>NC_142011.1:131605377-131938377 GCF_049901735.1 Notechis scutatus | reverse complement strand
TGAGGGTCCAGTTCAAACCTTTGATGTGAGCCATAAAAGCCCATTTTGCCTAAGATTCAAGTTATTAGAATGGGTGCTGATATCTCAATGAACTTATCTACCTAAAAGCCCCCTATTTTCTGGCCCAGTATTAAAATATGTAAGATTGAGAATACCCCATTTCTAGGATGCAGCTATGATTTCTCCTCTATGGAATCACATTTTCCACAAAAAGTTTTATATTTGTGGTGGTATTATTAGAGAAACTTGGCTGAGATAAGTTCACATCTCCTAGCTCTCTCTATCAACCTATTTTGGATAGCATTAGAGAAGGGGGAGACATAGCACCCATGATTTATAGAAATGTTATTTCACTGACCAAATGTTCTTTCCAACAATTTTCAAAATACGGTATGAGTGGATACCTTTGCATTTCCATGACTGAATACAGATAATCCTTGTAGGATTGGGTCTGGCACGATCCTTTCTGCATCAGACAATAATTTGCTACTTGACAAGCACTGCAGAAGGCAGCACTGAGAAATTGATGTTTGGCACTTGGTTCACATATCCTGGGTTCCTTCAATTAAGTAATGCCACCTACAAGGACTCCAGAAGCATGCCTTCTCTTTATAATATCTGCCCTCTACTGGCCTACATTCTGCCATAAGATACTATTGTTTAGAAGAGTTATAGAGGCTGGCTTGTGTGAGGTTGGTTCCAGTCAATGTCCTTGAATATTCCCCTATTTCAATAATAGCCTACTGGAATTGGATGGCCAATAAATTTGTAACAATAATACCATGACCAAATTTCCATCTGTCAATTGCAAAAGGTTCATATTGTTAGGATCCACACAAGTATTATGCCAATAAATCATGACACTTTAGGTTCTTTAGAAGAACCTGGTGTGTATGAAGACCAACACCAGCTGAAGAACTAACAGTTGTGAACAGATAATAACAATGGATAGATGAGTGGGACTAAGAAAATGAAATTTAAATAGACGGGAAATTCTATCTACCAAACAAAATAATGGACTAGGGCAGGAGTGTCAAACTCAAGGGCCTTGGGCCAGATCCAGCCCAGAGGTGGTATTCAGCAGGTTTTGACCAGTTCTGGAGAACCAGTAGCAGAAATTTTGAATAGTTCAGAGAACCGGCAAATACCACCTCTGACTGGAGATTTTACAGTATCCTTCCCCTGACACGCCCACCAAGCCACGCCCACAGAACCGGTATTTTTTTAAAAAAAGAATCCTACCACTGATCCAGCACGTGGGGTGTTTAAATCTGGCCTGCAGGGACAGTCTCGAAATATCAAAGGACTGAACCACAGTGCCTCTGGAGGCTAAAACAGGCTGCATGTGGGGGGGGGGCTGCGCCTCATTTCACCTACCATGACTTCCTGCAGCACTCTGCTGGCCAAAAATGCCCCCCAAATGGCCTGAAAACAGTCCAAAAAACATCCCCCAAACAGCCCAAAACAGAACCCCAAAACAGGCGAGAAAATGGCCAACAGAGGGCTGCAGGAGGCCACGGAGGGTAGAAATGAGGCACAGGGGGGAGGGCATGTGTGGACCCCCTGTATCCCATTTTGGCTGGCAGGGTGCTGCAGGAGGCATCCATGTCCCTCCTATAGCCGGCCCACGGAGGAGAACTACAGTGCTGATCTGGTCCTTGAAGAAATCCAGTTTGACACCTCTGGACTAGGTAGTTGAAGTTCAGCCACCTCTTGAGTCCATTAGGTATGTTGCCCTGCCTCCAAAAAAAGCAGGTGTACAATTAATTAATGCTACAGCTGGAAACTGTCAACCCAGGGACAACAGAGGAATCAATTGGAAAATCAAATACGAACAAAAAATACATTAATATTGAAATCTAACACAATCTAAAAAATATTAAACTGTAGTTCACAGCCATTCTCTTTCCCCCAACAACTGGGCAAGAGAAACAGGACCAAATTGAGAGCTGATAGAAACTTTAGGACAGCTAGCTTTGCCTAAAAGGTCCCCAGAGAAAAAGTGATAGCATTGCTACTATGCACAATTTCCTTGTATGAGAGCTGAAATACACACAGTATGCTCTTAGGGATTCCTCTTTTGACAGAAAAGACAAAAGCATGATGATGTGATAGCTCAGAGAAAAGTTCTCAGAATATTTCCATATCTATATATTCCTTGTTTCAGATAATCCAATTTATATTTGCATAATCTTATATCTTTTCACGTGTGCATAAAGTATGATGTTTTTGAAGAATGAATCTGGTTCTTCAACAACCTTGACTGTCAATCTGCTGTTTTAGGGACATGAGGCAGTTTTTTTTAACATGAATGATTTCTGAGCAGTTTTTTGGTTCTACTTGTTCACTCATGACATGGGACAGATAATTCACAACATAAAGTTCTGAAGGATAGATAAAATTAAAACTAAAAGTAATCTTCAAAAGTTGGAACACTCCTGAAAAAAAGTACTGAAGAAATAGATCTCTGAACTAGTTAAACTACTCACACTGAAATAAAAATTTATTTGCATAATTAGTTAAACTATTACATACAAAAGCAAGGAAGTGGACAGAATGTAGCAGATTCTATGAAGAAACTATTTTTATCAGATGTTTGCTGATATTTCCTGTCCTGCTATATGATATCAGATGTCTGTAACAATTTCGTGAGAACCATGAATGTCAATCAAAAATAATAAACTAGAATATAAACCAGAGCTTTATCACCGTGGTTAAGATTTTGTGACAGCCAGCAACTATTTTCCCATTCTGCCAAACTTGTGTGCAAGAATTGGCATACTCAATTATCAGTAATTATTTTTCCATCTAAAAAAATACATTTAATAGATATAAAACAGTTCACAAGAACTGTCTTTACGAGGATGTTACACTATCAGGACAGAAACTGAAACTGGTGGGGTTTTTTTTGTAACTTTTTAAATTATTTTTCTAATGCAGAAAAAAATCTGGGAATTGAAGTTTGACACTATTTTAATACTGCATACACATTTTTTTCCCCTAACAGCAGAATGTGATGCAGACCTTGCCTCAAGGCAATTTGGTTTCATTTCAACTTACTGAACTTGTATATGTATAGTTTATGCCCATAACTTCAATAAGCTTTCACAAGTGGAATTTTGGAGCCTGAAGTGCCTGGATAAAACTCTCCCATTAAGAGAGTGAATTGCCCTAATACATTTTAGAGGTAGCAAAGTTCTTCATTCATTTTGTTGTCTGTTTAACAAATGAGGTATATAAATTATATGCTGAAAGGATAATGGAACAGGTTGACCTTTTGGGCAATTCAGTATTATGATTAGATTGATATCTTTTCTGCTGCAACTTGAGAATGTTGAAAAAAAGTTTGGAAATGTGATGAACCATGGAGGTAAAATTCATTACAATAATTCAAAACTTCAGGAGTAAATTATAGACAGTACATAATGTGCTATATTTGCTCTTCATTTCTATGGAAGGGGTTGTAACATGAACTTCAAAACATAAAGAAATAATTAGAGATAAATAACTGGGTGAAACCCATTTGTGGCCTTTATATATTACTTCTGATGAAGTTTCTAATCCCATACCACCTAGAAAACATTTCAAACTTATTGATTCAAAGGCCTTTTATGATAAATTATTTGTGGCACTCTCCCAGAAACATTCTCTCCTTTCCTCCCTAAATTTAGCTAAATACAGGTCAACAAGATTATTTAATTTAGATGTGTCTGATGATTAGATGAGATGGTAGAAGTTTAATTATTCAACTTGGCAGGCAGTCACTAAGCTTCTCTTATGCCTTCCCTATTGTTTGGTTTACTCTTCCAATGAATGGAAGTTGATCTATGTGATGGCCTCAAATCTCTTCAAGCTCTCATTCTAAAACCCTGTAAATCTTGACATTCAAATTATGAATAGTAGTTACCACTTTATTTCTGAGATATGTCTTCTTTGCATCTGTGACCTCTTCCTTTGAATAGAGAGACTTAATAAAACTGATAAGTTATTTTCATTTTCATCAGGTAAAAAATTACATACCTGACTGCTTCTGTAAGTACAGCAGCTCTGAACTCTGCTGTTCAAAAGCTTTATTGAAATAGTTTTTAAAAAAATATTTCTTTCTTTCTTTTTTTCATGTATGCTTGGACTGTTTCCACTTTAGAAAGAAATACTTTGAATTGTCCCACTCTATTTTATCTCTAGAAGAAGAAGAAGAAGAAGAAGAAGAAGAAGAAGAAGAAGAAGAAGAAGAAGAAGAGAAGAAGAAGAAGAAGAAGAAGAAGAAGAAGAAGAAGAAGAAGAAGAAGAAGAAGAAGAGAGAAGAGGAGGAGGAGGAGGAGGAGGAGGAGGAGGAGGAGGAGGAGGAGGAGGAGGAGGAGGAGGAGGAGGAGGAGGAGGAGGAGGAGGAGGAGGAGGAGAAAGGAAATTTGGGTAAAATCAGGCATCAAGTTAATGTTACAATATCTGGACTGCAAAAATTGAGATAATCATTAGATGATAGCAAAGAGGATCTCATTTTTGGAAATGAAAAGGTAGCACTTGCATGAAACTCCTCAAAGCAAATACATATATACTCAAGATAGATAGATAGATACTTGACAGATAGATAGATGATAGATACCTGACAGACAGATAGGCAGACAGGCAGACAGGCATTGATTTTCACCTACTTTAGGGGCAGGAAAGGCTGATGTAAGTAAACAAATGGTTAAATTTATATACCTATAAATTTGCCATTGCAATTTGTATAAACCATATAAATGTCAAAAATACATTTTGTTCTTAAATATTTTATCTCGAATTTGTTATAAAAGATATGTATGAGCATGATTTAGTTTACTTGAAAGTAAGCCCCATTTATATAAATGAGACACGCTATCATGTAAACATACAATTACAGCTTTGATATGGTTACATTATCTGTAACTTAGTCTACAATTATTCAGCCATTTATTTCATGCATGGATTCAGATTAACAACACTGTTATCCTTGTGTTCCTGCTAGACTAGACAAATGACCTTAGTTACTAAACCATATGTCTTCAAAAAGACCAACAAGCTGAATTTTTCTATAACCCCTGTCATTAAAGAAAAAGGTTTATAAGTTTCAGTCTATAAACTGATTATTTTAATTTTTATATTTCTGCTTAAACCTTGGTTTACATTTTCATTGTAAGCCACCAGAAAACTATCAATGTATAATTCGAAAACTAAACTAAGGCAAATGAAGAATAACTGCTTCTATGTAAATGATACTTTCTATATCTCTTTCCAGTCTAGTAAAATGCAAGCAAATAAATATATCAGCCACCAAATATACAAAAACTGGTTGCATTTGCCTGATTTTTGAAAAGATGAACTTTCTTGGATAACTGTTTCCTCCCAGTGAGTCTCAGATAAAGGTTTGTAAACCTTGACAGTGTGTATTGTCTCAGTATTCTGCTATGCAATTATATGGATGAGGTATTTAAAGCCACCAGGCCACACTCTGAGGCCATATGCAAAGGACAGAGAAGAAGGAGCAAAGGCATGTTGGAATGTATTTGCATTTAAAACCTAATGCCAGGGGTGGGATTCAGCCAGTACAGACCGGTTCAGGGGATCAGTTGACTCCACCCACCCACCTATGCTAGTCTGTCCTATATTTCCTTTGTTTGAAGCTGCACCTCAGCTGTTTTACTCATGGGGCTGCAGTTGAATGTAAGTTTTAGAGCTGTTTTCAAATGAACTACAGACACTTAGCGAACCAGTTGTTACACCGTTTGAATCCCACCACTGCCTAATGCTATTCTTAAGGAAGCAGGCATTTGGCTCATGAGTATGGAAGAAATCCAAATCATTTTGTTATTATGAGTAAAGTATTCAATCAACTGCCTGATGACAAAAGATAAAAAAAGGAAACAGGAAAAATCATGGCTTACAGATATAGATTAGCTTGGGCATTTTGCCACTGTGCTTGAGAAAATCTTGTTACCCAAACAAGTTCCATGAGATAAGGAAATATATTAATGAAATACACTTAGTTATGTCTTGTGTTATTACACATGTATTTTTAATATATAGCAATTGAATAACAAGTTGGCTCTGAGCAACTTGTTATTCTTTTTTCATATAGAAAGATCTCTTGGTATAGCCAAAGTGATACCAGTGATAGATCTGATGTCAAAAATCATTAGGAAATATGTTTGAAACTCTTTGTGGGTATATATGGATATGTAGAAGGGATACTGTCAAGTCATGAAAACAAACTCACGTTGTTTAATGGTGCACTCATAGAATCAGCTTGTTTAAAAGTGAGTCAAGTAAAAATATACAATTCAGCAAGTGTAGTAAAAAGCATTCCATTCAAAAATCAGCCAATCACAAGGGCTCATAGAAGTTAGAATGATCTCACATATTGAATTTTATGTGTAATATTTATAGCTATTTTTTCTTCACATAAAGCTATATTACTACTACTACTACTACTACTACTACTATTACTACTACTACTACACTACTACTACTACTACTACTATGAGGGCATTTATTTGAACTGTAATCTTCCCAAAAAAAATGGTAATGGTCATAAGACTAGATGCTAAATGGGAAGTATCTATCAAACTCTTTTTTTAATGTTCCCAAGTTCAGTAAATATTTGTGACAAAAATCAGATGCATGGTTTCCTGCCATTAGAAGGCAGAAAAAGTACATGGTTTATAACATAAAATGAAAATAGTAAAATAAAATAGTGACAGTATTGCCATAACTGTAACAGAAACCTTTTTGATCGCTAGATGGCTGCAAACTTTTCCATATCTCTTTGCTTTCATCTAGAGCATGGGTATCAAAACTCGATCACATCATAGGCCAGATCATGATGTATTGTGACATTTTTTTGCCTTTGTGTAGCCAGGGTGGGTGTGGACTGTGCATGACATATCCAGCTCATGGGCCACCAGTTTGACAGGCCCTATCCCCATTGGTTGCAGTCCACATGTATTAGTCCTAAACACAGTGATGGTGGTGGAGGAAATCCTCCCATCTCTATTCTTTTCACAAGGGTATCAAACTCATATCGTCATGGCAGTGTCATGTGACATATTGGGACTTTTTTCCCCTTCTCTAAACCAGGCGTGGGTGTGGCCAGCATGTGATGCATCCGGCCTGTGGGCCGGGACTTTGACAGCGCTGCTCTACTATGAAATAATATTAGCTGAGGCTCTGGCCACTAAAATCAAATCAAATTGAATGCAAATTTTATTAATAGAATTATGGATCAGTAATACTGAAGAGCATACAAGAAGAAGAATAAAAGTAAAATAAGTAAGGGGTACTAGTTGTAAACTGTGTCACTTTTGTACTAATTGTTGCTGTGTTTTCTTGGCAGCAGCACAAAATTAGCTCCTGCATTGGTGAAAGCAGGACTGGAATTTCAGAGAGGAAGATTGGCATAATATTTTTGAATCCTTCCAAGGAGGCTTTGCAGTAAGGGCAAAATATAATATTTGCACAAATTCTTATAGAAATTGCAGCAAGCAATACATGTTGAACAGTTTCTATTCCCAGAGTCACATGGAAACTACATGGTTGCCAAAGCAATATATGCATTGCATTGCAATGCAAATTATCAACTATATGAGGACCTAGTTCATCAACATAAAGGATTTTTTTCCCTGCAGAGAAGAAAAACCTTGCAAATAACCTATTTAATGCAATTCCTTTTTTCTACTTGTAGAAACTATATTGGCTCAGAAGTTGACCAGACACAGAATTCTTCCTTGTGACAATAGGGACTCGCACACAATACAAATGACATTTAGAAGTACGTAATGAGAAAGAAATTGTAGAAAATTCTACTTTTGCACAAAATGAGCTAAGGAGAGTTACTTCTTAAATATAAAATGTGAGTCATACATGTTGCCTTGATCTTTTATTTCTACCAAATGTAGGCATTTAATTTCAATTTCCTTAATTAACTAGCAATAGTTTTCATCCCTATAACTTTGGGATTTCAAGCTTTTCCAGAAAGGATGTAATTCACTGGCAACAGCTGCTAATCAATAAGCCATAGAGCTATACTACAGCATGACATTTGAAAGTGTAATGACATAACAAATAGAAAACGGCTGCTTAATTTTGTTCCCAATCCACTTGATGCTTCCTGGCATCCTTCATAACCTAAGGCATAACTTATGCAGAAAAAGGTTTTTCTGTTTCTGAGGACTAAGCAGCAAAGGTCTTGGTTGTAGGAATTGCATTTCACTAGAACATTTACAACCTGGGAGCAAAAAATACCCATTATTTTTCCAGTTCATTCTCAATGACTCCATAGAATTTTTGAGAAAATAAATGGAGACTGCTGTCTCTATGATTATGAAACAGGTCCAGAAATTTAAAAAAACAAACAAATACCATCCTTCTCAATGTATTTACTCATTCTCCCAATTTAGCTGAACATTCTATCAAAGAACCTTTAGTTCAATACCTGTTTCCATATTCCCTACACTTGCTCGAAATTGTACATAAAAAAACATGATCTGTTTTTGATATTACACTATCCATTTGTAAGGAAGTAAAAATGTAAAAATGTTTATGTAATATTACAACATTGGAAAGTGGTATATAACCCTAGCTATTCAAACATAAACCATCAATCATCATAATGATCAAGTATGAAGGTATATGTCTAGAACTATTTTTAATAAGCAAGTGTTTTTTTCCCTAAAATGTTCACATCATTCTGCATATTAAAAAGAAAAAAGAAAAATTCAATTTCTCAGAGGACAAACCTCTGTTTAAGGTTGGATCAAGAATTTCATTAAATCCACCAAGTTATCATGTAATTGTGAGTAATGAGGACATAATGACTTAAGCAAACATGAAATATAGCAGGGTCATCTAATTTAACCCTATAATTATTGACTATCACAACTATGCCTTTTTTCCAAAGTCTTAATCACCAGAATAAGATAACAGCCTTCTGCATCTTCTCTTACTTGCAGCACCTTTATGAGCCAATGTAGCCATTTCCTTTTTTGGAACACCATTAATATAAACCTCTTTGATTCAATCTTATTGCAACCTATTTTTCTCCTCAGTGCTACAAGCACCAATGACCTCAGAAGGAGGGTAATGTTCATGCTAACTTTTTTTCCTCATTCCCTTGTCAGTCTCTTTCCCTTCTAGTATTCTTCCTCTTCATGCTTCCACCCAGCCTCTTCATATATTGCTGATTCTCTCCTTCTGGCTTCTCATAATTTCTCATATTTTCTCTTTCTTCATTCATTCCACTAAACATTACATGCTATGCGTTTTTAAACAAATCAGTAATAGCCCTTCATAGAAGACTGCACTGCTTTAAAACACAGTGGCATATATTTTCTATCCTACCTTTCTTCATTCCACAAGACAAAGCACACCAAAATTTCAATCTTAAAAGAGGAAGTTCTAGCAACACCTAAACCTATTTGTTACATAAATGGATAAATAAAATCTAAATGAGTTACCTGTAATTAATACTACTTTGCATACAGCAGATATCATCTACATAAAATTGACCACAGATGTCAAGGTCAATATTATTTATAGATACCCAACACAAAAGAGTAATGGGGTATTTACATTTTTAAATTGCATAGAGATTATTGTATGGTTGGTTGTGTTTAGTTCAATATTTTTTTTTTTAGTGGTGTTTGTCCAGTTTTACTTTGTGGAAGAGCACCTCATTTCGTTGCACCCGCTAGCGAGTGTAATGACAAATAAATTCTTATGTCTTATGTCTTAAAAGTTTTGGAGGTTCCTCATACAGATGGATTTCAACATTTGTATCTCATGATGAAGCTTGTTCTCATGAGGAAGCTAATAGTTCCAGCTCTGAGGTTATTCCAAGGGGTAGCCAGAAGGAATTCATTATTCTTAGATTGCAGCTGCTATATATTACTCAAAGAGAACATGAAAGCTCAAGGAATCCAGAACCAAATTCATGAAAAATCAGTTAAACATTGGAACTCCTTATTAAAAAATAAAATAAGAAAAGGGAGAAGGAAGCTTGAGAAAAAAAAAAGATAATTGTTGCTAGGATTCAAACCAGAAACATTATTACAAAGCAAGAGTTGATGGTCTTATTCTGATAGGGTAAAGGGATAGTCTTAAAGATACTATAGAACAGGGTCAAAATCATGTTGTCATGTCAGTGTCATATGACATATTGTGACTTTTCCCTCCTTAGTTAAACTGGATGTGGGCGTGGCCAGTGCAGAAAATATAGGGTAGGGGAAGGGGAGCAAGAAACACACGAATTGTCAGAAACATAGTGCTTTACCCCAGATAATTATTTGGAGTAATTTTTCAGCTCAGTTTTTACTTGGGAAGCTTCAACTGTCAGAGAAGGAGCTTTTAATTTTTCAGATTTAAATATGTACCATAATGTGTATATTATTTCATAGATCTAGAAATCATACATTTTGCCTCATGGAAATTTGCCCTCAGAGGCCAATTTGGAATTGAATTATTTCCCCACTCATTATAAACTCAATGCCAGTAAGTATTATATTAGCTACTACCGGTATACTCTTTTTAGTTTTAGTCTTATGTTCATGCTAAATAAACTTTCCAGGAAAAACTAAACTTGAAAAAGGCAAGTCAGTTATTGTATTGAGACATCTGTATAGAGTATGGAATGTGTGTGTGTGTGTGTGTAATCATTTTTTTATTTTTTTTGTAAATTTTATTTGAGTTTTCACAAAGAAATACAAATAAAACATCTTTTTTGAAACTGATCCCGGGTTACATTTCTTCGTACAGACACAAATTTAATTTCATGCTCATTTTTATGTTCAATTCCATATCTTATTATTGTTTTACATTTTCTACATAGCTTCTCCCCTCTTTTAATTTTCTTAATTTTATTTTAATTATCTAGATTTAAATCCTTATATTTATACTTTTTGTCTGTCCTGTTTCAATTTCATATTATCTTTTCTCATTAAAAAAAGTTTCTCCTGTAGTTGCTGATTGGAGTATGACACCTTTATATATTTTAATTTTATCCATTTAACTCTTATTTAAGCTTCAATGTATACCTTAAAGTTTAACATTCAATATAATACATAACTTCAATTCGGATTCTACTTGATACATTCTTAAAATACACACTATATTCTTAAAAAGAAAAAAAAAGGATTATAAATATATGTAGTTAAGACAACACATTCCATTCCAATTCAATTCTATCATTAATATTAATATTCATTAAAATCTTAACTTCTTTAACATTACTTTTCAATTAAATATCATACTTCTATGGGAACAGTTATAAGTTTTCCATAATTAATTTCCCTCCCTCTTCACTTATATTTTATAAAACATTAACTAATTAAAATGTTTCCGTACCTTCCTAATTCAATTCTCTCATTTATTTTATTTCATTTATTTTATTAACAAACATTTCACAAGATTACAATAGCTATTTTATCCCTCATTTTAATCATACATTGTTTCCAATTTTCTAAAATTATTTCTAATACTAATATAACAATACAATCTTATGTACCTTTACAGAATCCCCTTTTCAGTTAAATTTTCACCCATTATCTCTAAATAGGCCCTGTTTCTCTATATCTTGTTTCTGTCCTTTATAACTTCTTTTCCTTTCCTTCTTCCCTCTCTTCTTCTCTCTCCCCTTTTTACCCCCTTGTCTCTCTACCTCTATTTCTCTCTTCTGTATTCCCCTCTTCTGTTGCTTTCCAATATTATACTTATTTTTCAAACTATTTTTCTTTTCTTTGGTTGTTTTTTTTAAGTCTTAAATTCTCCATTCTCTTTCCCCCCTTTCCTTTTTCTTTCCCACATAGAATTACTTGTTCATTAAAGATGGCTTCTTCTTTGTCCCATTCTTCTTGTTTTGCAGACGTTTCTTGTTGTTTCTCATAGCTCCAAATCTCCATTTCTAAGAATTGAAAAATGAAGCCGAAAGAGCCTCTTCCTTCTTGTGCATCTTCTTTGTACTTTTTAAGTTCCATTTTCAATTCATCCAGAAGTAGTGCCATTATATAAATTTTTAAACAACCACCCGATTAATTTTAGTCATTCAAATGCAATAACCAAGAGTCCAATGATCACCAAATAATCCAAATACATGCAAGCTGTTTCTTTTTGCTTTTTTTCACTTTCTCTTCCTGGGGTTCTACAATTTAGTTACCAAGTTTCAGTTAAAATGTATATTTTAAAAGTCTTGTTAAAGTTTTACTGTAGATTCCTTTTAATTCCAGGCAGTCTCCTCCCTTTTTCCAGATCCTGCCCTTTTATTCTTTTTCTCTCCTTCCCTGTTTATAAAAAACTTTTTAATGTCCAGAAATCTTTATTATTCCTTTGACATTTTATTTTATTTTCAGCTTAATTGCCTGTTCAAAGTGATTTTTCCCGATTTCTTATTTAAGTCTCTTGGCTGTCAATAAAGAAAGGGAGAGAAGAAGAAAAGGAGGAGGAGGAGCGAATGTCAAACGCTGGATTTTTACGTGGAGACAGAGAGCATGGAAGCATTTCTTATTTAAGTCTCTTGGCTGTCAATATAGGAAAAGGGAGAGAAGAAGAAAAAAGCCAAGCCTTTCCCTTTTCACTTTCCTTTGCTGCTTCCTAATCTTCTTTGGGAAGGATGTTACTTTTTTTTTTAGTTTAAATTCCAGGGTACCTTAGTTGTTGCTTTTGCAATTTAACCCGGTCAGCCAGAACTTCACTTCTTATCTTCCTCCTGCACATTCTTTTCCAGTTGAGTTCTTCTTTGAGGTGGCCATTTCTGACCACCGCTGCAACCGCCTTCGGGAAAGGGAGTAATGGCCAGCTGAGGAGGAGAGATGCGGCTCTCCTCAACCCCATTGGCAGTCTCCCCCCTCTTCACCACTCTACGGGGTGGCTTAGCCCCAAAACCAGCCGGCTCGGGGCACTCCAGCGGCGAGCCCAGACCAAAACTGCACACGATCACTGGTTTTTGTCTGTCACTGAAGAGGTTCAAAACCAGAACATTGTGTGTAATCATTTTTGTTGTTACTTGAGGAGTTGGCATGAATACTTTATGATAAAAAGAAACCCTGGCAACATTTTCAATTAGCAGTTATTTTTATTTTTTAGATATGGACCAGTGGCCCTAAGTGAATGAGAATTCTTCTATCTTTAGAGAATAATTCATGTTCTTTACAAAACAATGGATATAACAGCTGCTTATAAATCTGAGGTTGAAGGGTAAAGGAAGATACAGAATCAAGAACTGTAACATTCAGCATATGATCTAAATCTAAAATATAATTTTCTATCTATCACATTTCTACAGATTTACAACTAATTGAACAATAACAGTACAACATAGTTGTAGAACACATATCATTTTTTGAAGAAATTGGGTTCAGCTAATTTTTGGATGTATAATTTTCATAATGCAACAATTGCTTCAAACAATGTAATAGTACATATTCTGGATTCCTTTTGACTTATATAAGAACAATGTAATAAGATATTGCACAAACAACAACAAAAAGATACTGCTAGGCACGAAGGATACCTGTTCTATACTACTTACTTAGTGTGGTATTTGCATACAAGAAAGTTTTAAAAAGTGTATGCAAGATATATTTCTGGGTTTGGTCCTTTATTTGCATATAATATGTTTCTTGAAAAATTAACAAAATTTATATCTCTATACAGATTAAACTATGCTGTGCTTTCTGATGTATGTATTGCCATAATAAATAGATAATTTTCTAACATCCCCAACTACCAGTTTGAAGAAAGAAACTGAAAAATAGGAAGAAAATGGTAATATGTTTAGCATGACAATGTCTGATTAGTTGCATGGACCCAGTGAAAATAATATCACTGAGTATAGGTACAGTATCCCTGTTCACTATTCATTGTTCTGTTTCAGTCCATTTGCTAAAGTCCAGAGATTATTGAACAGCTTGATAATTACTTTTAACTTCTCTCAGTTTGTTTCAATTGAGTTCTTTGTTCCGCATCAATTAAATTGAAAATATTGATCCTTTTTAAACACTGCATTAGAAGCCTTGAGAAGAAAAGAAGGGATAATCTCTGCTCACTAGGTATTGACACTTTTTTTTGAGTGAATGGGAACATGAACTAAATGAGGCTAATTTTGTTTCATTGTTATTTAATAAAAATGAAGGGAAATGTCTATTGTATTTGGGATTTTGATTTGCACACAAGAGTGTCACATTTGGAAATGAGATAATGCCTTTGGGCATGGCACAGGAATGCTAATTTTATTTCTCTGTTGATTAAATGACTCCAGAATATATAAGTAAAACTACCTACCAGTACAATAATCACAGTCATTTCCAAATATTTAAAGCAAAAAACAAAGAGGCTTAAATTTGATTGAAAATAAGAAAAAGGAATGTAACCAATACTTTACAAAAGAACTGCATTTTTACAAATCAATTTTAAAAAAGCTGAATGGATAAAATAAGAAAATGGTTTTTCATATTATTACTGCTTAACTGAAATATCTTACAGTTGCCTAGAGATCACATATTCTTTTAAACTGATTTTAAATAAATTATTTTTAAGATGTAAAACTTTCTTCTCATACAAGAAGAGACATAGTTCAAAGCAGATTTGACTTGTTTCTCTCAAGATAGAACTATTTGTGGTCCTTTTTAGCCACAAAGTGAAGGTTAAAAATCTTTGCTTCTTTTTAATTAATCATAGTTTAGCATCATCCCTAAGACATGGCAAGTTCTAGACAGCTTTAATTATGGTTTGCATAAATAGGCCACCTCTGCCTTAAATTTTGTCTTCTTTTCAATCTCACACTTGGACTTTCAAAATTAGAATAGTTTCCTTGATAACTTGTTCCTCTAAATTTGAGCTGACATGAAAAAAAGTGATTCCCCTTAATTTGTTTGATCTGCTTACTGAACCACATCTAAATGTGCTCAAATTAACTCAATTAAAACAGGTAAATTTAATGAGTTGGTAAAATCAAAATGCACAGCACAAATTAAGAATGTATGTAATGAAACAAATTTCCCTTCAGTTTGAACATGGAATCTAATCAAAGTTTTTCGACAGCTATTTTTGGTAGCAGCGTATAAAGTTCATCGGAATCTCAACATATATAAAGAAAAGAAATGGGAATGGCAAGTAGATATCACAAAATTATTTGATCTGTAGCTATCTTCCCTTGTCTATTATCCTCCACCACCTATCTTCAAAATACAGTTGACATGCTTGAAGTACCAAACTCTGACATTACTTATCTTTTGGAAACTGGATGTGGAATTAACTCTCTGTTTCATTTAATGAAAGAGCCTGGAAATCAATTTACTTTCTTTTTTTTCCCCACAAAGGTGTTCCAGATAAAATCAGTAGAAAGGCATACAGAACATGGCCTTCAGGATTAACCCTCAAGTGTTTCATCCTATCATGTAATCTGTGTACTGAATTATCATTTATTTTACATTTTTTTAATTTTGTTTTGAGTATGTTTGGTTTTAGGGACTGGAGAAAGATAACTTCTTAGTAAGCTTGAAAAAAGTGGAATAGATAGCACCACCACTAGATTCGCAACTGGCTGACAAACCGTACTCAATGAGTAGTCCTTAATGGGTCTAAGTCTACATGGAGGGAAGTAAGCAGTGGGGTTCCACAAGGTTCTGTCTTAGGCCCAGTACTCTTCAATATCTTCATTAATGACTTAGATGAGGGAATAGAAAGGGAATTTACCAAATTTGCAGATGATACTAAGCTGGCAGGAATAACTAACACCCAAGAATATAGGCTCAAGATTCAGGTGGATGTTGACAAACTAGAACACTGGGCTGTATCTAATAAAATGAAATTCAATGTAAAGAAAAGTAAAGTCCTACACTTAAGGCAAGAAAAACTAAAAGTACCCATATAGACTGAGTGAAACCAGGCTCAATAGCAGTAACTGTGAGAGGGATCTTGGAGTCTTAGTGAACAACCAACTAAATATGAGCTAGCAGTGTGCAGCAGCAGCCAAAAAAGCTAATGCAATCCTAAATTGCATTAACATAGGGATACCATCAAGATCAAGTGAGGTACTAATGCCACTCTATAAAGCCTTAGTAAGACCACACCTAGAGTACTGCATCCACTTTTGTTCACCACATTATAAAAAAGATGTTGAGACTCTAGAAAAAGAACAGACCAGGATGATTAGGAGACTGGAGACTAAAACATACGAAGAACGGTTACAGAAACTGGGCTTGGCTAGTCTAGTAAAGAGAAGGACCAGGGGAGACATGATAGTGGTCTTCCAATATTCCAATATGCTGCAGAGAGGAAGGGGTCAAGCTATTTTCTAAAGCACCTGTAGGCCAGACAAGGAATAATGGATGGAAACTGAACAAGGAGAGATTCAACCTAGAAATAAGAAGAAACTTTCTAACAGTGAGAACAATCAACCAATGGAACAGCTTGCCCTCAGAAGTTGTGGGAGCGCCATCACTTGAAGAAGAGTTTGGACTGCCATTTGTCAGAAATGGTGTAGGGTCTCTCACTTGGGCAGGGGGTTGGACTAGATAAGGTCCCTTCCAACTCTGATTATCTGTATCTGGGGGGAGAGGGATTTTTCCAGGAATTTCTTTGAAGCCATAAGATTAGCGCTATAATTTACTGTCATTTTTATATTTATCTATATTAGCACACAGGAGAAAAGAGTGATATTGAGGAGAGAAAGAAAGAATTGTAAAATCTCCCTTTGTGAGGTCTAGTCTGCACTGAAAATGGTTGTAATTATGTAACTAAACAATGTTACAAAAACTAAACTAAAAGGAGATGCTATAGACAGATTTGTAAAATTACGTCCTAGAAATGGAAAGTCCTATGGAGGGTTTTCTTAAAATACTATTTTAGAAATCTTGTGTGTTTTAATGAAATGATTCCCCCCCAAGGTATCTCAGATTTAAAAAGAGGAGGGGGAAATAGCTAATAATGGAACATCGTTAGACAAAGTGTTCCTAAAAAAAAAATCTAAAACTGTCTTAATACCAAATAGCAAAAAATATTTCTGGACAAAGAGATTCTATAAAATCATAATATCACAGTGGGAAGGGGGAAAAAGAAAAAAAAAATATTAAATTAAAACCATTATTTCTTTATCCAAACCAGATCAAAATGATAATTAAAAGTAAGAGTTTGTCTAAAAGAAAATGGAAAACCAAATTATATTTTCTTTGGGGCCGGGATTATAATGTATAGACATATTTGGTCGCCACGATGTAAAAAAGATATGGAGACTCTAGAAAGAGAAGAGCAGAGAAGAGCAACAAAGATGATTAGGGGACTGGAGGGTTAAAACACATGAAGAACGGTTGCTGGAACTGGGTATGTCTAGTTTGATGAAAAAATGGGCTAGGGGTGATAGCAGTGTTCCAATATCTCAGGGGCTGCCACAAAGAAGAGGGAGTCAAGCTATTCTCCAAAGCACCTAAGGGCAGGACAAGTAACAATGGGTGAAAACTAATTAAGGAGAGAAGCAACCTGGAACTAAGGACAAATTTCCTAACAGAAGAATTAATCAGTGGAACAACTTGCCTCCAGAAGTTGTGAATGTTCCAACACTGGAAGTTTTAAAGAAGAGATTGGATAACCATTTGTTTGAAGTGGTTTAGGATTTCCTACCTCATTGAATTGTACCCAAAAGTCAACTGGTAACAGATGCAGTTCACAAAGCAGTAGAGTTATGTGTGATGTAATGTAATAATTCTATCACTGCCAGTGGTATCAGCTGTAGTTTCTGTATAGTTTTCAATAACTCTCTCTCTATCCCTGTATAGAGTCCCTTGTATATATATGGCTTCAAATGATGTTGACTTCTGCTTGGAGAAATCCCTATAGTTTTTTGGCAAGATTTCAACAGCTGTTTACCATTGTCTGCTTCCTAGGGCTGAGAGAGAGTGATTGATCCAAGGTCACCCAGGTGGCTTTTTAACATAATCCAAATGTGAGGTGACTACAGTGCTTGACTGGTGAATGGCTTCCAGCTGTAGGACTGGGCACAACTGGCACATTAGATTAACCTCTCTTGGCCAAAACTGCTACCTGTTTTTTTCAAAAGGAGCTGTGAGTCCAAAACAAATTGTAGACTGAACATAATCCTTGAATGAGGAATTGCAACCTCATTGAAGATTAACAATGGAATAACCCTAGAACCAGGAGGACAAATAAACATAGTCACTGGATCTTGTCAGCACTGATCTAGTCAATTCCTCTCCATCAATTCCTGCTCATGGGTAGACTTGTTCATTATGCAGTCATTAACCAGTGTGGGCCTCTGTACCAACAGTTTTCCCCATTCCTGTATTGCAATTGAGAATTTAGTAAATTCTGAATAACCTAAGCCAAATTATCTGTTTCCAGGGAAGGCAGTTGGTGAAGCAACAACACTGATAAAAGGCATTCTAAGGAGAAGCAAGATTTATGAGAAACACCACATTATAAACCTGAGTCTTCATAACTAAAGGCCATATCTTTTATTGGCTGCTTACATTTGTTTTTCCAATGTTTATATTCCATTTTATTGTCCTTTGGTAAGATTTTTTTATATTTGAAGGAAGCTGCCTTATATTTAATAACCACTCTAACCATGGTCATTAACTATCGTGACATTCTGTTCAAAAGAAGCCACAGCTGGCAGAATAGACAGACCTCCAGGAAAAGAAAAGTGGGGAAAGAAAGGGCAAGAAATCAAATAAGGGCATCTCATGAATGCATATGAGTATATTGAATTTTTATAAAAAGGTTTTAATAAATTTCATGGCCATTTGTGACCTCAGGAACATAATGTATTTTTCCAAACTAGATTCTCCCCTCCCTTTATTTTGGGTGAATGAGAGATCACAGGAAGAATAACAGTCCCACTTTTCCCCAATGTTGAGAATGGCTCTGAATTATTACTGACCTTCAAAAGCTTTGTATCAGAAAGAATAAGAATTAGGCTTTTGTCAGACCAAATGAAAGGATAAAAGAGTGTTTATGGGGACAGCTTGGTCCATATCTGATGTGAGCTGCTCAAAATTATTTAAGACACAAATCTTTAAAATAAATAAATAAAATACCCCTTGTTGGGCTTTTAGGCTGCTTCCAAATTTGCTGTTTGTTCATGGGAAATCACCAGCAGCTGAAGAGTTGGAATGCCACATTTTTTTATGGTAAGATGGTATGACAATGTGAGCAGGGCTAGTGACATTGAAGATGATGCACAGCACAGTTTGGTAGACACTAGTGCTGCAGAGTCCTAATAGCAGACATAGAAAGGCAGACAGACATCCCAGTTTGTTTGGAGCTCCAATGGCAGAAGCCCAGTGGCAAAATGAAATTGAGAAAACTATAAGTGCACTGATGACATTGTCTAGGTGCGTAATGAAAATCTACAAACAAACAACCAAGCTCGGAGACCACCAAGGACTCCATAGCTTAACCCTGAACTGCATAAATTGTTTCTATTGGAATTTGTAACCTTCCTTTGGTCCCAAACATTGTAAAAGGAGGTTTTGTGTTATACCTGTAACTTTTCTTTGTAAATCTTCTATATCTGGCAGATGAGGACTGGAGATTTATGGACTTTTTTGGGGCAATGGTTTTGTTTGAATGGAATTATCTTTTTTCACCATTTGAGTACTGTTGGATCTTTCCCTAGAGCTCCCTAGAACCTAGCAGAAAACTATGCCCTAATTTGCCCTTGAGTTGGTGGAAGAAATTGGTATCCAAATCATTTGACGGAAGCAGGTGAATTTGTGGAGTACTGGGTATTTTTTACTTCTTTGGGTGGCCAAAGATGCTGAACATGTAAAGAGAACCAGCCTAGAATCTGGGATTGCTTATCATTCATGTGGTTGTGTACTCAGATACGTTATTGTGATTTCCTAGGCCAGAGACTGGCATGGATGGGGTTGGAGAGGATGAATGGGGAAGGCAAGGATAGGCCAGACTACCTCTGTGATGATGGTTATAGGGAGGTATGGTGGGGTGTAAGGACTGGGCTGATTTCAGAGAAGAAAGCCCTAGGTCTTTTTCTAGTGGTACAGTAGTACTTCAGAAATGTCTTCAAAAGAAGGGGGAAAAAACAAAGTCCAGTTGCCTCCTGAAAAAGCATCTTTGGGACAACCATGACTTGGATGACTAATAATGTCTACAGACTTTTAGCCATATATTTTGGGATTTTGAATGGTATGGGAGTAGGAATGAATTTCCAGAGAAAAATTGCAGACTACAGGAACCAGGAACACTACTCAGGTGACCCTGAGGACACAGATAAACAGATTAACAGATAATCAGAGTTGGAAGGGACCTTGTAGGTCATCTAGTCCAACCCTCCACCCAAGCAGGAGACCTTATACCATTTCTGACAAATGGCAGTCCAATCTCTTCTTGAAAGTCTCAAGTGATGGCACTCCCACAACTTCCGAGGGCAAGCTGTTCCATTGGTTGATTGAGAACTCACTGTCAGAAAGTTTCTCCTTATTTCCAGGTTGAATCTCTCCTTGTTCAGTTTCCATCCATTATTCCTTATCTGGCCTACAGGTGCTCTAGAAAATAGCTTAACCCCTTCCTCTCTGTGGCAGCCCCTCAAATATTGGAAGACTGCTATCATGTCTCTTTTGGTCTTTCTCTTCCAAGTGCTTCAATGATCCCCTAAAAGGATGTAGATTATTATTGCAAGGAGTATACATCCTTCCATTTCCCACTATCCTGTCAGAGCTGAAGAAGCTTCTTGGATGAGAAGTGAAACTTCTTCAAAAGAAAAAAAAAAACCAAGAAAGTTGCCAGTTGCCTCCTGAAAAAGCACCTTTGAGATAGTGCTACAGTACTTTATCTGTTGGACAAAGTTGCTTGGATTGACTTCAGGTTGGACTCTGTTCTCTAGACCCCATGCAGGTAACTGAAGCTTGATTTAGTTTAATCTCTGGGAAGAGCCTGTTACTTACAATGAAATGAACAGTGAAGTCCAGTAAATCTGAAATATTACCATACTTATATTGAATAAAGCAGGATCAAAGATCAATTTAATTTTTAACACTTGATTTAAGACAATTTTCCATTACTTGGACAAAATTTTACTTCCAATGCCTTACTCCATTTAAATAAGATACATAAAAATGTACATATTTAAAAAGATTAATCTTGTGATTTTAAGTCTCATAAAATTTGGTATTCACTTCTAATAATCTAGACCTCTGTGAAGCTGACATTTGCAGGTCCAATCTGACATGCCAATAGATGTTGCAGTTATAAATAATGCACATTATACTTATCTTTTCAACTATACAAAGTGATTTAAAACTCATAATTATAATTCAATAATTGTCTTACAGTAAAAAAAAAAATCCCAACATCCTTCCAAAATTTTGATGTAGCTATTTTTTCTCTCAGTTTTGATGTCCCATGTCAATTTATCATGACAGAAAGGATCAAAATAGAATTTTCCACAAATAGCATATCACAGTGTTCATAGCAATGTACTAGTGACAGAGGTTATGTCTAATTTATTATATTTGGAGTCCACAACAGTTCAATTAAGAATGTGATGTGTGAATATTCCAAAAAGTCTTTGGAAGAAGGTTATAAATTGAGCGAAACCATCAAAATTATGGTGATAGACAAAAGACTTATATAATGGCATTATATGACAAGGCCTGAAAGATCAAGTTAGGAACCTTGGTATTCAACTTCTTTGAAATACATCAGATTTGGTACTCAATGCATGAAAATTTTGTCCCAGCATTTGTTTGGCACTCAATGCACAGTTAGAACTTGTCAGTGTCAACTGTTTTGTGACTCAGTACATTATTCCTTATGGGAAAAATTTGTTTGGTGCTCATCGGCTTGGTATTCACCATGCCTCCTGGAATCAATTAATGATGAATATGGGGGTACCATCATTACTTGTACATGATTGCTAAGAGCTGACAACAACTTGGTATACACAATTAAGAAAAACTCAGTTATTGAAGAAAAAAGCTGGTGAAAAGCACTATACCAGCAATGTGTACCACAAATGATTTTTGAGCAAGTTCTATTATTACAGCCATGAATTTCTAAGTTACCTTAAAATCCTCTTTGTATGAATGAACTCCTTTGGCTGAAAAAAAGCTTAGAGGCAGGATGGTTGGTCTACTAACTGAAGTATCAGCCTAGGTTATTTTCCAACTAATATTTGTGCTGCATTTATATATTCGGAGCTGAAATAGTCTTAGAGCCATAGAGACCACTACCCAATCAGCACACAAAGATAAACTATTTCTTCCTCAAACTAATGAAGTTCTTTTAAAGTCCAGTTTCACAATTGGAGATTATTCATAAGATCAACAACTAGAACTACTGCAACTACACACTTTACACTTTCTTGATTGAAGAAAGAGCATACTTCAGACAATTAGTGCCCACGTTTCATTCATATTTAAGTGATTGTCTACTAGGATTCCAAGGTCCCTCTTGAAGTTACTGTTTTTGAGACAGGTTTCACCTAATCTGTACTTGTGTCTTTGGTTTTTCCTGCCTAAGTGTAAAACCTTGCTTTTCTCCACATTAAATTTCATGATGTTGGACAGGGCCCATTGTTCAAGTCTGTCAAGATCTTTTGGGATCCTGTGCTTGTCTTCTGATCTGTTGGCTATTCCTGCCAGCTTATTTGTATCATCTGCAGATTTGATAAGTTTCCTTTCTATTTCATCTAAGTCATTTATGAAGATATTGAAGAATACTGGACCTAAGATGGAACCTTTTGGTACCCCATTGTTTACTTCCTTCATGTAGATGATACCATTAAGAAATACTTGTTGAGTATGGTTTGCCAGCCAGTTATAAATCCATCTGGTGGTGATGCTATGTATCTCACATTTTTCTAGTTTACCAAGAAATAGGTTGTAGTCTACTTTGTCAAATGCCTTTGTGAAGTCTAAGTGTACTATGTCCATAGCATTTCACTGGTCTATAATTTTGTCACTCTCTCAAAGAATAAAATAAAATCGGTTTGCATGATCTGTCAAACCAATCTTATTTTATTCTTTGACAATGACTAAATTGATAGACCTGATTAGTAATGTTTTATCAAAGAGTTTAGGAAGTACAGGAGTTGCAGAAAGCAGTAATTCCTCAATTACCTTCATGTAACAAAGAGCCTTCTCTCATATTTTTAGCTTCAGTTTCTCAGACCATAGAAGTCTACAATTGTAATGTAGTAAAATACCCTTTTTATCATTGTGATGGACTGTATCTTCCCTCTCAACAGTTTTCATATGATTCTCATTATCAAACATTTCACTGGGTGGATCTGAGATAACTTTGGAAAGTGTGATTCTTGTTTTTCCCTAGAGTAAACACTTGCTTAAAGATGGCAAACGCAAATAGGCATAGTACAATCTGTTTAGCAGTTTGTCTCACTAAAACAACAAGTTTTAGTACGACAAACTATTCTTGCCTCTGGGAATCCAGTTCAATTTTTAACCCTCTTTATTGCTCTAAGAAAGCTTGAAAGGCTTTTGATAATGACAGTAAAGACAAAAGGAAGATATATCTGTTCCAACAAGAAACCATAGCAATATCATAAATATAGAATGGTGGGTGACTTGGAGGCTGCAGTCACATAGTATGTTGCCACAGTGTGCCTATGTTTAGCATTGAACTCTCTCATTTTTGGAAGAGAGAGTCAATCTGAATAACAGAATAACAGACTTGGAAGGGACCTCGGAGCTCTTGTAGACCAACCCCTGTTCAAGCAAGAAACCCTACACCATTTCAGACAAATGATTGTCCAATCAGTTCTTTAAAATATCTAATGTTGGGGCACCCACAATTTCTGGAGATAACTTATTCCACTGATTAATAGTTCTGTCAGGATATTTCTCCTTATTTCTAAATTTACTGCTTATAGCTATTTAGACCCCCCAAAACTGGAGGAATGATTAGGACTGGATGCTTTGTAAATGAGTCAAGATTATTATTAACTGTTTGAGAGAATGGGATTTAAGCAAAATGGTACTTTAAGCTTTCCAGGTGCTTTAGATGCCCATTTTAGCCCTTAAACTCCCTCTCTACTTTTGGAGGGTATCATACAAAGTCAGCAATAGTTGTATTCCTGGACTAAAGTGACTCCTGTTGACTGAGATTAAAATATATTTAATAGCAAAACACAAATAAGCAATTATATGACTGCCCACAATTGCTTGTTTTTTGAGATGGATAGAGAAATTTGAAAAAAAAAAATGAATATGGCTATTTGGCAAGTTTTCTTGTGATTAGGCTCCATTTTTGTTGTTGTTGTCAAAAATTGAAAATTGTAGTTGATTCTATAAAAAATGTTGTACTGGAATTACATCTGCTAATACCTTTTATGCATTTGTCAGGATTCCAGCAATCACTCTAATTAAATCATGATTCTCGAACCAAACTTCAAAAAACTTCAAAGAATTTATTAGAGGCAACATACTGACACTGCCTTGTATGAAGCCAATTCTGGCATACGTAATTTACAGTCACCTGTGTCCCTGTTTCCCCCCTCCTCCGTTGGGTGTCTCATAAACCAGATTCTCCAATTGAACACACTCACAGGCTGGGTGTCATCATTCACGTTCTCCAATTAAATATATTCACAGGCAAAAGCTCTAGTATTTTAGTTACAATTTTTTAAAGATAAGAGTTGGAATGTACTGCACTACAGAGTTCAACTGCTGCACTACTCTTCCAGATTCCTTCCCTCTCCCCTTTTTTATGGCACCTACTAAAACAGGCATAGGAATGTTTTATGAGTTGACAGCATTTTCAGAATGTTTTGGCAGTCTTCATTATGTAGCTTCCTGTATTAGATTGCAAAACAATGCCTAATGAATAAAGTGAAGAATTTAGATTAATGTCTCTCTTAATTCCTAAGGCTGATGTGACTTTTCACCTTTGTATGCTTGTTCAGTACTAGTATGGAATTTGTAAGAGAGAGGAATTTAGGGTTTCATAAGGAATTTAGTCTTAATAAAGAAGTTTAGCCTTAGCCAAACAGACTTATTAAAAAGAAAGGTTAACTGAAAGAGCACATAATAGATAAGAAAAATTACACAGGTGTAATGACAACAGGTGCAAGGGTGCCATTCAGGTGGACACCATGCTGACCAACAGCTCTGGAACTAACAAGTCTTCATGAGTATATACACTGCCCAGACCATTTTTGGATCCTAAGCCAACCTTTATCTCCTCCTAAAACTAGCAGTACATTTTCTAAAGATGATTCTTTCCTATTTATTCCATTTCAGTTGCCTGCTATTTTCAAGACCATCATTTCAGTTCTTTTCCAAGAATTCTGTTTGAGGTTTTAAAGTCTTCTCCCTTATGCAAATTCATACATTAGCCACTCTTCCTGTATCCTATGAGAGTCATTTCCCATGGGAATATTTTTTGTATCTTCTATTCAATCATATCAGTTTCTCAGAGACTGTCTGGATAGGTCCCTGCAGTTAATTGATTTTTTTTTCAGAAGTAATTTGTCATTGCCTCCTTCCAAGGGTTGAGAGAAAGCAACTGGCTTGCCCAGTTGGCTTTGTGCTTAAGGCAGGACTAGAAGTTACAATTGTCTAGTTTCTAGATTGATACCTTAATCACTACTAGCTCTTATGATATCTGAATAAAGGGTATTCTCAGAATGCATGACAAAAATCATGAAGACATGGCAAAAGGTTTTAGCCATACAATACAATTTGCCCCTACAAAAGCTTATAAGCTATATAAACACATGCATATTCACATCTATGTAAGTGCTCATGTAGCATGCAAAGCAGACCTCTTGACATTTCACATTCTAGCAAGACTAATTTTGAATTGCTAATAACATATAATTTTAAATGTTTCATTTTAATTCTGTCTACCTGTCTGTGTCTCTATTTCTCTGTCAAAGAAAGTCACAACCACAATATGTGATGTGATTGTAAAATCAATAAATTAACAAAGATCACAATCACCACCACTCATGCCTAAAATACTACACCAGCAGGAAAAGAACTGAGAAAGGATAACTTCAGAGTAAGGAAGTTGTATTTATCAAAAGTTGTATTTAATTCAGTTTTGGAGAGTAGTCATATGTTCTTACAAGATGTTTCTTTCTGTACCTGTTCATAGTTGAATCTGATATAACTATAATAAACAGTCACTTCACCTTTTTTGTCACTGTCTAATTGTAAATGAACAGCACAATAACTTTAGAAACTCAAGAAAATCAAATTTTCCAGTGTTTTGTTTCTCAAAAATCTGTTCTACAAAATCAAAGGCTGGCTTCAACAATTTGTATTAGAGAAGTGATATATTTCATCCCAAAGTATAATTTTATGGGTGAAAAGGAAGTAACTCTTTACTTTGTGGAAAATTTCAAGGGGGAATTTAGCATGAATTGATTGATTGCCTTAATATAGCAAATTTATAGGGCAGAAGGAACCAAAGAAACTAGAGTGCCAACTAGCTATTTTTTTTTTAGATCTCAAAGGGAATTTCTGAGTACTCTGCACTTCTCTGTACACTGCACTTCTTAATGATTATATTCTTCAGCATTGGTACAGTATTTGTGAATTCAATGCTTTAAGATGGATATGTATCATAAATTGATTATGTTTCTTTATATCTAGAGAATTTTTGCTGGATAAAAATATCCAGCAGAACTATCATGCCTTCAAAATTGGAATCCACTGACAAAGAAAATTCTGTCAGGGTTTTTCTGAAGTGAAGAAGGTACAGTTTGCTTTCATTTTCCTTTTTTTTTTTTCATTTTCATTTTTTCATTTTCATTTTCATTTCATTCTGAATGAAGTTGGCCAAGGCTAACACATTTTTCAAAATTAATAATACACTAACTATGACAATAAGCTATATGCAACTATTTTTGCTGAATGATTGGAAGAATAAGTGAAAAGTTTGAAGTACTCTGAAACAAGGTCAGAATGAGGCTAGGGAAAAGCTGAAAAAGACAATAGAGAAGAACTGAGAAAGACTAGAAAATAGCATGTGAGCCCTATTAAAATAAATACTAGGTTCATGGACCAGCTAGTTGAATACTAAAATGAACTAATCAGGAGCAAGAAAGTTGAATACATATACCATAATCTATTTATGAGAAAGTCATTATAGAGTTAGTGGTTTTATAGAATAATAAATGAGTAAATGCACACTAGCCACAGTCAGAGGTAGTATTCAGCAGGTTCTGACCAGTTCTGGAGAATTTTGAACATAAATTTTGAGTAGTTTGGAGAACTGGCAAATACCACCTCTGACTGCCCCCCTTCCCATCTATTCTCTGCCTCCCAAGTCCCAGCTGATCAGCTGGGTCTTCTTTTGTTGAGGTGCACAGAGAACGGAGCTGGAATGCAGGTTAGTGGGGGTGGGGAGGGAATGGGATTTTGCAGTAACCTCCCCACAGGAGTGGGGAGAGAATGGAGACTTTATAGTATCCTTTCCCTGCCATACCCACCAAGCCACACCCACCAAGCCACACCACACCCACTAAGCCATGCCCACAGAACCGGTAGTAAAAAAAAAAAAAATGAATCCCACCACTGGCCACAATACAATCTGAGTGAAAAATCTAAATTTACTGAGAATGTTTTGACAAGAAATAAGATAAAGTACATTAAAATGCCAAAGTGATCAAGTAAAAAAATTAGCCTGGAGGATCAAGTAACCAATATGGCTGATACATTACCTCCTTCCAGGGATTCAACCGGTAGAAGCCTACCAAGGCTTCCTTCCTAGCATGACAGCATATAAAAAAGATTAGTAAAACAAGAAATATTTGTGAAAAAAAACTGGAGAAAAAAAATTGGAACTTTGTTGTTATATATATTGACTACAGAAAAACTATTGTATGCACAAAAATGGAAGGTCTTTGATTCCTACTATGGATGAATGGTTACAGAAATTGATGAGTTGGCTGCAATGGCAAAATTGACAACTTTGATAAAAGAAAAGAACATAAGTACTTTTCTTTCCACATGGAGACCACTTCTGAACTTTGTGCTTGATGTGGAAAAGAATGAAACTCTGACTTTGGGTTTTACTGATCGGACTGATAGATCATTATAGAAATGGCTTGTTCATATTATTTTGAAAAAGCAAAAAGTTGTGATTTGATGTCAATGCCTCATTTTACTGTAATACAGAGAGTTGGGAGTCAATGCTTCTTTTTGTTTCTGTTTTCTTATCTTTCCTCACTTCTCTTTTCCCCTTTCTCCTCACTGCTTTTCTATTTACTTTGTATTTTGTATTTTATAATATTTTTTAACTTAATAAAAATGTTAACTGTAAAACTGTAAAACAAGACATATTTGCTATTTGACTATTTAACCTTAGACTGTTTACTATTGACCTCACCCCTTTCCTAAGAGGTCTGTAGGGGGCGTGCATAAGCGCACCAACATGCCTACCGTCCCTGTCCTATTGTTTCTCTTATTCTTCTTTTATTTTTCTTATATGTACCCATTTCATGTATTCACAACTATGTATACACTTATACTTATTATCTTGTAAACAATTGGCAAATCAAATAAATAAATAAATAAAATAAAAGACATATTTGCTATTTGACTGACAAGTAAAGAACACTTGAAGGCAGGGAAAGACAATGCTCTCATTTTATTCTTTCTCCATAATCTATTGAATATATAACTAGAAAATAAAAAAAAATAGATAAAATAGAATATATAACTAAAAAAATGTGGGATAGACAGCATCACCACAAAATTTGTACCTGGCTCACAAACTGTACTGAATGAGTAGTGCTTAATGGTACATCTACATGCAAGTAAGCAGTAGGGTACCAAAAGGTTCCATCTTAGGTCCAGTATTCTTCAATATCTTCATAAATGACTTAGATGAGAGAATAGAAAGAGAACTCATCAAATTTGCAGATGATACTAAGCTGGCAGGAATAGCCAACACCCCAGAAGACAAGTACAGGATCCCAAAAGATCTTGACCGACTTGAACAATGGACCCTAACCAACAACATGATATTTAGTGTGGAGAAAAGCAAGGTTTTACACTTAGGCAGGAAAAACCAAAAGGACAAATACAGATTAGGTGAAACCTTGTGCAAAAACAGTAACTGCAAGAGGAACCTTGGCGTCCTAGTGGATGATCACTTAAACATGAGTCATGAGTGTGCAGCAGCAGCCAAGAAAGTTCATACAAACCTTGATTGTATAATTGGAGGCATAGAATCAAAATCACATGAAATCCTTAGTAAGCCCACATCTAAAATACTGCATCCAGCTTTGGTCACCACATAACAAAAAAGATGTTGAGACTTTGGAAAAGGTGCAAAGAAAAGCAATGAAGATGATTAAGGGCCTGGAGACAAAAAATTATGAAGAACAGTTGCAGGGATTGGGTTTGGCTAGTCTAGAGAGAAGGACTAAGGGTAACATGATAAAGGTATTCCTGTATTTGAGGGGCTATCACAAAGAAGAGAAGGTCAATTTATTTTCCAAAGCACCAGAAAGACAGGAAACAATAGATGGAAACTAATCAAGGAGAGAAATAACCATGAATCAAGGAGAAATTTCCTAACAGTGAGAACCAGCTTGCCTTCAGAAGTTATATAGGTGCTGCATCACTGGAGGTTTTTAAGAAAAGTATGGATAGCCATCTATCTGAAATGGTATAGGGTCTCCTGCATGAGCAGAGGATTGGGCTAGAAGATCTTCAAGGTCCCTTCCAGCTCTATTCTGATTGATATGAATGTGATTATTGTCAATCTAATATTAACAAAATTGATAGATAAATCTTTATTACAATCTTTGGTCTTTAATTGCTATGTGTGCACCAGAACAGATTGATTTAATTGATTGATTGATTGATTAAAGATTATGTTAAATAAAGTGCAACATTTCCCTGGATCCATACTATTCTCTATCTTTTTCATCTTGATGACTGATACAGATTTCATGATGAAGGGAAGGGCTTTAGATCCAACAGATGCTGAATCCTTACTATTTCCTGACCAGCGATCCCCACACTCTTTATACAACTGCCACTGCCATGATACATTGAAAGAAAATACTTCATTTCCTCTGAAGTCAAACTGAAGGATTGTCGCTGTTAATAAATGTCCATTTACTCTCTTCCATTTTCATGCCTTCATTTTTGGGGTGGAGAAAAATAGATAAATTATTAATACTTTAAATGCAAGTTGATCAATAGAGTAACACCTGAGCACTTGATTATATTACAGAATGTCTATACAAAATAAGGTTAACTGGAATTTATCAGAGAAAGATCTATGTGTGTCTTTGAAAATCTAATTTGGTCCATTTCTTCAGAGAATGAATTTAAAGCCCAAAATGATAATTTGAAGGACAATTCCTCTTTCAATCATCTATAAATATAGAGTCCTAAGATAGTAAATTATTGTTATATGCATTGAAGCTGAAACAGGGCAAAAATTCAAACTTTTTTCCTGCTTTTTCATGAGGTAACAGACAAGGTTCAAAATTTGCCTTTCAAATGTATCTAAATGTCAGCCAAGTTTTGATTTGTCATGCAGCACAGGCTTATTAATTGCTCCAGATTATAAATTAATATTAAACTAATGGGCTAAATTAAGGCTGAAGTTCTGCTGACAGTATAGTAATTGGAACTAAAACTATTTTTTCCCAAGGTAAAGTTTCCCTGGTAGCTAAGAGGAAATTCACTGAAAGTGAATACACTTTTCTTTGTATAGCTTGTGGAGATTTAATAACAGAAAGACATTAACAAAGTCTAAATGTTCTGAACTATATAATGTTCTGGACTGGTGAAGAACAGCCAGTACAAAACCAAATTCAAATATTTCTTTGCTCTTTAAAAAGCAGAGATTTTTAAAGACAAACATAAAATTTGCTTAAGACTGTGGTGAATAATTATTTTTATCACCTTATTACTACTTCAGAATGGCAAAAGACTTTTTTTTAAAAAAAAAAAAAACAATCATTCTGTAACATTTGGATATAAACCATTTTAATCCATCTAACATTCAGTGATACAGAAATAAGCATGTATTTGTGGGAGACACTTCAGACAGAACTTCAAACTTGGTCCTTGTTTATCCCTATAAGCTAAGGATAAGCATACTTTGCAAAATAAATAGGGGGGAAATGTAGGTTAAGCCAGAAAACAGTAGAAACTAGCATAAAAGTATTCCTTGATTTACAACAGTTCATTTAGTATTGAAACAACACTGAAAATAGTACCTTATGACCGTTTTTCACGCTTATGATCATTGCAGCATCCCATGATCAAAATTCAGTTGTTTGGCAACAACTCATATTTATGATGATTACAATGTCCTGGGGTCATGTGATCACCTTTTGTAAACTTCTGTCATGGGAACAACTTAAACTGTGTCATGATTCAGAAAAAAATGCAAAGACCCTGGATACCAATTTTTTCTTTAAAGGGAACATGAAGGAAAAGCTTGAAAGGAAATGTTGACTGTTTGCTCTAAAGATGGATCCAGAAAGAAAGAGGTGGAATTTTTTCCCCCAGAAAATGTTCTTTTCCAAAGGAAGTGGGTAACAGCATCTTGGAAGCAAATATTTTATCCAGGATTGTAACTTGGAGTAAATGATAAAATGTATTGAAGGTATATATAGAATGGTATTTTATTGCTCAAAGAATTCATAGACTGGGATATTTCAAGACTGGGATTTCTCCCTATTTGGCTTAGCCATACAAATTTCATTGGTGTTGCCAGCAATCCTAATCCCCATGCTGCTCTTTATTTATTTATTTTTATTTATTTATTTTGTCAAGCGATTATAAGATAACAGGTATAAGTATAAACATAGTTATGAATACATGAAATGGATACATATAAGAAAAACAAAAAGAAACAACAGGACAGGGGGGTAGGCACGTTGGTGCGCTTATGCAAACCCCCTACAGACCTCTTAAGAAAGGGGTCAATAGTAGACAGTCTAAGGTTAAAGTTTTGGGGGTTTGGGGAAGAAACCACAGAGTCAGGTAGAGTATTCCAGACATTGACCACTCTGTTGCTGAAGTCACTGGACAGTCACTGGAGTCAGAGGTTTTGTCTTCTGAGCTTTCAGACTCATGCTGGAGCCCACCTTCAGGAAACTTCTAACGGTGTGCACTGTTCTCTGTGTGGTATTTATAGTGCCTGTTGTGGCTTTTTAGATGTTGATTGGGATATATTGATGGCTGGCTTTTAAGTCATTAGCTGTTATTTGCTTGTGCTGCCTAGCCCTCACCTTGTAAATACTTGTTGGCTGGTGGTAATTCAGCACTCCTATTGACTGAGGAGGGGCCTGTTTGCCAGGATTCAATTACTTCCCTGGCTGTATTTTTGTTTCCAATTGAGAAATTTGGTTTCCTGTTTCTCTCATCCACAGACAGCTAGTTTCTCTGGCACATATTTGATAGTGGATTAAAAAAAAACCCAATGAATATGTGTAAGACTTAATTGTCTGCCCATGCACTCCCCCAATTTCCTAATTTTATAGGATCTAATGCTAAGGGAAATATTATTGTGAAATACAGTCTTGTTGCCTGTATTTTTGGGATTTGTTTTATTATAGTTCTGTTACTTGATACTTTGGTTTTCAAAAAAATAATAGTGTTCCAGAACAAAGATGCTACTGGAAGCTTGATGGATAGTTATGAGTAAGAATGATAAGTCAAATTGTATTGTTCTTCTAGTAATTAAATAAAGAGTATATGTTTCTTTTATTGATTAGACTATATATCATGAAACTGTTAATATGTTTATATGTTACCAGTCTGCTAGCTCATGACCAATCCAGAATCTAGTTGACAAAAATTTGGAACATCCACATTTCCAAAACATGACAATATAAGTTGTGCATCTCATCTATTATTTTGCTTAATAGTACCTAAGAATTGTCTGTTGTGGTTTTTATACTTCTAGGGATGTCTGCATATTATTGCTGTAATAATGGAATTTCCCCCCACTTCCTACTATAACAAAAAATATACATCAAGGGATGGATTTATATTACATACTGGATTAAAATGTGTTGACTGCATTGTGATTCAGTATGTTATACAAGTGGAATCTCAACTTATCAGCCTTAATTCAGTTAAATTGTCTGAAAAAATTCCTTCCTTTTTTTCTTCTTTCTTCCCTTCCTCCTTCTCTCCCTCCCTCCTTGTAGATATGCCTATATTTTAGAAAGAAGAACACAAACACACAACAATTCTGTTCATGTACTGGCAGATGGATAGAAGGAAGGAAGGAAGGAAGGAAGGAAGGAAGGAAGGAAGGAAGGAAGGAAGGAAGGAAGGAAGAAGGAAGAACAGAAGGAAGGAAGAAAGGTAGGTAGATATAGGTATACTGAATAATTTGATGTTCTTTCTTGGATATTAAACCTGAGGCCTATTTATTTGCCATTCATTAAAGAGTCTGAACTGTTAACAATCAAGAACTTGGTTGTTAATAATAATGACAATAATATTGACAATAATAATGACAATAATAAAATAATAATAATAATAATAATAATAATAATAATAATAATAATAATAATAATAATAATAATAATAATAATAATACACCCACCTGGCTTATATGCTGCAGTAAATATGCCGAAGTAGTGAAAGCCTGATTCAAGTCACATCTCATTTTTGTGGTTGATTTTTAATGTGTGTTTCCTTTGCAGAGTACTTTTCAAGATTTTGTGGTTGCTGTTGTTTACTAATTTGGAGGAAACATTAGGTACAGATGCATACCCTTGGGACTTGAGTAGTTTCACCCCATTAAAAAGAGATTTTCTTCTCCCTTCATTGTGAATAAGTAACTTGCAAATAAGTGGGGGGGAAACCATTTCTAACCCTGTTAAGACACAAAGTAGTAGCTATGGGTGGTTGCTTGAGAACATTTTCACACTGGGGACTAATGCAAAGCTATACAATTGCATGTCCTATATGAGCATCTACAATATAAAACCAATGGTTCCTACAATACAGGAAATGTTTGCTTTCACAAACGTTCTTTGTGATGCTTGTTTAAATGCACTATATAAAGAAGAACACTATCTAGTTCAAAAGTATCATTCTTTCATAGGAAACTTTAAGTGTCAAAGAGCAAGAGAGGGTTGGGACTGAGGCAAGAGTATGTGAAATTAGTACAATGAGTGGGCATAGGCAGAGCTCTGCCACATGTTCTGTTTCCTTCTCTCTATGCTTTCTTCATCCCTTTTTTCACTGAAGTTAGTTCCCATTCTCAATCAAAACCACAATTTTCTCATCCCCTCACTTGACTACAATAAACCTTTGCGTTTCCCATTGAGAATATAATTCTTCTTCCTCAAGTCTAGGCACCATGTAAACTATTTTTTAAGTCTGACTGATACAAGAATAGACAACTGAGAAGAAGGAGGAGTTAGAGTAGATTACAACATTTTTTTCCCTTTTCTTGCAACATTTAGGATTGCAAAATGTAATTAACAAACAAAATAGGTTAAAACACAACCAAATGGTACCTCATTGTATATTTTGCATTATTGGTACTTATGCTCAGTTCAAAATGTACAGCTCCAGTGTCAGAACATACATTAGGAAATGGTTCCAAATACTTTCTTAGTTTCTTACTTCTCATCAACACAAAGATGATTTAAATTACTCAGATAATGCTCTGTGTCTTATTGTGACCCTATCCCACAACCCAAAGAAATGGAAACCCAGAGCTTCTAATATGCAATGACTGCCATCTTAGTTTTAGAGAACTAAGACATTTTCCTCCCTATCACAAGCAGTACAATATAACCAACATGATATTCTTCTGGGAAATTCAATTGCTCTGCCAAGCTGTGATTAGGTTTTCAAGCAACCAGACCACAGGCTTGGTATCATATTTTCTTGTTTAAATCCATCACAGGGGGAAAAAAGATGATCTACTCATAAACCATCTTTGGCAATTTTCACTCTTTCAAAGTATTATTGCATCATTATAAAAAATGTTTTAAGGAGATTTTTCATTTTAGATTTTCCCCCCTTAGGTATGATGCAATTTTGTTAAGCCATTCCCTTTGATTGAAGACAAAGTCAAATATATTTTGTAAAAAAATGTAGCAATATAGTTTGAGAAGTATCATGTTCATATCTACAAAAGCTGTAAAAAGTATATTTAGCTGTATATTATTTCTAAACCTGCAGATATAACTCAGGGCTCCTCATGACTATGATAACACACTATTCTATTGCCCTTGTCTTGGCAGAGATGTCAATTCAGTATAAACTGGCCAGCCCAATTGCCCAGTTTTCCTTTGCTCAGGAGCAAGATGGGGAATTGGCCTGCTCTTCACTATTAATATGAACCACTTGTCCTGGTTCATATTAATTCAAACAACTGGTGGATTTCTGTGGCTTTAATTTTCCTTCTACTGAATATCACCTGCTAGAATCAAATGCAACCACCAGTTATTCTTCCTACTATATCATGCAGTGGTGATATCAATAATTGGGCATCTGTGGTAGAAAGACTAGTCATTATTGAATCTGCCCTAGTATAATGTTGCAAGTTCCTTGGTTCTCATTGGATGTGCCTTGTATTCCCAAATCCTCGATGTGAGTAATGTTGAGTTGGCCAACTCCACCCAGTCACATGCTCACCCAGGCCATTAAGTCAAGAACCAGTTGTTAAATTATTTGAATCCCACCACTGCCCAAACAATATTGCAAATCAATATGATTGTAGAACAAGGTGGTTTGCTTTGCAGTATGATAGCTTCCTGTTGAAAGAAAGAAAGAAAGAAAGAAAGAAAGAAAGAAAGAAAGAAAGAAAGAAAGAAAGAAAGAAAGAAAGAAAGAAAGAAAGAAAGAAAGGAAGGAAGGAAGGAAGGAAGGAAGGAAGGAAGGAAGGAAGGAAGGAAGAAAGAAAGAAAGAAAGAAAGAAAGAAAGAAAGAAAGAAAGAAAGAAAGAAAGAAGGAAGGAAGGAAGGAAGGAAGGAAGGAAGGAAGGAAGGAAGGAAGGAAGGAAAGAAAGAAAGAAAGAAAGAAAGAAAGAAAGAAAGAAAGAAAGAAAGAAAGAAAGAAAGAAAGAAAGAAAGAAAGAAAGAAAGACCTGTTAGTGAAGCAAGGAAAGTTGATGTGTATATTTGGAGATTTCTGAAGACAGAAATCATTTTGCTGATTTGTAGTGGACGTTTTTTTCTATTTCAAGTCTAATTGCAATAAAGGAGGAGAAAACAATTGGCAAGCTGCTAAGATGGTCTTAATAGGAAATGCTAACATTCTTTGTCGCAGCTACATGCTCTTTCCCCATTGCTGTCTAAAATCAATTAGTGCTGATTGTAATAATTAATTTTCAGATGAGACTTGTCCAATTGTCACTAGCTCTAGATCCACTTTAGGCAAAGCAAAACCATTATAAGGCTTTGTCTTCCAACTTCCCTCTCCTAACAATTTATTTCTCTAGATTGTCTTAAATTTCTTATTCTTCAGTGTTCTTGTTAATATTATTTAACAATCTAGAGTTTGCTAATTCTGGACTCCATTAAGACTCTCCAGAGGGAAACAAAATTATTACCAAATGGCTTTAAAAAAAACTATTGAATTTCAAAAGCTGATAAAATATAGGATCATAAAAGTTAGAAAAGGAGAAAACTTAAAAGTATCCTAATAGAAAAAACTATGAAAAAATATAGAAAGGACACCTTCAACTTTCTTCAGTATGGATACAAATAAAATATCCTTTGTTTTTAAGCAAAAAAAGGCACAAATAATACTGTATATTTCTATCATTACAAAGATCTAGTCATCAAATCTCAGAATCAGTTTAATTTTCATATTTTTTGAGCAAGAAGTCCAAAAATAGAAACAAAGCTGGACAAATTTTTGTTTTTCATCAAAATGATCAATTTTGCTACCTCAGCTATCTCCATTAATTTCACGATACATTTTTCCATTGTAGGAGTTTGGTGATCTTTCCAGTTCTGTGCATATAAATATCTTGCTGCTGTTATTATATGTAACAACAAAGAGCCATGTTTTCTTTCCAATCCCTGGATCCATAATACCTGAAAGAAAATCCTCTGGTTTTAATTATACATTGATTTTTTCTTCTAAATCAAAATACATATTTGATCTTAATATTTCTTAACACTTTTTGGGAGACCTTCAAAGGTGATAAAAGCTACCTTCAAATTGGTTACATTTGCAACACTTATTTGACATTTCCTTATACATCTTTGACAATTTATCCAGTGTTAATGCTAACACATCATTATACAACATTTTTCTTTCAAATCATAACTCAATATAAACTTCAGTCCTTTACATGTTTTTCCTATTGATCAAACATATAATATACAATGTTCTTTGCCCATTTAAGCATATACATTTCATGTATTCACCTTCCAAATTCATTTTCAATAGCAACTTATATATCTTAGCAATATGAGGGGAATTCTTATTACATTGGTCCCTTTCAAAATGCATTTTTTATCTGCAAAACCAAAGGAGTTTTTTTTTATCCATTTTAAGTCTGTCAACTGTGTATTGGTAAAATATTGACAAACATGACTCTTTTCCAATTCTTCTTTAAGTTTTTAGTCTAGATTACAAATGCCTGGTTTCATCAGACCATAAACTACCCCCCCCCCCCCATTTTGTCAGACTTTATGTGGTTTTTTGGGGGAAAAAACATAAGGTGTTTTTCTTTGTAATAAAAGGTTTCCATTTTGCCCTCTTACCATACAACCAGATATATGAAGAATATGAGAGAGTGTTGTCACATGTAATACACAATCAGTATTTACCAGAAATTCCTGCTGCTCCTTTAATGTTGCTATAGGCCTTTGGCAGCCTCTGTGACTAGTTTTTAAGGGACATCCAGTTCTCAGTTGTGCCATATTTTCCCCACTTGTTGATGACTGTCTTCACTGTGTTCCATGGTATAGTGAATGCTTGGAACAATTTTTACACTCTTCTTCTGATTGATGCCTTCCAACAATAAGATCCTTTGTAAACAATTTTCAGATATGGCTTTTGTTGTAAGAGACTCAGTAGATGTCAGAAAAATGCTATTAGGACAGCTGAACTTTATATGGGCCTTAATTGATGGCAGATGTGTAGTGACTACAATTTAACAACAGTTTGAATGTGAGTGGTCAATTTGGAACACAGCCACATTCCTACTTATAAGAGGGTGTGAACATATGTGCAGCCACATTATTCAAGTTTTTAGTGTTAATTTTCCCCAAAAAGATTTCAGTTTGTTTTTCAACTAAATTGTATAGCTTATATATTATATTGAAGGTTTAAAGAATTCTTAAGTGATTTATCTTGGTCTGATTGTTTTACATTTCAACAGGTGTATAGACTTTCTATATCTACTGTATATCAAACAATTGTGTGTACCTATCATTTCTCTTCTAAAAAGCCTTCTTGTGGAAACAAACATAAAGGGATTTTAACAAATAGTCTTTATTTATATCTGGTCCAAACCTTCAATATGGCACATCAAAAAATGATTTCTAAAATCTCTATTAACCTTAATTTTGTCATACCATAGATAGGGGTGCCACCTGAATTTCAAATTTGCTGGCTATTCCCACTCCAATAGTCTTTCATTTCCCAGAGTCACCAATTTCTTCATCCATACTAAACACATGGCTCAAAATGTCTATGAAGACAGATTCAAAAAAATTGAAGAAGAAGATATACAAAGAGATAAGAAAATTGGAGATATTGATACTCATTTGAGCGATATTGGAAAGGGCAGGAGTGAATCATTAGGATGGGAAATAGACAAATCAGAATTTTACTTAAGATTTCAAAATATAGGAGAAGGGAAAGGTGAAAACCTTGCTGAAATAATGGCAGAAATATTGGCAGAAGCACTGGAAATAACTAAAGAAAAGATGATGGATGGGATGGATGAAGTGTTTCATGTCTACACAAGATATGCAATGAGGAATAGAGTACCAAGAAAAGTTCACATCAGATTTACTAAGAAGAGTATTAAGACACAGATAGTCCAGGTGGCAAGAGAGAAAACATTACAATATAAAAATAAAGAAATTGTAGTGCTGAAACAGATACCAAGAAGAGTAAGAGAGATGAGAAGAGAATATTTATTCTTGACTAAAGAGCTACTTAAAAGAGGAGTAAACTACAGATGGTTGATGCCAGAAGGCCTTTTGTTCACTTGGCAGGAAGAAATACACAGAATTGACACAGTTGGAAAAGCTGAGCTATTCTACTTAGAATACTTTAGAGAAAAGGAGAAAGAAGAAAGGAAGAGTTACTATTTGAATTCCAAGAGGAGTGTATAGCAGTAATTGAAAAAAAAAAGAAGAAGAAGGTGCAGTAGGTGGTGAACCCAAAGAACAATGAGAATTGAGATCTACTAGAGCAATAAAGCCCTCTTATAAAGCTTAATATGGATGAAAGAAAACTGATTACGATTAAAATAAATGGACTTAATTCGGCTATTAAAAGAAAGAAAGTATTTCACAAATTATATAAATTAAAATTTGATATAATCTGCTTACAAGAGGTACATATTAAAAAGCAACATAAATATGTACTAAAACAAAGAAAATTAGGGAAATTATTTACATCGCTGGCACAATCGAAAAAAAAGGTGTGGCATTATATATTAAAGAAACAATTTTGGCAGAACTAATTTATACAGATGATGATGGAAGGATTTTGATGGTGGAGATAATGGATAACAGCGTTAAAACACTTTGAATTGCAATTTATGCCCCAATGATAAACAAGAAGAATTCTATAGGAAATTACATACAAAAATAATTGATTTGGACTATGTTAATATCTGCATGATGGGTGATCTTAATGGAATAATTAATGACCGGTTGCACTATAAAACACAGAAAACAACAAAGAAAGTTAGAAAGATACTACCAAAATCCTTCCTTCGAATAACAGAAGAATTTAATTTAAAAGATGCATGGAGAGAAAGAAATGCAGAAAGTAAGCAATATACTTTCTATTTAAATAGGCACTCAACCTGGTCTAGAATAGATATGATATGGATGTCAGCAGAATTATTGACTAATGTACAACAGATTGAAATAGAAACAAGCACATGGGCAGATCATAATCAAGTATCAGTTATTTGGAAAGGAAACAAGAGGAGATCTAGATGGACTCTACATAATATAATTCTGAAAGAAAAAGACTTTAAACAGAAAATAGAGAAATAACTTGTTTTCTTCTTTAAAGAAAATAGAAAAGAGGATACATTTTTACAGAATCTCTGGGACACGATGAAGGCCTACACAAGAGGCTTGATAATAGATTATACTAGGAGAAGAAACATGAAACAGAAAAAGATATATAAGACATTAGAGGATGACTATAAAAGACTGGAAAAAGACTTACAGAAGTCCCCACAAAAAAAGACATTAAAAATAAAATGGATATAATTAAACATAAAATGGGACTAATGGAAAAAGAGGAATTAGCACAAAAAATTAAAAGTGTGAAACATAATTACTTTGAAGATGCAAATAAACCAGGGAGATGGCTAGCTTATAAACTGAGAAAGGAAAGAGAAGCAAGACGAATTAGCCAATTGATAAATAAAGAAGGACAGGTTTGTTATGGAAATGAGAAGAAAAAAAATATACAAGATTACTATGGAAAATTATTCTTTCAAGAGAATATTCAAGAAGAAAAAATCAAGCAATATCTTCAGAAAGCAAACTTACCTCAGATACCCAAAAATATTGAAACAATGTTAGAAGGAAGTATAACAATGATGGAACTAACAGAAGCCTTAAAAAAACAGAATGCTGGGAAAGCTCCAGGTCCAGATGGGTTGCCAGCGGAATTCTATGACTTTTCAGGAAATATTGAATTTTCATCTTCTAGAAGTTATGAATGAAGTTATGTTAAAGAAAAGAATACCAAAAACATGGTCAGAAGAATACATTACACTTATACCGAAGGAAGGTACAGACCTGCAGCAAGTTAAAAATTATAGACCTATATCTTTATTGAACTCAGACTATAAAATCTTTGCTTCAATTTTGGCAGAAAGACTAAAAAGATACTTAAATAATTTTATTCATACTGATCAAAATGGATTTCTGCCAAAGAGACAAATCAAAGACAATGTGAGAATCATTTTGGATACTCTGGAATATTATGAAGCACACCCTGGAAAGCAAATGGCCTTGATGTTTCTAGATGCTCAAAAAGCTTTTGACAATGTGAGTTGGCAATTTATTTTACTGCAACTGATACAAATGGGCTATGGTATGAAATTTATCCAAGCCATTGAAACAATATATCAGGAACAAACTGCAAAGGGGATGGTGAATGGAGAATTAACAGAATCTATAGATATAAGAAAAGGGACAAGACAAGGCTGTCCATTATTGCCTCTGCTGTTTGTATTAACATTGGAAGTGTTGAACAGGAATATCAGAGAAGAAAAAGAAATAAAAGGAATGAAAATTAAAAAGGAGGAGTATAAATTGTAAGTTTTTGCAGATGACCTGGTATTTATATTAGAAGACCCAATGGAAACAACACATAAATTAATAGAAAAAATAGAAGAATATGGAAAAGTAGCAGGTTTGAGAATAAATACAGACAAAAAAAAAAAGATATTAACAAAGAATATGTTAACAAGACTAAAGACAGAGTTGGAAGAAACTTTAAAAATACAGGTCACAAACAAGGTTAAATACTTATGGATTTATATTACACCAAGATGCAGTACCCTGAAGTCTGATGATATTGTTTAAATATTTTTATAAGCACTATTCAACAATGATATCAATCTATATCTCTTAGTTGTAATCAAATTATGCTCTTCCTTTTGTAATAAGGTGATATTTGTTTTTTTCCAAGCATCTGGCATAACAGACCCTTGCATAATAGAATCCATCACATTCTTTAATAGCAATAAATGTTGATCCTTAAAACATTTATAATATAAACTTGATAATCCATCTGGCACTGGTGACTTGCCTACTTTACACAAAATAACAAAATAAGATCAGAAATAAATTATGAACAGTTCTGTGACAATCTTTGAAATATTGAAAGTTATAAAGAAAACTATAAGAGGCTTTCTAGATAGATATAGCCTATCAGTATGGGTCTCCTAAGATAACCCACATGCGTGATACTGTATATCCATCCAGAAAGTTCTTCCAAAGGAATGGCAGGTAAAATAACCCTTAAGAATATCAGCTGATATGAAACAGTAGATAGCATTCAACATTTATATGTACAATCATATTTTAAACATAATAGGAAAATAACAGTCATTATTTCTTAAATAGAAGGACTCCTTCCATGGGCAGAGAAAATTCAGGTTCAGCATAAACTCCTTGCTGAAAATTAATAGGATGATGCTTTCCTGCAAATTACTTCTCCTAAAAACCAGAATTCAAAATGCAAAAAGTGAGCCCAAAACTATTTTCTTTCTTCTTCCAGGAATTATCTGGAAACTTGTTGTCTTTCAGATTGATTTGACACAGTTGGTTCACACATGATAGTAAGCCATTTGGCTTTGGCTTAATTTCATGTGCGAACTCTATTATTTTAGATTTTTAAAAAGGCTCTTATTCATTCAAGAAAGTGTTATTAAATCACCCGTGACGTTCATGATATTCAACGTGCAGCTATAATTCTTACAACTCCCTTGAAATAAGTCTTGCTGATAAGCAAAAATCCCTAATTTTCTAAAACGTTTGTGTTTTTCCCTTTTTCTTATATTTGTTTTCCATGCTGGAAAAGAAAATGGATAACTAACAAAAGAATCAGAAAATATTATTATTTTAATGATTATGTCAATTAATATGCAAAATACAGTATATTTTACCCAAATATTTTTATTTATTTTATTATAGAATGTTTTCTCTCTTTTTTTTTAATTAAAAAAGCAAAAATAATATAAGAAAATAATAGCTGCAAAAACAACTTTTACACTAAAAATACCTCAATTTTCTAAATAACAGATTAAACCCTGATGAGATTTTATAAGTTTTATTAGTCTGTCCATTGTGTTGATGGAACATCAAGTAGGATAATTCAAGAGTGTGTATTTGTGTGTGTGTGTGTGTGTGTGTGTGTGTGTGTGTAGAATCCAGATCACATTGACATATTTATCTTTTATTTCTATTTCCAACACTATATTATTCTTAATTTTTCAAAAATGACCTTTTCTATGAAAACTCTTTTTTTCCATTATTTTTCCTCTTGGTCCATTAAGAATAAATGTTTAAATACAGTTTTTATATTTATGTCATATTTAGTAGTATTTTCAAATGTTATATATTATAAGGGGAGGCAGAATTTTACCAAATGTTGTAAGTTCTTTTCTTATAATCCATGTTATCTCATGACAGACAGACAGACAGACAACAGACGATAGATAGATAGATAGATAGATAGATAGATAGATAGATAGATAGATAGATAGATAGATAGACAGATAGACAGATAGACAGATAGACAGATAGACAGATAGACAGATGATCTATACTTTAGATTATCTATCTACCTATCAACTATCAATCTACCACTAAACCAGTAGTAACTCAAAATCTGCTAATAATTTAGTAACCTTGATTAATAAATTGGGAAGCAAAAAATAACTAACTTTTAAATGAGTAATGAGATGCATACTATAGGTTTTGTTAATTACTATGGCTAACTATGTAAGCCCATTCAGATGGTCTTACATAGAAGTTTTGCTGATATTTTAAGTTTGGAATAAATCAGGTAATTGTAACTACAAATTTTAATAAAGTTTGGGATAATTTAATTGATTATGAAACTATATCAAATAAACTTAAATCTTGCTTGTGGAAAGCATTGTGGGATATTTATTAGAATTTAGTTTGGTGAGTTACTTATGAAACCATCCTAAATAAATATACTCATTTCTTAATTTGTCATAAAACATGTTGCCAAATTGATTGCATTTAATTTTTTTTTGATATATTTTTTTACAAGATTAAGTGGGGAATTAAAATATGTATTTTTTGTTCTGTACAGCCAAACTCAGTAATATTTCAAACTAGTATTTGAAATTCTCTCTACTAAAGATTCATCTTTATGAAACAGTTGAAACAAGATTATGAGAAACAATCTGATATAAATAGACATTTCACAAATATGGGAGTCATCTAGAACCTTTTAAGGTATAAATTTAAGATTGGGTTTTGGGTTACAGCTCTTATACAAGAGAAAAAATAAAAACTGAGATATGAATATTTGAAAAATACAGATATGCTTTCACTTATTATTATTTCTTTGATCAGTAAAAAGAGGGAATAATTTCAGACCAAAAGGTTTGGGCTTTCCTAATTAACTAATAATATATATTAATGTACAAAAACATATATATTTATAATAATATAAATATATATTTTCACTGTCATGTTACTGGAGGTTTACATTTTTTTTCTAATAAAGCAGCTCTTCTTTCAATAAAAATTGGGTAATTGTGATTCTGAAGGCTAGTATAGATCTGACTAATTGTGTAAGCTATTGTTCCCTCTTGCTAAATGATGACTATAAAATATTTACAATTACTTTGGCATAAGATTGCAAACTCTATTACCTTCAATAGTAATGGTTGCACTCTGTGCAATCTGGATTTACCAAAGTGAGCCAAGTCTCAGTCATTATCAGAGTAATTGATATTTTAGATACACAATCAGATAGGTTTGATTTGGCAGCAGTTATTTTGTCAGCTACAGAGAATATTTTTGATATAATACAATTTACATTTATGGAATGTGGATTTCCTATTTCCCCCCCAAAAAATTGGATTAAAATTCTCTTCTGTCTGCCAGGTTTATCAGAAATAGGATTATTCTTTCATTCATCAAAGATGCATTATGGAACTCATTAACAATGTCATACTTAATTTAACTTTGGAGCCACTGGCTTCTTTAATTAGACAGTTGATGGATTATTTGTGTTATCAAGGTGAACAAAAATTATATGCTGATGATATTTTATGTCTTATTGTTATCTATCAATACTCCAAAATGTATGAATATAGTATAACAGTGTGGTAAAAAAACGTTGGTTTATTTGGTTGATTGGAGTTACTTTAATACAATTCCTGTCATATCTATGTCTATCGAATGGATAGTGTCTATAAATACATGAAGGGAGAGAATATAGGTTGAGAGGAAAGGAAAATACAAGAAAGTTGAGGTTGGATGAAATATTGAAAAAAATAAGAGGGATGAGAAGTTTAAACTAAGCAAGACTGAGCAATTGTAAATTCTTGGATCAGCTTGGTATTGGGAACTTTTTTCCTTTGACCCTAAATAGGTCTCATTCAATTTTCCATTTCAATTCTCCACTTTCCCATTCTCATTTCAATCTGGAGGTCTTCCTGGATTTTCAGTACTTGTTTGAAAAACAAGTAACAATTATGATTAGAAGGGTCTTTGTATATCTTGTGTGCCAGGTTCACCTACTTCTTAGACCAGGAATCCTGCCTCCTATAATGCTTAGATTACAGATAAACAATTGTAATAGTGATCCACAGTGATCTGCATTGAAGACAAACTCGAAAACTGCAAGTGAACTGGAATGTGATGGCACAATAGCAATAGCAATACCACTTTAAGTGCTTTACAGCCCTCTCTAAGCATTTTACCGAGTCAGCATATTGTTCCCAACAATCTGGGTCCTCATTTTATCAATCTCAGAAGGATAGAAGGCTGAGTCAATCTTAAGACATTGATAATCAAGCTGGAAAACTGCTGGCAGATGGCAGTCTGCAGAATTAGTGTGCAGTACTGCATGCTAACCTCTGCACCACCACAAATAATTATGGGCATGCCACATGCTTACATTTCACCTCTGCTTCTTAAACTTGCATATTAGTCATTAGACTTTTGACCAACAGAATTCAGTTCAAATTCTGGGTATGATTAAATGATTGTACAACTGAAATCATACACACAACCTTCTACAATGCTATTACAAATCTGGGACTGGAACAACTAGTAACCAACAACACTAGACTAAACAACTGCCTCGATCTCATCTTCTGCAATAGTTTGAATTTAATTTACGGAATACAAACTAAAGAACCCTTTTCCAGCAGTGACCACAATATGATTGACTTTTGTCTCAACATACGCCCACACAAAAATCACCACAATGATGTAATCCCCAATTGTAACTTCAAAAAAGGCAACTATGATCTTATAGACAACGATCTCTCATCCCTTGATTGGCAATCTCTATTCACTGGATGCAATACTGTTTAAGACCATTACAACATATTTTTACTTGAAGTCAAAAGAGTCATCAAACTATATGTACCAACAACAACTCCCAAAACAAAACAAAAAAGCAGATTACCCATAACAATAAGGAAACTTCAATCCAAAAAGAGATCACTCTGGCGGAAAAACAAATGTGGTCACGTTGCCAATTTCAAAAGCCGATACAAAAATTTATGCCACCAGATAAAGACCGAATGCACCAATTATCACATTAAACAAGAGGAAAACCTTCTAAGCACCAATTCCACCCGTGCTTTTTACAATTTTGTAAACAATAAACTAAAAGACTCAAGGTCCATCCCACCCTTGATAGGACCTGATGGTAAAGATTGCAACGACGACACCATTAAAGCCAACATCTTTAACACATTCTTCGGCTCAGTATTTGTAAACAGCAATGGATCATGCCCAGTATTTCCTAGCCGTACCACAGATAACAACAATGATCTAATACATATCGATTTTACAGAAGACAATGTTGAAAAAGCACTACGCAATCTAAAACCATCTCTATCTATTGGACCGGATGGAATATGTGCCTACTTCTTAAAAAAGCTATCCACTGCCATAGCCAAACCTCTAAGCATAATCTTTGAAAAATCTTTCAAGACCAGCTCCTTGCCTAACCTATGGTCACAAGCCACAGTCATCCCCATCTTCAAAAAGGGAGACCCAAGCCTAGTTGAAAATTACAGACCAATCTCCTTATGCTGCGTCACCTGTAAAGTCATGGAATCAATTATTAACCAATCCATCATCCTCCACTTAGAGACAAACAACCTACTCTCCAATAAACAATTTGGTTTCAGAAAAAAACTATCCTGTAATCTGCAACTCTTACACTGAAAAAACATATGGACGACACAACTCGACCAGGGCAAAGCAATAGATGCAATCTACATAGACTTCTGTAAAGCCTTTGATTCAGTGGTACACGACAAACTACTGCTAAAAATAAAATCCTATGGTATCTCTGGACAACTGAATAACTGGATAGAAGCATTCCTGGCAAACAGACAACAAATGGTCAAAATTGGGAGCGTCCTATCAAATTCTGTACCTGTCAACAGTGGTGTCCCCAAGGCAGTGTTCTAGGACCAACTCTCTTCATACTCTACATAAATGATCTCTGTGATCATATTAAGAGCAATTGCGTTCTTTTCGCTGATGATGTAAAGCTGTTCAATACCACAGACAATACTGCTACCCTACAAAAAGATCTTGACTATGTATCAGAATGGTCAAACAAATGGCAACTTCAAATCTCAACAAATAAATGCTCTGTCTTACATATTGGCAAAAAAAATCAGAAAATAAAATACAAGCTGAATAGTCAAGATCTTGTTGATGACCCAAGCTCTGTAAAGGACCTTGGAATACTCACCTCTAATGATCTAAGTGCTAGAGCCCACTGCAACTACATAGCCAAAAAAGCATTAAGAGTTGTTAACCTAATCCTACGTAGCTTTTTCTCTGGTAATATCACACTACTAACCAGAGCATACAAAACATTTGCTAGACCAATACTCGAATACAGTTCATCAGTCTGGAACCCACATTACGTATCTGATATTAGCACAATTGAGAAAGTCCAGAAATATTTCACAAGAAGAGTTCTCCACTCCTCTACTCGTTGTAGAATACCTTATGCCACCAGACTTGAAATTCTAGAACTAGAAAACCTTGAATTACGCCGTCTTCGGTCTGATTTAAGCATGGTATATAAAATCATACATTGCAATGTCCTACCTGTCAATGAATACTTCAGCTTCAACCATAACAACACAAGAGCACACAATAGATACAAACTCAAAGTTAACCGCACCAAACTTGATTGCAGTAAATACGACTTCAGCAATAGAGTGGTCAATGTCTGGAATACTCTACCCGACTCTGTAGTCTCTTCCCCAAACCCCAAAAACTTTAACCTTAGACTGTCTACTATTGACCTCACCCCTTTCCTAAGAGGTCTGTAGGGGGCGTGCATAAGCGCACCAACGTGCCTACCGTCCCTGTCCTATTGTTTCTCTTATTCTTCTTTTATTTTTCTTATATGTACCCATTTCATGTATTCACAACTATGTATACACTTATACTTATTATCTTGTAAACAATTGGCAAATCAAATAAATAAATAAATAAATAAATTATAAAAATTGTACCCTGGTATAATTATGATTCTGAATAAAAATTGCTAGTTATCATTTATAAAGCTCTAGATGAGCTTTAAAATAGGGGTCTAGTTTTCTGATAATCTGTCTCCAATGGTTTATACCTTTCCTTTATGATCAAAGAAAGTTAACAAGCTCTGGATCCCAACACTGTGGCATTAACTAGAGCATGGTTTCCTGATCTGTAAGGTATACGTCCCTTGGGGAGTTACAGATAGAGTACAGGGGAAGTATGAAGAACTTTTTAGTTACATTGTTACAATAAATCCACCTTTCCCAATGTTTTATTGTACTGTTTTCATTGTTCATTTTGATGTTTGGGGTTTTAGGGGAGTCTATTTGGTGCGGTATATTACAAATACACTAAAGGAAGATGGCAAAAAGTTTAGGAATCCCTACACTGTAAATATACTACAAGCATGGTTTACTATCCTGACTCTCATCTGGAATTAGAATGACCCTTAACCCTTGCTTTAAACAAGACTAGAATACAGGACTCTTCCCTTAAGACTTGGGCTAGGTAATTATTTATTCCCCTTGGTTAGTCTTAGAAGGGAAATATTTTTTTTTTTTTTTATTCTGTGATGTTTTTCCTTTTTTAATTTGAAAGCCTCCCAGAATTGTTTTTGGAGTTAGGTAGCCTTAAAAATAGAGTTTTTATCAAAAAATAAAGAAGGAATAAATAAAGAAGGAATAAAAGGCAGTGTATGAAACAGTGATGTGGTAGGAACAAAGATAGAAAGTAATGGTGAGGTATAGTGAATGATCTTAATATAACAGTTTCCTTTTTCTTATCTGTACTGTATTTTATTTGGCTTGCTGTTTCTTTCTTGTTCTCTGTACTCAGAGTAATATTTTCATATTTTTACTCTGAAAGGGAATGCTACAATGAATATGTATGCATCTTAAAAAGGTAAATAATTCAGAGTTCCAAAAGGAAATGGGGGGGGGGGGGGTCAATTAAAAATTGTTCCTTTTCTGCTTTCTTCATCACAATTTGGCAATTGCAGTTTTTGCCTATTAACTGTTCTGAGTTGAAATACTTTTTTAGAATATGTGAAGTTCATCTTTTGAAACCCATATTTTGAATTTATAAGGTCCAAAATCCTCCTGAGATCTGGACTCTTCAAGGAAAGATTGCTCCAGTTTCAGTCCACTTTTGCTGTAAGACAAAATGGTTACCATTCCATTTGAATCTTGAGTCCTACTTATATCTTCAAGAAGCTGGTTCCCCTGTTTTATCTTTGAACTTTTTTCACACATTGCATACAACAAAACATGACACTTGGCACAAACAACATACCCAGGAGAGAGCCCAAATCAATTCAATCTCTCCGGTATGTTTGCTTGTGTCATCAGTGTCCTTTTAACATTTCATTTTCATATTTATTATTTTCCCTTTTAGGTAAACTTCATAACTTTACATTTTCTTTTCAGGTGTGTTAAGAAGACCAGATAAATCCAAAACATATCAGCTTGAGAGATGTGCATGCAGAGAGCTGAAAGTATATCAACACAATTTACTATGAGTGGAAGCACCAACTATTCAATAGCTGCTTTTGAATACAATTCATAGCTGCTTTCTCTCACTAGATGCCTATTATTTTTGAAATGCAAAAGCCTCATAAAGGGCTGCCTTTCCTTTCTTTTTTTCTTAGTATGTTCTTCTTTAAAACACACACAAGAAATTGGTATTTCTTTGTATTTTAAACAAGAAAGAAAAAGGTGCTCAGAACCAAATAGAAAATGTAAAAATTGTTCTTACATTTATCTGAAGTGGTATTTCTTTCCACAGTTATAATGATCATAATTATATCATACAAATATATTTATTATATAAATATATTATATAAATGATTGTATTAAAAATAATGCCTATATTCTTAGATGCTACCTTAATATTTCTTAGGTCCTTGATTATAAATTGAATTGTTAAGTTTCCACCAATCTTAGCTGTGAATCACACACACACACACACACACACTCCTAAAACGATCTGCCTGTCTCATGTCCTTGGGAAGAACTTGATACATAAAAATGCCAAATCCAGTGTAAACATTAGGCTGACTGTGTGACCAACCATGAGTATAATAATAGGAATTCCTGGACATCTGGTGACAAGTATCATATAGGATTCAGGACTGTTGGCTGAGTAGTCAGGGTCAGCAACTGGAGGAATACTGGAAGAAAAGTTGCTTACCTGTCGCAACATCAAAATGACTGAAAACAAAGAAATAATAACTATTCCCTTGCAGGCTTTGAAGCTGATGAACAGATGAACAAAGTTTTTCTCAGTCACCAGTGAAGTCTCACCTTCTGCCGCGCAGCAGTTCAAAAGCAAGTAATAGTGAGTAGATAGATAGGTACCACTTCAGTTGGCACATTAACGGGAACATGAAAGAAGCCCCAACTGGGTGTTCCCTGTGCAATAATGATGTCACTAGCTAATCCTTTCAATCCAGAAGTACCTTAGGTGCTTCCAACACAATGGTTTTCTTTGATGCAAAATTAATAATGAAAGAAAGGTTTATTAAGAAAGGTTTCTTAATAAGAAAGGGTTTAGAAAGGTGTTGTTATTAGTTTGTTTTGTTTTTGTTTTTTTCTATTCAGAATGAAATCATCAGGAAAGGCAGAAACTTTATGACAAGTGAGAAAAGGAAAAGCAGATTTCAGGAAATTTCAGGAAGTTAAACAACAAAAAATAATTAAATATTTATATTGCTTTGTTTCAGTTTTCATATTTATAGCATATGAACTAGAAAGGGAAATTTCAGATGGCACTCCTTAGTTGTCAAGCTTCCTGTTGCAGTAGGGAATAGATTGTAGAGTTCATTCCTGTTCTCTGCACATCACTTTATATATATGTGTGTGTTATGTCTCACCTTTCTTCTTTCCAAAAAAGATGAAAGAGTCCAAACTCACACAAACACAGGCAGGCAAGATGACTCGGTCTTTACAGAGTTAATCCTTTATACTGATAATGTCCTTGGCATTCCAACACACTCTGCCTGCCAAGTCCGAAATGATAACAAGAAAAAACTACTCACTGAAGATTCCAAAGCAGACCACAAAAAACAGTCACAACGAAACCTGGAAGAGAAGCAAACTTTGTCCCGTACAAAGTTTCTGGAGAAAACACACCCACTTTTATCCCCCGTGGGGTGTGTCTCAATGACTCAGCTCACTCTCTGACCCTCCCACGCCTCCTATGTTGCAGCTCACATTTCTTCCTACGACGCTGCCTAGGATCAAGCCAACATTTGTCCACTTGACTCCCTGTCAGGGGCTGCTTCGATATGCCCTCCTCCTCCTGATTAATCTCAGGCTTTTCCCCTCGGTTGTCTGATGAAACCTGAGGTATTATCAGGGAGGAAGGCATTGCCAGAGAGGAAGGTCCTGGGGAGGAAGGCATTCCCTGTTCCTACTCCTCATCTTCCGAGTCCTCTTCCTCTAACAGCACAGGCTCAGGAATCGGAGCCACAACATATATGTATCCAAAAATTGGCAAGAATTCAATTCCTTTTAATTAGATTGTATAATTAAGTTCATATAATAATTCTAAATGTACCTATTGAGGCTTAAATGTAAATACATTAATAATTTTAAAAAATTATGCTATTTTTAAAATGTTTACAATCTTTTACACAATTAATTCAATATTGCCCCTACTATGAATGTTAATTAGATAGCTCATTATTAATATTATTTATATCACTTATTAAATAAATTGTGGACTGGGATTGGAAATAGTTAAAACATCCCTGGCAGATCCCTTCTTCCAAGAGTTCCCAATAAAAGATAAAATTAAGCTAAATTTGTCTGAGTCAAGCTGAACCTGCTAACATGTCATAGTCCATCTGCTTAGGAATTTATATATCATTCTATCCCATAACCCTCTGTATAGAATAAATATAGGAAAACTATAAAGAAAGTCAGGGATGGGATCCAACGGGTACAACTACTAGTTCTGTCACTCTACATCGCGAGTCACGCAAGTACAACTTACGACCTGCTGAGCTGCCTGGACAGCTGAGCAGCACTGCATGCAAGTGCGCAGTGGTTGGAAAAGCCCCTTTTTTCCTGCTTTTTCAACTGCAGCTGTGTCGTGCAAAGCAGCTGCATTTGAAAAAGCAAGAAATAAAGGTCAGGTAAGAGCCCGGACAGGCGGGTGGGCCAAAACAGCAGCAGACATAGAACCGGTTCTATGCCTGCTGCTCTTCAGAACTACCGGTTCTACAGAGGTGGACAAACCGGTAGAATCCCACCCCTGAAGAAAATGCTTTGGATCTACCCTCTATGGCCAGAAATATTAAATATGTAAATCTTCAAGCATATAAGATAGCTGCATGGCAATGTAGTCTTTCAAATTGGAAAGGTTTTCATGAAAAAGCAGTGAAGCCAAATAGGAATTTACATGGGAAAAGAAAAATGTAAGCACAGCAAGAAAGATGATTATCAGGCAAATACAATTCAACTAAAATTAGTACTGCTAGCCTGTATATTTAAGTTGTTATGTCTTTGAATAACCTCTTAGATTTTAGCATATATTTACATTAGTGGGGATAAACTCAGAATCCACAGTTTATCAGATGCTTTCTGGGTATGCTATCACATCTTATTTTTGTTGTTGGTAGGAGAATGAATGAATGAGTGAATCAATCAATCAATCAATCAATCAATCAGTGGCTGGCTTTAGGGATCAATAAATAGCTTAGAAAAATGTAGGACTGTAGCAGACAGTCTACTGATTTTTTAGCATATTGGGAACATATGCTTTGCTATTTAATGTTGAATTGTAATTAAATGATGTTTTATTATTGATATAAAAACAGAGGACTATTTTTATGGGTTGGCTTGACTTCTCATGAAATGGGCAATAGTCCATTTGAATTTGTTATTTTTGGTTATGTGTTTAACTTTAGTTTGGTTCCTTGCTTGTAAAAAATATTGGGGGAAGTTAAAGGATGTAATTGGAAAGTATCCTTGTCATTTTTCAACCTTCAATGATTATTTGAGATTATTACTTTTTCTAGCTTTCAAAATTATCCTTGGATTACAAACTTCACTGCCATTCAAAGCTGGGCTTTGTGTGTTAAAATAGCAATTGTTCTTGTTTTTCTGATTGTACTTTTCCTTTTCTTTTTGAGCAAGGAAATTGTCTCTTGCTAATAAAGCTTGCTGTTGTTTCCCAGGATCCAGTGTTAAAAGGTGAAAGTATTTCTAGCTCATCAGAAAAAGAAGACAATTATGAATTGCTACAGAAGGCATAGCACTGCCTAACATGACATTTGATTTGTTTTATTTTTTAACAAATGTAGGAAGCATAATTCTGAGAAAGAAAGCATGGAAAATATATGACAGACTGATATACTCAGTAATAGACCAATTCATCTTTACCACGAACCCAAGAAACATTGGTTTTCATGTTCAAAACACCACATGTGATCTTACCCACATAATTTTGAAGGAGGAACAATGATAGATCTGCGGCATCGTTTCCACAATATACCATTTTGATTGGGTCTTGATCTGTGAATTGCATCTTCATATGAGAAGAAGAACCTCAATCCAGCTTGCGGTATATATGCTAAAAGTAAATTCTGAGATATGACAATTTGTTACTTTTAATGCTAGTCTTAGTCGTCAGCAGAGTCTTGCAAGTAACTACACCCTGCCTAGTTGTGAGTCTTCCTTCTTGAGTAAGTGGAATTGTTTATTTCTAAACATAGATCTCATTTTAAAGTGACAAAGAGTCACAATTACAGAATGGGTTGCAATGTCAAACTGACTTATAATTGCAGTTGCAACAATACCAATTGGTCTACAGTAGTTAGGCGAATATTATACATGATTGGGTGATGCTTGTGAATTGCAATCTCCTGCCAAATTTGCATGTCGCAAGCTATCAGTTACTATCACCATTCACAAGAAGCTGTGACATCATAATTGTGATCCCACCACGTGATTATGGGAACGTTGTGACAGCCACCAACTATGACAATCGGTTGATTGTCAATCTCCCTCTTGTTCAGCATCATTGTAACTTTGAATGGTCACTGAACTAGTAGATGTTAAATGAGAACTGTTTGTAAAATGTCTTAAGACCATCAGAGATATCCGGGGGAAGTGTGTGTGTGTGGGGTGGGGGGGAGATACGATTTATTGTCCACACATTTTTGGGAAATATGTTGCCAATATACTTGTAATTCAAAGTCTTTGTCATGACAAAACTGTCAGCAGCTCGATTCCCATGAGTAAATAAACTGTGGAGGGACAAGAAAGCAGCCTCCCCCAATTGCCTACTGGAAATCACGCGTCCCGCAGGTAAAGATAATACCGCCTGAAAAATTCCTTTCACAGAGGCAGCCAGCCACCTCAGTGATCCCTGGCTAACAGGTGTCATACACTAAATAAATATATAAATATGTAGAGGAGACTGTCAATGAACAGCCAGCTGCTAAATAAGCTACTGCCTGAGCAGTTGCTAGCAGAGGAGGATTCACAGCATAGTAACCAAGAGATAACTGCTGCTGGTGGTCTCTGAAGATGAGAAATCAGAGCTGCTAGTTCTTCTCAGTTCAAGGGCTCATCTTGTGGAGAGGAGAGAAGAGCAAAGTTTTTCTGCAAAAATCCTCATAAGGAAGGATCCACACCCTTCCAAATGAGCAACCTTGGGGTTTCTTCCATTTAACAAGATAGTAAGCTGAAGCCTCTCCACTAAAAACAATTCTATCTCTATCTCTCTTGTCAGCAATAAGTGTTTATTCATGACACATGAGAATAAGAGTGGATTTCTTAAGACTTACTTATAAAAGCTCTCAGTTGCAGCATACAAACAGTTACCATCTCCCAAGGAATCTTGGAGGACCAAGGTCTGTGTTTGAAATGCTTGAAACTAAATTAGTTTGAAAACTAGAGTTTTCAGGAAGGGAGATTGAAAAGCTTAATCGAACTATGCTAACAACAGATAAGGTTATGTATCTAACTGACAAAGTGAAAACATATTCTTGTGTCCAGATGGTGCATTTCTGAAAACTACTAAAGAACTTAAGAAGTGAAATAGCTGATTTGCTTACAAAAATATGAAACATGTCCCTTAGATGGATCTTTGTACCTCAGGACAAAAAAAGTGGCTAATGCAACAGTGATCAAATAAAGCAACAATGATAAGAATCTAGAAAATCCTGCTTAAACTGATGGAAAGCACTATGGAAGAAGAAACTGTGAGACACATGGAAAGGTTTTGCTGAACAGGGAACATCATGATGTCTGTAAATGTCATTCCTTTCTCTTTGTCTTTTTGTGGCCTTTCATGGTATAAGTAGACTTTTTTTTATAGCAGGAACTGTTTTCTTGGACTATACAAAAGCTTTTCAAAATGCCTTCTGTCAACCCTCCTCACTAAAGATTCCCAGATAGTTATTGGAATAAAAGAAATTACCATAAGAAACAAAAAGAAAAGAGTAGAATTTAAACAATTTATTGTAACTGAGCTGTGTACGATGAGCTGAACTTCTGGATCTCTGTTATTTAAATTAGTAAGTAAGGAGGAGAGCTGTGAAATAACCTTTTTTTTTTTTTTTTTGGGGTAGGGCATCAAATCTAGGAACAGTTAAGATTTTTTTTTGTTTTTTAAAGAAACAAAACCTTGCCTAAACTGAAGAAATTGTATTAAAAAATCACTTTTCCTTTGAAAATCTTTTCATTGTGTACTATTATAAACTGCTGCACACTGGTCAAAAATTAAATCAAAATATTTGATTTAATGTGATATATGATACGAAACACCAATCTAGGCTATGTTTTTTTTTTAAATGCAAATTTCATCTGAGGATCAGAATCTTTGGAGTCATTTCCACTCTCTAATATAATAGTAATAATATGTACTTATAACTATGTGTGGTATAATCATAGAATAAAACAATTGGTATGATTATTTATTATCATCATGATGTAAAATAAGGATCTCTAATCTGTAAAATCCATGATAGATCATTATATTAAACCTACATATATCCAAAGTATCAGGTCAAAATGAATTAAATAATACCACAAAAGTGCTTTTTCAAAAGGCAACTGGACTTTGTTCTTCCTTGAAGACGTTTTGTTTCCTGTCCGAGAAGCTTCTTCAGTTATCTTCAGAGTCCAGCTGCCTTTTGAAAAGGCACCTTTGGAACAAACATGACCTAGATAACAGAAAGTCTCCATAGACATTTCAATTAAATAATGCTTCATGCTACTCAATATGATGACCAATTTATTTTGTCAGTCCTGTCACACTGTTATGTAATCATGTCAGAGGGTGTGGCACACCATTTTGGCTTTATTTGCAAGCTCTTTTGTTATAAGCACTCAGATATGTACAAGTAGATAATACAGCTTTGATCAAAAGATCACGTGGATCCAACTTGTTTTTTCTATAATGGAAAAAAAAAATGAACAGACCAAAGAGAACTACTGAAAACCAAATTTGTGAATCTAGTGTAATACTTCTTCCCTGTAAAAATCACTCCTATTATGGCCTGAAATGCATTTTGCCACTGGATATGACATAATTCTCCATATTCAACAGAGGTGATAGCTTAAAGCATGAATGGTGTTTCTGAATGCATTTTTCCCCCTATGGCTGGCATTGCATCACATCCTCTGCACTGTCTTCTTTATAAAAATGAGCTCAAAGCTTTCTTTTTCAAAGGATTAAGAAAGGCAGGCCATCAATACAGAACCAATAAACTCTGACAAGAATTTGGGAGAAGCATAATCATATCAGAACAGGTGCACAATTCTGAAGCTTTCCAGGCAGCTGGTTCACATTGGCACATGCCAAGGTAAGGCCATTAAACTCTCATTGCTTCTGATTTAATGAGCATACACTATAAATACTAACAATATTTTATCTCATTTGGCATCCAAGACTCTCCAAATTTCTTCTACCAGAAATTCATATTTTTTTCTGGCAAAAAGAGACAGTTGTCTTCTTTTGCCAACAAAATAATCATATTTCTATATAATAGGCAGTATTCTCCAGGACCCCTTCTGTGGATAATTGAGTATGTCAGCTTTAGGGATTTTGAAGGTGACATCTTCCATAGTACAAAATAAAGTGATCCAAACTTGGCTTAACTCCTGAGGATTCCTATAAAGACTCTTAAGAGTTATAGTGTGAGCATATTGAGAAATCTGTGACAAAGGCATTTGTCAATGTGTAATGATTTTAGTTTGGTGTTCAGAGCTTCATAAAGAGAATATGTTAGGAATAAGAATAAAAAAAAAACTTGTTTGCACTTTTCAGTTCAATAAGTCTTTTTATAGCAAAGAGATGAACAGTCTTTTTCTTCTTAGGTACCAGAGACAAAAGTGAGGTGAACAGAGTTAACATAACCAAAATGTGCCTATATATTCATAGTTTTAAATCACACAAAGAGAACATTACGTAAGGAATATAATTTTATTTAGAAGGCAACAAAAATAAACCTTTTTGTATGATCATCCTCTTATCACCTCTATACCCTATTTAGCAGTATTCAAGGCTTGTGAAAAATCTTGTAATAGTGCTCCTATAACCATGATGGCTCTGCAGTTAAAGACACTGACCTTCTCAACTGGAAATGCTGCATGACAGGCTGAGTTCCTATTACCTGCCCCAGCTCCTGTTCTACCTTGAGGTTCAAAAGCATGCAAATGTGAGTAGATAAATAGGTACCAATTCAGTGGGAAGGTAACAGCATTCCATGTACCTTACTTAGCATGTGGTCATGACCCTGGAAAATATCGTCAGACAATGATGACTTCCTTGGCTAAGAAATGGAGATGAGCACCTCCCCCTTAGAAGCAGACATGACTGGACAGGGGAAATCTTTACTTTACCTTTAAGGCTTGTGTAACTTCATAGCATGGAGTCAAAATTGCTTAACTCTTACATAACTGGCATGTTCTGTATATGGGAATGTAACTCTGATGATGGAACATTCCATTGTAATGTGCAACTCTGCATATAATCATCCTAAAGGAAATTATTATCTCTGTATCTCACCAAACAAATTAGTGATAGATATAGAAATCACAAACTTTTTGGGTAGGGTACAAAATTCAGAGGTGGAACAACTTTGGAAGAAAATTGAAGGCTATATAGCATGTGCTATAGTAGAAGATCATTTCCTAATTCAGATTCTCTATGTAAATTATTAGAAGTGATACATGATTTACAATGTCCAATATTGTTTTGGAATGTATGGTACTGTGACATTTGTTGATTCATAATTTGTAAATAATTACATGTATTTTGAAGAATCAGGATATACTTTGTGTGACACAGTGCTTATAATTTTTAATTGAAATTATCAGGTACTGATCTTTGTTAAATAAAGAACATTTTAAAAGAGTTCTTGAAAAATCACAGCATTACTCTGACACTAAACTGCCAAACGTAAAAAAAAAAAATGTTGCATATACAATTTATGCATTAAAATTCTAAGGTCACTCACTCACCAACAATTCTATGTGGCTTGTAAAAGAATCAAAACAAGAAAAAGATAGAAATGGCAAAATAACAATAAAAACATCCTTACATGTTTGATTATGAGGGTTCCTCCCCAGTCTATTTGACATTTTATCATTGTTAGTTAAATGTGTACTCATTATTGGATGAAGCACTGAATGATACTTAACTTGCCCATATAAATATATCTTTGCAGATTAACAGATCAGTTTTGTACATTCACCTAATAAAAGAAAGAAAGAAAGATAGAAAGAAAGAACTGAAGATATCTGTTACCCTTACACTCTTCTTTGAAATGAATGAGATTGATGCTTCTCATGTGAAATCATTTAATCTTTTTTTGGGGGGAAAGCGGGAAGAAGAGAAACAATAATAATAAGAAAAAGAAATACTAAAAAAGCACCCAAAACTATTTTTTTTTCCTTTTTCCTTCAAGGCCTTTTCACTTAGCTTCTTCTATTTTCATTAAAATTCAGAGCATTACAAACTCAGCTGTTTGCTCATCTTTCATTATACTAGGTGAACTGTCCAATTTAGTGCTTCAAAAAAGATTTTGCACCACTTCTTGAGTATTCTTATTATTTTTCAGAGGGTAAATCTGCTTTCTTCAAGCTGACTTGAAGTTAATTTTTGCAGGCTTTTGAATACTGAGAGCTTTATTTTCATCATTTTCACACCCACCTTCCATCTTCTTTTCATTTCAAGTAGCTAGAGGACATGAAGTTGAAGAGGTCGTGCTGTTGCTGCAAAAGGAAACATTTCTTCTCTAAAGTCACTCGACTCCACCTCTTATAAGACTGCAAAAAAAAAAAAAAAAAAGTGAGTGGGAGGGTGGGGACTTCAAGTTCACTATAGGGAACAGAAAGAGCAATCACAAGCTAGAGGGTTTCTGCCAACTGAATTAGAATAAATTTCATTATCTATAACAAGCCATATGGTACAGTGAAATATATGTATCCCACATTTTTAACACCTGTCTACATTCTGTGATTTCTTAGACTTCTGAGACTGATTTTATACATTACAATGCTGAGATATGCCACTGAAGATGAGCTTTAGATAGCCAGTCTTCTTACCTTTCTGACTACGTAATAAACAGAAGGTATTTTGAACCATTGAGCCTTACAACTTTTAGGTACACATCAAAGTAGTAATAAAAATACAAAATACCATGTTAAACTATCAGGCAACAGTTGGAACTATGCAATTCCTTTATGGTAAGAATGATTCATACATGGGGGGAAATAAAGGAAGGCGCTTTTGGGGGGATCGGCACATTTTGGTCTCATATTAGGTGATTCAGAAATGTACTTAACTGCACAACCTTTTCTTGTATATTTTGGACTGTTATAGAATTTGGAATAGTATAGAAGAATCTTGTTGGCTAATGGTAATGATTTCAGGGGAACAAAACATCTCTTGTACTCTTTTTTTAAATCATCAGTACTCCATGTTCTGTTGATAGTTCTAAACAGGCTCCTGTCAGCTGATATAAACAAACACCATATCAGTTTACTTGGCTAAAGCTTACTTGGAGCACAAGTGGGAATCTTGTCTAGCGGAAAGCATCTGGATGCCCTCCAGGAGGCTTCTGTCTAATACCTACTCATATTTGCATCATGCCCTATGGCTGTAAAAAGTTGTAATAAAGGGTTCCAGCTGTAACTGCCTGAGGAAAATGTTTGGTGTAGCTTTTAACTACCAAACAGCTACAATAGTCAAGATGGACATTTAAAGGTTTTTATTGCATGAAGCTTTGATAAGGAAAAAAATTGGAAAAAAAAGTTTTGTGCTCTTTGAATGAGTCACACGAGGAGTTTCCCTTTTTATTTAGTGTATGGCATTTGGACATTGACAGCCAGGAAGTCTATGATGCTATTACAGAGTAGTTTGCCTGCCTAAGATTGCTAGTTCATTATGCACACCTTGCACACATCCCAGATGTACTGCAGGGAGTGAACTAGGTCCACACACAGAATGGCTAGCAACACTCTGCAGGAGTGTTGGTGCCACCTGGGACTTTTATCCATTGATTTAACCTTGCATTTGATTCTTCCTACCACATTTAGTGCTGCTGGATTCCCACTGGGTTGGTACCTATTTACTTGCATTTTACATACTTTCAAACTGCTAGGTTGATAGAAGCCGAGGTGGGCTTCCCTGTAATTTGTTTATTGTTCTACTTTACTTGAGACATGAGAACAAAACTGAGAATGTTCTTTCTTCATTCTACCTATGATTTAATGGCATGTGTTGATTCACCACCAAACAATTGAGTCACATTTCAAATGAGAAGTTTGTCTTATATATTTATTGCACATAATTTATAGTATATATTTGGCATAGGTTTTAAGTAAAAGCTTATCTTGTTTTTATTTTATTTTATTTTTTTGCTTGAATAAAGTGTTGCTTCACCAAACCCATCCTCAATGGCCAAATTACAAAAGTGTCATCTACATATCTAAGCCAGAGTTTGGGTTTGTATTCGGATTTGTCTACAGCATTGGTTTCAAAGTGTTCCATGTATAGGTTAGCGATGATGGGTGAGAGGAGTGATCCCATAGGTGATTCTATCTGATTGTATCTTTGTCCATTGTAGATGAAGTATGTGTTGGTTAGGAAGTGGTTGGTCAGATCTAGGATGTGCTTAGGGGGGTTGTATTTGTTTTGAATGGCTGTCAAGGCTTCTTTGATAGGTACTTGAGTGAAGAGGGATATGACATCGAAGCTCACGAGTAGGTCACCGGGTTGTAGGTTTTGTTTCTTTATTGTTTCTATGAAGTGGAAAGAGTTTTGTACGTGTGAGATGATGGATTCTGGCTTAGATATGTAGATGACACATTCGTAATTTGGCCACATGGGAAAGAAAAATTGGACAACTTCCTCACACACCTCAACAGCCTACACCCCAAAATACAATTCACCATGGAAACAGAAGCCAACAACCACTTCTCTTCCTGGACGTCCTTATTTACAAAAAACCCAATGGCTCCCTAGGACACACCATCCACAGAAAACACACACCAACTGCTACTTAAACACACAATCCCATCACCACCCTGCACAGATCAATTCTGTAGCCAAGACCTTCATCTCCAGAACCAAATGCCTAGCCGACAAAGACCACCTGAGAACAGAATTGCACACCCTCACTAACGTATTAATTTCCAATGGATTCTGAAGAAGCACAATTACTAACCTAATCCTAATGGAGACACCCCCCAGAAACCGACACATAGAACAGGACAACGGTATCGCCCTCCTCCCCTACATCACAAACACAATATCAGGACAGCCTTCGGCACTGACCAAAAAATAGCCAACATCCTAAGAAACCCCAAAGACAAGATCCAGCTAGAAAACCAAGGAGTTTATGAAATACCACGCAATAATTGCCCAGCCACATACATTGGACAAACCAACAGGAGAATAAATGCATGCATTGCAGAACACAAGAACGCAGTCAGAAAAGAAGAAAATACTTCCTCCCTTTCCCAGCACCTTAAAGCCACAGGACATGAAATTAATTTTGAGGGAACCAAATTAATCTCCAATACTGAACACTTCAACAAGAGAATAATCAGGGAAGCCATCGAAATAGAGAAACACCACCATAACATGAATAAACAGGACGATGCCTCCTGCCTACCAGACATCTGGAAACTAGCACTTATCAACAAACGAGTCCCAGCCAGGAAAACCAACACTGGATCCAAAACAACACATGACACTACCACCATTCTCCCTCACCAGACTCAAACCCAAACTCATCCCGTAGACAGAAGAGAACCACCGTCCAGAAACTAGACCATGGCTGCATCACCAGCTGCCACACACCCTGACCCCCAAACCAAGCAAACAGACACACACCATGAACACATATCCAGGCCTCACACTCGGAGCCAAACCAAAACCCAGAACATCACATCACAACCACCTGCTCAGAATATCACATCACAAAACTCAGGAGGTTACACCACAAAACCTCAGGATGTTGCAACACAGCCAACGACCCAGGAGATTAAAGCACAAGACCCAGGACGTCACAACAATAGAACTCAGAAGGTCATCACACAACCTATGACCCAGGTCGTTACAGCAGAGGAGGCTGATAGACACACAGCCAATACCTCAGCCACACATGTTCTTATGAAAAAGCCAGCCAATCTGCAAACATCAACTCCATCAACCAATCAAGAAATGATAACACAGCCAACCTCCCCACCAGTATATATAGGGAGACGGCAGCTCAGATCACACTTTGTTCGCACAAGCACAAAGCCGAAAACACCAGCCTGTAGATGGCAAGTGGGACCTTGCCAAAACATTGCCAAGATGCTCTCAATCTTACATGGGAAAAGACATGAATATGCCAAGACCTGCATACCTGTACCCATGAAAATCTACGAAAACAAATATGTATATGTACACACACACACACACACACACACACAGAGAGAGAGAGAGAGAGAGAGAGAGAGAGAGAATTTTACTATATTGAACCAAGCTGACTTTCACTGAACTTGATAAAGCTAAAGAGACTCATATTTGGTTATTCCAATAATTGTGTATTGTTAAAAAACAAATCTTACTGAGGTGTTCATCCAGGACATGACCTTGGTTCCAGTAACCTTTACATATGATATAACTTTTTGTTCCTTGATTGGGAACCGAGTGCTAGATTGTGATTTGAATATAACAAAATTTAGAGCTATGAGTTAAAATATATCTTTATTTTTTTCATTAATCAAATTTATATAGCTGCCCATCTTACCAAAAGAGTTCTGGAGGGCATACAACAATCAAATATAAGTAGACTTTTACTTACGACTGATCATTTAAAGAACATTTGGAGTTGTGATAGCCTCAGGAAGAATCCTTTATAGCGGTGGTGGGATAAAAAATTTTTTTACTACCGGTTCTGTGGGCATGGCTTGGTGGGCATGGCAGGGGAAGGATACTGTAAAATCTCCAGTCAGAGGTGGTATTTGCCGGTTCTTTGAACTACTCAAAATTTCCACTACTGGTTCTCCAGAACTGCTCAGTAACTGCTGAATACCACCTCTGCTTTATAACCAATTTACATGTTTAGACAAGGTAAAATGTTGAATTCCCCACCACAGTCATGTAACCACATTTTGGGCACTGGACAATGGGCTTGTGATGGCACAAAGCCAACACAGTCAGATAATCAATAGGAGTCCCTTTATTAGCTCCAACTTTGTCCCCAATGTTCTGGTTACCTTCTGGACTGGAGAAAAACTCTCCCAGGAACAGCCTTTGGCTGCAGAGAATCAAGTCCAAAACATGGTCAACAAAAACTGTAACTATTAGTCCAATCAAGGCAATTAGGTAATTAGTCCAACAGGGTAAGATAAGGAATTCCAGACGTGGAGGAATGGCAGTAATTCAACATGATTGGGAGGATGCAGATAACCAGTCAACAAAGGATAAACTCATGTTTCTTCCCAGCAGACGCCTCACTCAGCTTGCATCTCTTTTAAACTCTCATTCCCAGGTGTGGCTAATGAAGGGAATCAGAGCCCTTTCCTCCCCCATAAGCCATGCAACCCCCACTGCTCTCTTCTCCATTCCTCCCTGCATGCCCTAGGATGAAGAGGGGATGGGCCTGAGTCTTCCTCTGAACTCCCTCTTCCTTGTTCTACTTCTTTCCTGCTCTGCCCAGCCAGCCTTTGCCCTTCCCCAGTTACCTCCACAGCCAACAGAGCAACACTCCTACTCCCTGTCAGCTGTTTGCTTTCCTCCTTGAATTCAGACTCCAACAAGGGCATGACAGGGCTCACCTTTATGACTGATGGCAGCATCTCATGGCCATGTGACCACAATTTGTTGCTGGTTTCATTTGGGAGAATGAGTTCGTACCTCATGACTCGCTTAATAACTGCCATTGAAATTATTTTAAAATCAGGTACAGCCACATGGCTAGCTCAACTTATGACCATCATGACTTTCATCCAAAATCCCAGTTCCAATTCCAGTTCTAAGTCAAGGGCTACCTATAAAACAAAGATAAAACCAATAGATATAAAAAAATAAACATCCACATTAAAAGATAAATATTATAAAAACAAATATAAAAACCCCAGGCAAAGAAGGGATAAAAATGTCCATTCAGCGATGAAGCCATCGAAGCATATATCATATATTTTGCACAACCATTTTCTTTAAGAATCACAATTATGGGAACTTCCGGTTTGTCGGCTTCGCGAGCGGCAGGGATTTGCGAAGCTGCGCGATCCCTGCCGCGCTAGCTGTTTTTGGGGCTCCGACCCAGACGGTGCGGAGCTAGGCTGCCCTGCAGGGGCAGCTGAAGGTAGGGGGATCCGGAGAAGGGTTTGGGGTGTTGCAGACCCCTCCTGGCCGGCAGAACCCCCTTTCCCAGGACGGTGCAGCGGCGGTCCGTAATGGCCGCCACAAAGAAGCTGGCAGCCGGGTAAGAATGCGCAGGAGGAAGTGGAGAAAGTGCTTGAGAGGAGAAAGTTTTTCTTGGTTCCTAGGACTCTAAGACATATTTAACAAAATTCCTGAAAAGTATGACTTTCTGAATGATACCTTCGAGAAGAGGAAAAAAGCGGCAGTTTAATGGTGCTGAAAGGATAGCTTACCCTCTTTTTACGGAATAAAAAGTGAACATTAAGAAACCTATTTTTTTTAGGTGAAAACTGGCTCTAAGCGGTGAGTGGGAAAAGAGAGGACTAAAAAAAATATTTGTATGCTAAGACTTTGTTGGAGGAGATGCCTTAAGGATTGAAAGACTAAAATATATTGCAATAAGATTTTTAGAAACAGATTTGGACTTTCTTTTTCTTTAATTGATACTACCCCAGGAGGAGAGAGTGGGAACTCTGTTTTGGACTGATTGAGAACTTTGGGATTGTCTTATTTTTCTTTTGGAATATTCTGGTTGTTGTAAGAGAAAAGAAAAGAAAAGAAAAGATTTATAATGGCTTCTTCTATCGAGGAACTGAGAAAAGATTATGAGCAAGCAAAACAAAATGGTAAAGCTGGTTTGAAAGAAGCCTTCCTTTTTTTAGAAATGGCGCTTATTAATTATCAACAAACATTGCAACAGATGAAGACAGCAGAAGAAGAACAAAGAGAGGAAGCCATCTTTAATAAATCTCAGAACTCGACCAAGAGGGAAGGAAGAGGAAAAAGAAGAGAAATAAAGGACTTAAGACTTAAAAAAACATTTAAGAAAGGGAAAAACAAGGTGCAAAATCAATATAAGGATGGTAAACAAAAGGGAAGAGGAATACGACAGAGAAGGGAAGCCAGTGAGGCAGAGGCTAGAAGAAGGGGGGCTAGAAAGGTTTGTTGGGGGAAGAAAGAAAGGGAAAAGGTGGAGAAAAGCTACAAAGTTTTGAAATTAAATGAGAAAAAAGAAATTTTTTTAGGGATAAAGGATAAGTATAATTTCTTCAAAGAGATTTTGCAAGGTACATAAGATGATATTGTAGTATTGTATCAGAAATAGAAAATTTAAATGGCTTGAGAGTTGATAAGAGATTAAAATGTTGGAATGTTAATAATGATTGGTTTGAAAATATAATATGAGGGGAGATTTAGAATATTAAACTTTAATTAAAGAGTTTATTAAGACTATGGTATTGATGTTATTATAAAACTTTCATTATAGTATTTTGTTTTTAATATTTAAATCTATTGCTTAACTATGTATTTAATTGTTTTAGACGTATTATTCAGTTAGAATGTACCAAGCAGAATCGGATTGGGTAGTTTAAAGATTAATTTGATTAATTTAGTGGGGAGATAGAAAGGCATCATACTCTGATTAGTGATTTCAGGAGAAATTTCTTTCTTTTTAAAAGGAATGAGACAAAGGTATAATAGAGAATGGACAAAAGATATAAATATAATGACTCAAATTAAGATGATTAATTAAGATAGAATCAAGAAGAGTGAAATATGTGGAGAAGTTAATATAGAAGACTTAGAATGGTAAATAAAATAAGTAATGATATGTAAGATGAGCCTGAATATAATTGAAGTCCATGAAAAGAGAGATACCTGGGTCCAAGTTACTTTCCAAAAAGATCTTTTTTTATGTTTTGTGTGTTGTGTGATTATGTTGTTTTTTTGGGGGAAAATTAATAAAACCTTGTAGAAATAAAGAATGAGAATAATGGTAACTAAGTCAGAAAGAAGTAGATGAAATAATAATAATAAAATTGAATAAGAGTGAAGAGAAATAAAGGGAAATTGGATAAGAGGTTTTTGTATGTTTATATGGAAATGGTTTAAAATAGAATTATAGTTTATCTGACTTGTTAAATTTATAATGGAAAAAGGTTTAAACATGTAATGGATAATGATGACTTGTATGTTTTGAAAATCAATAAAACTTGTTTAAAAAAAAAAGAATCACAATTATGGGTCATCTAGTTGGAGCTGAATTTTAACAATCACTTAATGATCACTTTCTCCAAGATTATATATCTCCAACCTGCCCCTTCAAGTTTCCAAATGGTGGACTCACTGCCATCATTGCTGCTCATCATTCATCAACATTTCTTCCTACATTTTCTAGAGACTTTTCTTCTATGTCTTTGGTTTTCTCTGATGTTATTGTACTGCACATATTTTATTACCAGTCTAGATAACATCATCAGTGCAAGAAGAATGAAAAGTGATATTTTTGCATGCCTTTATTGCAAGGAAGGAAGGAAGGAAGGAAGGAAGGAAGGAAGGAAGGAAGGAAGGAAGGAAGGAAGGAAGGAAGGAAGGAAGGAAGGAAGGAAGGAAGGAAGGAAGGAAGGAAGATGGGTTCTGATGCTTCCTGCCACAAGGAAACTCAATGGGAAAACCAGAAAGAAGTTGGAAGTTGCTCCAACTTCCACTGTTTTGTTGCTCACCCATTCTGTTTTTCTGTTTAGACAAGGAAATCTCTGAAACAACAAACCTACAGGATATGGTTTGTATAATTCTTAATTAATACTTGCTGAAAAGAAGCTTTACAGTTTATCATACTTTAGCATTTCACTATGTCTAATTCCAATCCTGGTAATGGCAGTAACAGCTACTTCTCTCTGCCATGTCTCCTCCTTGTCTTTGACTGGATTTTCAAGTGTGCTGCCTTATGAATATGCAAATAAATGAAAAATTCATAATAGCAAGCATATAAACATATAGCAAGATTTTCTTACATTTGTAATATATTCTGTATGCCTATTCATGTTTCAGGTAACTTTTACAACAAACATTCATTGGGTGATCCAATTAGGGCCCTTACAACTTTTAATTCAGCATAAACCATATGGAAATCTGAGAAACAAATGCAATGCATGTGATGAATAACACTTGAGAATTAGTAACATATCTGTTCATCGGTGAAAAATTTCCCAGAGGTAAACAATAGGATCTGCTGAGAGACAGAGTTAAATAGCCTATAAAATAAGCATATACTGAAACCACAATCTGTTTAAGTTATATCCTTAAATATATATAGAGAGAGAGGGAGAGGGAGAGGGAGAGAGAGAGAAATCATGAAATCATGTCTGCTTGGAAGCATCATTTTTTACATGTGATGTTTTCTTATCTTAGTCATGATCAGAAATGGGAACTTTTGGTAAAATGGGACTGGCCCTTATAGATATGTTTCAATTAATTATATCAGTGGGTCCAACTACAGATACATGGGATATACTAAACTTTTAGATATTTGATCAAGATCTAGACTTTTGAATACTTGATCAAAATACCACCCTTCAAGCTTAATTGGGAGGGGGGGCTTGTTTTGAGAAATTGCAATTATCTTTGAAATAATATTATCTGTAGTGAAATTATAAACATTTTTTTAACTGTGACCATATTCAATTTCTTTGTCATTGCTGCAGGTCCTCTTTCATAGTAAACTTTTAGAATGCCTCTGATAGATCAGGCATGTTTCTTAGCTGCAAAAAATATCCTGAATTTATATGGTATGTCCAGATGTCCAATAAACATTTACAAAAAGAAAAAAATAACTGAAATTTCTTAACTATCTTACTAATTTACAACTGTGTCAGCTGGCGCAAATATCAAGAACTGCTGAAGTCTTATTTCATTTTGTTTTATATTATATAGTTAAATATTCTTAGGTATTGTTTACTGCCTATGATTAAATGGCAGTCTGCTATAAACAACAACAAGCAGCCCTGTTTAATAGAAAACAAACACTTTAATGAACTTAACATTTACTAAATGTGCAATGTATTTGCCTTTAATTACTGTTATCTGATTATTTTTATCTAATTGAAAATACACAAATGACTGCATATGGGAAGAAACTATTGTTCTGGACATTATTCATTGCTTCATGAGAAAGAAAACATGGTAAAACAATGGTAAATGGTAAATTAGATAAAACAATTGGGAAGATTGTAAATGGTTCAGTCAATAAAAGTATATAGTTCACATATTTACTTAACAAGTTAAGGGATGTATTAAGGACTTCCACAGAATACTCTTAGGATTGCCAACTGATATGGTGACAGCAATTAGAAACATACAGATTATGTTATTTCCAGCTTGTGACAATATCTTATGTATTAATTTTTTAGATAAATGATTTCCTTATCATTCTGTGAATTTCAACAACTTAAAAAACCCCACATTGTTGTAGGGGTGAATGAAAATTTTATGCACAGCTTAATTGCAAATTTCAGAGATGAATGCATTCATAATTTCAGTGTTTGATCTAAAAAAAAATTAGGGATGCACTCCAGCATACAAAATTAGTTTATTTATTATTAAACAAATTTATATAGTCACTCATCTACAAGAAGAAACACTGCGTGGTGCACAAAATAAAAATACAATGCAGTAAAACTGATTGAAACCAAGAAGCAATGTTGAGGTTCTAATAAAACACATTCATCTCCCAATGCCAGCTTTATCAACATCCTGGTCCCAATGTCTCTGGAGGGAAAGCCAGGCCTTTACCATGCCCCCGCCCCCCCCCCCAGCCAATAAGCAAGTAGATATGTATGTGTGTACAGTATGTATGTCCTTTGTTTCATGAATAATTATTTTGTGCACTATATTAGTTTGATCAAAATTAAATTGTGATAGAGTCCAGTGGTTGGGAGATGAAGATGAGAATAATCTAGAATAATCTAGATTTTTTTTCAGGCTGGTTGACATAAAGATGTCACAATGTAGCCTTTTTATTTGTTTTTTTAATTACATTTACACCACTTGATACATTTTGTTTACTTTTTAATGGCATTCAAAAATCTTTGTAAAAAGGTTTTTTTATTGATTTTAACAACAAACAAAAACACAAACAACATAAGACATGACATAAAAACATCATTATTCTTCTTCATATATTTACAGACAGTGCATCGGTTGGTTTATCACTCCTTTTTGTGCATCTATTTCATAACCTTCATAATAGTTATTTTACATAGTAACTCATATTATCAATCAACAATTGTATATCCTAATATTGTTATTAAACAATCATTTAACTGATTTTAATAATTCATACTTAAACGAGATAATTATAGTTTATTTAACTTATCTTATTACGAATCATAAAATCATACCAAGTCTATCGTAATGAAATATTCTAAAAATATTATCAAAGCCAAGAAAAAAGAAAAAAGAAAAAAAATAAATATATATAATCATTATTTCCTAAGTTTCTAAGTATTCTATTATTATATTGCATTATCTAACCAATGGTAAAAAAGATCCCAAATTTCATAAAATTGTTTATCTTCTTGTTCTCTAATTTCAAATGTCAATCTACTCATTTCAGCACAGTTCAATATTTTCTTAATAATTTCTTCCTCCAATGGTATTTTCTCACTTTTCCAGTTTTTAGCAAATACAATCCTAGCCGCTGTTAATACATTTACAATCAAATACTTTAAATTTTTATTAAATGTATCAGGTAAGATTCCCAGTAAAAAAATCTCTGGTTTCAAATCTATATGTTCCTTTGTCATTTTTTCCAACCACATGCGAATTTTAGTCCAATATTTTTTTGCGTCCTCACAAGTCCACCACATGTGGTAATATGAGCCAGGAGTCTGATGACATTTCCAGCATTTTTCAGATTTGTTCTTGAACATTCTTGCTATTCTTGTCGGAGGAAAATGCCACCTGTAAAACATCTTATACAAGTTTTCTTTATATGCTACTGACATTGTCATTTTATAATTTTGAGACCACAATTTTTGCCATTTCTCCAAATCAATCCCATATCCAAAGTTTTTCCCCCAAGCAATCATTGTTTCTTTAACTTGTTCTTCCTCTAGTTTAATTTCCAACAAATGACTATATAATTTTTTAATCACCTTTTCATCAGAACCTGTCAAAATCCTATCTAAATCAGTCAATTTATCATAAAATCCTTCTGTTTTAGAATCTTTAAGATACCTTGAGTGTATTTGCGCATATGAAAACCAACTCATCTTTATATCTTGTTCTTCTAACTTTTGCATCGTTTTAAGTTCACCCTTTTCATCCAATATTTCCCCATATCTAACTGTTTGTTCCTTCTTATAAACTATAGGATAAGAAAAAGCTTCGATAGTTGATAACCAAACTGGAATTTTCAAATAACATTGTTTCTTAATTTTCTCCCAATTCAACCATAACGATTCCCGTATATAGTGCCTTCTAAAATAGCCCTGGGATTTAGTTCCTTTATACCACAAAAAGCATGCCAACCCAACAATAGGTCATGTCCTTCCAATATCAATAATCTAGTCTTTCTTAATGTTATCCATTCTTTAGCCCACATTAAGTTTGCAGCTTGATAATACAACTCCCAGTTAGGAAGGCCAAATCCTCCTCTAATTCTGGCATCCTGTAAAAGTTTTAATTTTATTCTCGCTTTCTTACCTTGCCATATGTATTTCAACACAATTTTATTTAATTCTTCAAAATAGTCCTTACTTAGCTTGATTGGTATTGTTTGAAACAAATATAAAATTCTAGGTAGAATATTCATTTTAATTGTTGAAATTCTACCTATCAAAGACAATTGTAAATTTTCCCACTTTTTAAAGTCGGATGCTATCTGCTGTTTAAGTTTGATATAGTTATTCTCTTTCAATGTAATACATCTTGAAGTCAAAATTATCCCCAAGTATTTAACTTTATTCGTAACTTGAATTTTCAATAGGTCTGCCAACTCTTCTCTTTGTCTCAATAACATGTTTTTTGTCAAAATCTTTGTTTTCTCTTTATTTATTCTCAAGCCAGCCATCTCACCATATGTCTCTATCTTTTCCAGTAATTTTAAAGCTGTCTCTAAAGGGTCTTCCAAAATAAAGACCAAGTCGTCTGCAAAGGCTTGCAACTTAAATTCCTCCTTTTTAACTTTCATTCCTTTTATGTTTGTGTCCTCTCTAATATTTCTGTTTAACACTTCCAAAGTCAATACAAATAGCAGAGGGGATAATGGACATCCTTGTCTTGTGCCTTTTTTAATATTAATAGAATCTGTAAATTCTCCATCTATCATCACTTTGGCTGTCTGCTTACAATATATGGTTTCTATTGCTTGGATAAATTTTCTAGCAAAACCCATCTGTTCCAGTAATAATAACATAAATTTCCAATTCACGTTATCAAATGCTTTTTGGGCATCTAAGAATATCAAAGCCATTTGTTTTTCAGGATGTGCCTCATAATATTCCAAAGTATCCAGAATTATTCTCATGTTGTCTTTAATTTGTCTCTTTGGTAAAAATCCATTTTGATCAGGATGAATAAAATTGTTTAAGTATTTTTAAGCCTTTCTGCCAAAATTGAAGCAAAGATTTTATAGTCTGCATTTAATAAGGAAATGGGTCTATAGTTCTTAATTTGTAGTGGGTCAGCCCCTTCTTTTGGAATGAGCGTAATATAAGCTTCTGACCATGTTTTAGGCATTTTCTTGTTTATCATAACTTCATTCATAATTTCTAACAATGAGATACTCAACGATTCTTGTAGTGTTTTATAAAATTCTGCCGGGAAACCATCTGGTCCTGGTGCTTTCCCGTTATTCTGCCTATTAAGTGCTTCAGTTAATTCCATCATTGTTATAGGATTTTCTAACATTTTCCCAGTTTCATCCGGTATCTTAGGTAAGTTGGCATTTTGTAGGTACTGTTTAATTTTCCCCTCATCAAGATCCTCCTGCTTATATAATTGTGCATAAAAGTCTCGAATAATTCTCTTTTTCCCCTTATTACCATAACAGACTTGACCTTGTTCATCCATTAATTGTAGTATTTTCTTGGATTCTTTCTCTTTTCTCAATTTATATGCTAACCATCTACCTGGCCTATTTGCATCTTCAAAGTAGTTCTGTTTAGCGCTTCTAATTTTTTGGGCCAATTCTTCTTTCTCTGTTTGGTCCATTTTATGTTTAATTATGTCCATTTTAAGTTTAATATCTTTTTTCTGCGGTGTTCTCTGTAATTCTTTTTCCAATTTTTTATAATCCTCTTCTAAACTTTTAATCATTTGCCTCTTTCTAATATTCTTTTTCTTTGTATAATCCATTATCAATCCTCTTGCATAAGCCTTCATTGTGTCCCAAACATTCTGTAATGAAGTATCTTCTTTTCTGTTCTCATTAAAGAAGAAGGCCAGTTCTTTTTCCATCCATTGTATAAAATCTTTTTCCTTTAAAATAGTATTATTTAATGTCCATCTAGATCTTCTTTTTTGTCCTTTCCATTTAATTGTCAATGGATTATGGTCTGCCCATGTACTTGTTTCGATATTTATTTCTTGAATATTAGATAATAATTCTGTTGACGTCCAAATCATATCTATTCTGGACCATGATAGATGTCTATTCGAATAAAAAGTGTATTGTTGAATCTTAGTATTTCTTTCCCTCCATATATCTTTTAAATTTAGTTCTTCTATCATTTCGAAAAAAGTTTTAGGGAGGGTCCTCCTATTTTGTCGTACTGTTTTTGCTGAATAGTCCAGTTCATTGTCTACAATTCCATTAAAATCTCCCATTATAAATAAGTTAGCATAGTCCAATTCAATTATTTTCATATGTAATTTTTTGTAAAATCCTTTTTGTTTATCATTAGGGGCATAGATTGCAACCAAGAGTATTTTTGTATTATTATCCACTATTTCAACCATTAGTACTCTTCCTTCTTCATCCTTATAGATCAATTTTGCTGGAATGGTTTCTTTAATATACAAAACCACGCCTCTTTTCTTACAATGTGTCAAAGAAGTAAACATTTTCCCTATCTTCGGTCGAACCAATAATTGTTGATGTTGTTCTTTAATATGTACTTCTTGTAAACAAACTATGTCAAATTTTAATTTCTCTATTTTATGAAAAGTTTTCCTTCTTTTAATAGCTGAATTCAGTCCATTTATATTCAAAGAGATCAATTTTTTCCCCTCCATGATTATGATTTATATTTAGGTCTAACCGCTCTCGTTGATCTTACTTCACGTTGTTCTTTAGTCTCCGCTTGTCCACCTACTGCACCTTCTTCTTTTCCCATTTCTTGAAATTCGGTTGGGGTGATCTCTTTTTCTATCTCTGTTTCTCTTCTTTTAAGAAATTCATTGTAAAACGCTTCTGCTTCGTCAATTGAGTCAATTTTGTATCTCTGGTCTTTCCATGTAACCATTAATCCTTCTGGATTCAACCATCTGTAGTTCACCTCCTTTTCCAGTAATATTTTAGTCAGAAATCAATATTCTCTTCTCATCTCTCTAACTTTTCTGGGAACTTGTTTTAAAACCAAAATCTCTTTATCTTTATATTTCAATGTCTTCTCTCTTGCCACTTGTAATATCTGTGTTTTAATAGATTTTTTAGTAAATCTGATATGAACTTCTCTTGGTAACTTATTCCTCGACGCATATCTTGTAAAAACTCGGTATATCTCATCTATTCCATCCATCATCTTTTCATCTGTTATTCCCAGTGCTTCAGCCAAGATTTCTATCATTACTGCAGCAAGATCTTGTCCTTTTTCTTCCTCTATATTTTGAAATCTGAGATAATATTCTGATCTGTCCATCTCCAACTTCAACATCTCATTCTTACTTTGTTCAAGCACGGTTACTCTGTCATCAATATTTCCAATTTTCTCATCTCTTTGGTTGTCTTTCTCTTCCATTTTTTGCAATTTCTCATCTCTTTGGTTATCCTTCTCTTCCATTCTTTGTAGTCTCTCATCATATTTCACCATCATTTGTTGGATGCTCTCAATTTTTTGTTCAATGCTCCCTGTACTCATTTTGAGTTCTTGAATTCCTTGTATAACCGTCGTGCTTTATCTTGCTTCGCCATTATTGAAAGTCGTCCTCCAATTGATGGTGAGGCAGGAGCAGAAGTTGAGGTGCCAGAAGGTAGAATTTTCTTACTCATTTGAATAATTCAGAATCTTCCCACTCTTTAATCCAGTTAGCAGAGTGGTAATTGTAATCCAATTAGGGAAAGGAAAAATGTAAAAAAAAGAAAAAAGAATAACCAGTAAAAAATAAAAAGCCCAAAATTCAAAAAGAAAAAGGTTTCAAAAAGAAAAAAGAGATTTCTTCAGGTTCTTCTAAACCTTAATCCTCAGTTACGATAGTCAAACAAGAAAAAAAAAAAAAAAGAGTAAAACCTAGTAATATTAAAAAACAATAATAAATCTTTAATAGGGTTATTTATGTTTTAAAAACTTATTCAGAAAAGTTTTGGAATTTTTAAAAGAAAGTAACTTTCTGCTATCCATTACATGAGATGTACAGCAATTATATGGTTTTTCCTATGTTCCATGTGCGAAAAGGTGCTACTGCTTCAAAGAGCTGACTCTTTAAGCCATGTTAAAACAGTGATTTCTTTTTTAGCTTACATGGAAGCTTGAAAATGGTGGTTCATGAATAGCAGAGAGCTAATGTGACCATGTGTGGTCCAAAGCAGGGGTCTCCAATGTTGGCAACTTTAAGCATGGAGGACTTCAACTCATAGAATTCCCCAGGCAGCAAGAGTTGAAGTCCCCCAGGCTTAAAGTTGCCAATGTTGGAGACCCCTGGTCCAAAGCATGTTCAACAAAACTTTTATGAAGTTTGCATAATCCTATTTCATAATAAGCATTACCTAAAATTAAAAGTAAAATAAACATGGTGATTAGCTGAGGACATAAAGTTAATAGATAGGCTTCAAAGGTATCAAATTGCTGAAGGTTAACCCAGTCCTGAACCTGGTTGAAGTAAATCCCCATTTCTCCAATTTTCCATTTATTTTCAAAGGATCTCCATATCTAAAACTGAATTTATGTACAAATTTCTATGTCAGAAAGGTTCCAAATAACGGACAAATCAGTTTGGGTTTCTCAAAATCTTTACAATCACTATACTTGTTAGATGATAATTCAGAATGGAATAAAAATTCACATGAATAAAGTGTGCTTAGGCCTGCCCAATTCAATTTGTATTATTAATCAAAAGGTTTTTTTTAAAGTTACAGATGCATAGTGTTTCCAAATATTAAATCTACATATGGACATTTGAAGGACTTTTATCTTCAGGGACATCAAACTAGGACCTTCTCAAATTCCTTTTTTCAGGAATCACATTCTTCCAGAGACCAGGTCATCCTCTATTCTTATAAGTTTTTAAAATATTACTAATATCTGGTTTTTCTAGCTTAACTTTGATCTTTTCTAAAGGGAAACAGACATTTATTATTATTATTATTATTATTATTATTATTATTATTATTATTATTATTATTATTATTATTATTATTATTATTAACAACAATCTGCAATTAAGGCTCAAGACTTTGGTGAAAACTTAATACAAGTCCTAACCAAGGATGTAGGAATTATTAGGGTAGCACCTAAGGATATAGACAGTTCCAAGCAAGGTGATTTTGTAAAATTAAGGTGTCCAAGTCTGATAAATTTAAAATATCCAAATATAAAGAAATGACTCTTTAGAAATTACTCTGAGGGCTTCAGTCATCACTGGTGTATCAACATTTTTGTTGATACATTTTTCTTCATAACCAGTTAACATTGATCTGCAGCACCCAATATTTTAATTTTTTCACTTGCTTTTTCCCCTCAAGTTTTGCATCAGATCCCTGTGTAGCAATATCAATCAAGCAGACTTTCTTTCTTTCCTAGTGACTGTTATGTCAGACAGACTATGGAGCTATGGCTATGGATAGTACTATCAAGTGCCTATCTATTTGAAGTTTAAAGTCCCATAAGATCTTAAACTGTTTATTTTCCAAACCTTTTCAACTTGATTTTTCCTGTAGTTTTTTCTACATTTAAATCCAAACCTCTGGCAAACTTTTCTATGAATAATTTTGATAACTCAGTCATGCTGCTGCTTATAGCCAGTTTTTGACATTTTGAAGCACTATTGATCAAATGGTCAATTGTTTCATTCTTTTCTCCACAGAGGCAATATTTGCTGTTGTTTGTTACTTGCTGAATTGTGGCTTTTATGTGGTCAATTGGTTAGACTTGTTCTTGAGATGCTAAAATAAAGCCTTCATCTTCTTTCTTATTATTAGTTGCACAATCAGCCAGATCTTTACTGGATTTAGCATTTTTGTCCACCAATCAAGTCTTTTCCAAAGCTCTGAGATAAGCAGATGTGGATATTTGATGATATTAAAGATATTGTTGTAAGGATGTAGGTTGTTCTGAGTAAAGCTGTCCTTTTGCAACTGATTGATATTGATTTTGACAATGCCAATGATATTCAAGTGGTGTTCCGGTTATTTTGAGATGCGACCCAAGACTCCTATTGCTGTTGGTAGTACCGGTAGTACCATTGCCTCTATCCATCCTTTAGTTTCTACTTTGGCAAGATTGGCCTCTAGCTAAGAACATGTGAATCCCACCACTGGTTCATTTCAAGTCTTTATATTTTGTTATCTTCTCCAGTTCTTTCTGTTCTATTCCGCTATCTTCAGGTACTCTACATCCACCATCCAGACTTTTTAGCTTTCTTATTGACAATTGTTAAATCTGACATATTATGTGGCAAGTGCCTGTTGTTTAAATTCTAAATTCCCAGAGTACTTTAATTTCTTCATTTTCTCCATTTTATGACCCCACCAGTTCTTGCTTGCAATTAAATGGTATTTCATGCCATTTTATTCCAATGCACCATTATTATTTGTCAAACCATGACACTTGTTGTGCTGTTCTGTGTAGTCAGTCTATGTGATCTTGCAGTAGCCAATTAGATGATCCACTATTTCTTCAGCTTCTTTGCAGAGATTGCACTTGCTACCAGTTACTGTCTTCTCAATTCTGGCTGTGTATGCATTTTTTCTTATGGTTTGGTTTTCTTCATCCAGAATTATCTCCTCTGCCTCTTTCTTCAACTTTCCTGTTCTTAGCCATTACCAGATCTTGTTATTATCTATTTTCCTTACTACTTTTTTTTAATGTACTGGCCATATAATGCTTTGTCTTCCCACTCTTCTTTTCAGTCCCTCATTTGATCTCTCTTGATATACTAGCTTGGTGTATTTGGTCTTTCCTGGTATACTTTCCATTTGGTATATTAGATTCAGTGCACCTTCTTCACTGTCCTTCGGTTATTCTTCCAATGCCCTTTTTTCTTCTTCAACTATCTGATGTACTTGCAACATTCCATGCCCACCATAGATTTTTCTTGGTAAATAGAGTCTGTTAATGTCACTGCGAGAATCAAGGGCATGATTTAGTGTCATTGGTTTTCTGAAAGATGATGTACCCAAAAGAAAATGATGATGATGATGATGATGATGATGATGATGATGATGATGATGATGATTGCTCACAAAGTAAGCCAGGTGTTTAGACTGTATCTGACATTTTAATCCACCTATCATCATACCAAAGGACTTGGGATAGGATGATGTTGGGATTTAATATTAAAGATTTTGTTGTAGGATGTAAGCTGTTCCAGGTAAACTCAATATCAATGGAGTTCAAGTGGTGCCTCATATATTCTGGGTTTGCGCTCAAGTCACCTTTTACTATGGATATTCTCTTTTATTTCACAAAGTCATCCTACTTCTAATTGTGGGTCTTTACATTTTGCAATTTTATCCAATTCTTTCTTTTCTGTTCTGCTGTCTCCATGAATTACAATGTCCACTATTCAGATTTTTGTTTTGGTCTTTTTTACCATTTATTTGCTTGCAATCAAAATCACTAAGATATCAAGTTGTTTTTCCAAATTTTCAGCTGTTACTCCCTGTTGTGTATTTGATTTTAAACAGCATGTGTGCAACTACCTCATTGCCTTCTTTCATTAATCTTGAAACTCTATTAACTCTAGGGTTTACTTCTACCTGAATGTTGAAATAACAAGGTATAACCCTCAACTCTATTTGAGTATTTATTTATGATTGTGACACTTAAATTGCTAAAAAATCTTATGTAATACTAAGGCTAAATAGATGCTTAGCTGACCACTGAGAGGAAAGAAGTTTGCACAGTTTCTTTATGACATCTGCTACATAGAAATGAGACTGAGATCATAACGATAAACACACTGTGCTGATAGCAAAAAGACAGATAGAACCAGTTGGTGCTCTACTTTTATAGCAGTTAGGCAATCTGCAGAGAAGAATCAGTGAGAAGTTTACAAGTGCTTCATTACTTAACTGTCCTCTTAAATGCCTTCAAACATCATGTCTAGACTGGGTTTCTTCTTCTCTAATGGGCTTCCATTTATTTATTTTTAAAAGCAACCATGGTTTCATAGTTTTCCAATACATGTTAATTAGTTCCCTAAAATTATATAGTTCTTCACGTCCCCCAGCAATGTGATCTTCACAACAAATATTTTTATCTAATCTTTGGCTTCTTTTAGGAGTGGAAGTAAACACATGTTAAAGTTGTTAAGGTTGGGGCACTAGCCTATAAGATTCAGTAATGGATAATCTGTCAGAGCTCCAACAAATCCACCCTCATCCAAATCAAAAGTCTTTAGCCGCATCTCAGAAAAAGTAAATTGGTTTATTAGAAATTGCCGGGGTGCAGCCGATACTAAATCACACCATACATTTTCCCCTTGACCCTGATCTTTTCCCCACCCCCTGGATGTGACTTCTCCAATAAGACACATCAGTCTCCAAGAGTCATCCATCATGCTCTCCAATAACCTTCTTATGTTCTGACAACTTTGGGCTGCCGCGGTGATTATCTAGGCATTTCAAGAATGCCTTGTTTACCCCCACTCCCTTTTTCTGGCAGCTAAAACGACCAAAGGAGTATCTTTTTAGTTGACATAATCAATAACTACCCCCCCCCCCTTTAATTTTTATTTTGCCTGCTACTTTGACTAATCGAAGCATTCTGATGTTCTGATCTGGCTTTCAGAATCCACCCCTTCCACCCCCATTTCTCCTAAATATACTTTTTTTGCAGGGTGTCAGTGGGGTCTGAAAAATGGCATAATGGTGATCCTCAGAGTGTTCAGGCAATTTTGCATGATATCTTAACTCATTCTTACTGCAAGAATCTTGCACATTTGGGAAATTCTCCTGATATTTTCTATGTATATCCCATTGTATGGTAGAGTGGCTGTCATATATATTATTTTCTTTATTTATTTAGAGGTTGGCATTTTTATCCCTTCTTGGATTGTCTTTTGGGGTAGTTATGATTACTTAAGACTCCCTTTATGTTTTTATGTTCCCATATTTTATCATTCATCTTGGTATATATTATACCAGTTCTTTAAGCTTTATTCCTTTATTATCTTGTTCATGAATAAAGAATAGGTAGTTTGAGCAGCAGTTGAGATATTAGTCCATATGGGGTGGTTTATTGTGGACATTAGTAATCTGTTGTTGTTTATTTTGATGAAGACATCCAAGAACTGTAGGATATTGTCCCATTCTTTTTTCATCCTTATTTTTAGAAGGACTAGATTTTGATCTGATCCCAATTTGATCCCAAAGCAAAAAACACATCATCTACATATTTTAATCATATTATCTGCAATTTTAGACTGCATTGTTAGTTGTTGTTGTTGTTTTTAACAAAGATGGATATTAGCATTTTAGGATGTCACCTGTGCTCCTTTTGAAAATTATGTTTTTCCTTTATCCAAAACCATTTCTTTTGATGTATTGTTGCATATTCAGCATTCATAGAGTATTTTGAATACCACATATTAAAGAAGCGAGCCTTTATAAGAAGAAGATGCAACATATTTTAAGAGTGTCAAGCTTTTTCTCACATCCAATCAATGCTTTTATTGTTTGATTAAATGTTTTTGGATACATCATATTTATATAATGTATATATTATTTGCCTACCCTACATGAAGACTTGACCATCCCCTAAATAAAATGTTTTTCAGTTTGCCTGATGCACCTATTGTTTGTATTGTTGGGGAGGAGGAAAGCCTTACCAGGTAGTCAGACCAGGAAATTGCCTCAACAGGGTGGCTAGAATGCTACTTTATGAACAAACAATCTAGTAAAAGAATTTTGCAAGTCGAGCTGAATATTTCTTCCTCCATTATCTTATATATAGAGACTCAGGTGAGCCAGTTTAAGAGTGTCTCCAATATTTTTCTGCCCTACTGGGCTTCTGTCCCTGTTGTTGTCCTAATGGCTTCTGAATGTCCTCTTCTCTACATAATATAGAATTATATGAGCAGCAGAATCATGTAGCCAATTCTACTCCAGTAGTACCAACAGCTTTCTGGTAACAAACTTTCCCCTTCATATACATCGAAAGACATGAAAGACTTGCAGAAGCCCAGGACAGAAACAAATATATGAGTTTGGCCAGAAATGCCAAAAATATCATAGATCCTACAGTGGTTAAAAAGATTTGTATAGTTCAAAGCAACAAAGGTCAGGATTAACTAAGTTTGGTAATTTATGCGTGTATATTCAATTCAAGCCTATCTGTAAAAGAAAATAAGGAGATTGTGGAAACTATAGCTAAGTAACATTAGAATTAGACGTATACCAAGCACAAAGTATAAATATAAGAAGATAGCTAATTAGTTATAAATACTCTAATTAGAATTAAATGATATTAATTTAAATAATAATGATTATACTTGCATAATAATTATTATAGAACAAAAGAAGGAAAAAAAATCTGCACTCCTTATCTGTGGGCAGTACTTACCTCCCCAAAAAGAACCTACAATTCACTTAAATATTACCAACTGAAATTATGGACAGTTTAGTATTCAGGTAATTGTCATTTAGTGCCCACAATTGGGAAAGGCAGCTCAGTTGTGAAGGGACACAATTGCTAAGTGAGAGAATTGCTTGTAAAGTTACCCTTTTATCACCTTACTGTAACTGCAAACATTTGCCAAAGAAATACCAGTATTTATCAAGAATTAGTAATGTGCTGCCTTTGTCTGATGGCAGTATGATTATATTTTCATCTTTTTGTCAAGTCACATAGCGGGCAGAGTTAAATGCAGCTCAGGTTTGGCTCCCCACCCTCCACCCTGTGCTAATGAATTTTTCTGTTTAAAGTTGGTAACTGGGGAAAAATGGATGTTTGAAGCGTATTGAGAACTAGTGCCAACTTCCAGAACATTCACAATTAAACAATAAATGCAGGATCAGACAAAAAAGAACATGTGGTCTTTAAAATTAACAGTGTTATGTTCAGGTGAGGCCAGAAACACTTCTGAATCTTGTTCAGAAAGGTGCACATCTCTATTCAATAACAATAATCCAGACTATAATCCTATCATGACTTCTCTATGAAATCTAATTCATCATACTGATATGTAATTATAAGTCAATATGTGTTGTATTGCACTGTCACCAATGCTTGTGCAATAAATGTCCCTGCTTCAGTAGCAATGGTGAAGTGCCCTTGAAATGAATGTGGGTAATGAAAAACCATCTTGTGTGGTATAATATTTGATTTTTAGGTATTCCTCTCCTGTACCTTTGACCATACCACCATACTGCCATGGAAAGGTCATTTTTGCATCTTAAACTTTTATCTCTGTTATAAGTTTTTGTTGGTTTATTTAAGGAATAAATTGCACATAGTTCATAAGTATATGCAATGGCAGAGAGAAGAAAGCAAGGAAATAATATACAAAATTATCGTAGCAGGGTGGAACTCCAGGGATCACAATTTCACCAGCTACTGCTCAAGTCAAGGTACATATTGGCAAAGCAAGTCTCTTTCTTGTCTTTCACACATTTTTACACATTGCTAGAAGCTGGTCTGATTCAAAAGATTTGGACCCTAAAACTCCAATTTTATCCTAGCTAGACTGTTTTTGGTCAACAGTGAGATAAGGGATAATCTTCATGCTAACTTCTATAAAATACATCCAAAACAGATGTGGAGGAAGTCAGGTTCTTCCCATTCAATGTCACCAATTCACTCATTGCTCATTAGTACAAATGGGAGAGTTGTTTAACTATTATTCATTCAGTCCAGGTGCCAGCACACCCAAGTTACATCTGTTGCCTGAGCAGATGGGAAGAGTTCTTTTAACTAAATCATTTGGCAATCATCATTATAAGCTGAGCAGGTCACCCTACGTGCCATAAATTATCCATTTTCAGCTGGTTTGCATGATAAAATATTTGGCTTATAGATATTTTTCCCTTTGACCTTAACACCATTCTGTCCTGGGAAAAGAAAATTCAGTTAATATCCAAAATATTTTTATTAGTTTTAAGGGCCACATATGAACTACTAAACAACAAATGATGTATAAAATAATGAGATAGATAAACTTTATTTCTGTGGAGTTAAAGTATGGCAAGGCTGAATCATTTCTAACCTATATCTTACACTTTACAATAACAGTGTTTTAGTGAACATTACTAAGATAGGCTGAAGAATTACAGGTATTTTTAAGGTGTAAAATGGCTGAACAAAACTGAAACCATTATACAATATATTTTACTGTTTTTGAGTTAAAGTGAGGATTGATTTAGGGAAAAATGTATGTCTAATTTAAAAATAATATAGAGTTGTATGAATTGTTCTTTGATGTTGCACGAAAGGAAGTGCAACATTCCTGTCTTTTCTCATACTTTTGCCAATCAATCTAATATTGGACCAAAAATAATGTTCTTTCAAAATAACTGTCTCTGGAGTGAGGGTTTTCACCTAGATTATATAGTAGAATACATAGTACACAAATAGTATAATAGAAATCAATTATTTTCCAAAGCTTTGTCATCCCAAAAGTTGGGAGAGGGATAAGCAGTAATATTTTAGAAAGAGTTCATCTTAAATATATACAATTTATAGCATATACTAGAACCTCTGGTCATGACCAAAATTTGTTCCATAATTTTGGTGATTTCTTCGTCTTCTAATCTTTCATCTTCAGGAATTTCTGGGTCAGGGATCATGTTTGATCACCACCTAAGTATGTGTTCGTGACCAGATTCAAAAATTTTGTGAATTTTTTTGGTCAGAACCCGATTTGGTCATGGTCAGACGTGTTCATGACCAGAAGTTCTACTGAATGTACTTTGATATGTAGGAGATGGCAATTTAGAAATATGAAATATAAATAAAATAAGTATCAATAGAGTTGTCCCCAATAATTATCATTTTTTCCTAATACTTCTTTTTTCAAAAGCAATTTATGAAAAAGGTGCCTTTTTCAGTAAATTGAAAATCCTCACTGCATGAATGTGTGTACCATCTTTTATAAGAACATGGCAGAAGATAGAAAATCTCAAGGATAAATGCACATTAGCATAATTTAAAAAAAAAAAAACAAGTTGGTGGCGATACATTCAATGAAATCCTTTCCTATTGACATCATTTGAATCTCCCAAGGTCTTTACTAAAAGTATTATCAATATGAGAACACTTAAGAGAATGGCAGGCAAGATATTTGTCAGCTTTGGAAGCCATATTAGCACCAGAAGCTTCCACGCTGACACATTCTTGAGCATGAGAAAATGGGAAGGAGGAATTCCATAGAGCATATGTGGTTAGACATAATAGCATTCTTCTTTAAAGTCAAGGTCATATTATTCCTGCACCTGGCTGAGGAGTAGTAGAGGGAGATGTCTCAAGTTGGAGTGGATGGTGATTGGGGCATGTGATGGAATGATGGGTGCAGGGAATGGATTTGTAATTTTTTACTTATTGGAGGAAAACTTGGAAGTTTCAGATTTGGGTTTTGCCAGATGTGCCAGTAATAAAAATATTACTAATAATAACATAAAAGGAATAATAATAAAATAATAAAATAAAATAATAATAAAAGGAAACTTTGAGAAAATTCCTGTCTTGGAGTTTTTAACTGGAGGTGGGTTTTTCTGAAATGCTGACTATATCTCTGAAGGCTCAAATTTTGCAGATTTTAAAAATCAACATGCAGAAGCCCTCAGCATGATTTCATTTTCCTCTGAATCTAATTTATGTTTCTAAATCACTACAGTGAAATTTGTACCAAATTTTGTTGTCTGCGAACATGTCTAATAATTATGAATGATGTCAAGGTCCAAAGGTCTCTTGAATATTTCTTACACAATTATCAGTACTCTCACCAAATGACAACTCTTCACATTTTTGGTAAAAGTCATATTGATAAATATTTCAAACCTTTCATTAGCATTTCACTTAAAATGAAGATGGAGAAATAAATTATTAAATGCAATGTAAATCATTACATTAGATGATTAATTGGATTTAGGTTTAAATTATATAGCAGTCAATAGTTTTTGTTATTGTTGTTGTTTCCATTCACTGATTTTTGATATATACATCTATCCCTATATATTCTCCCTCCCAACCTTTAAGCATTTTATTCTCCAGATTATGGTTTGTAAATAATGGATTTTGGTTTAGTATAGTCTAATTTCTAATTCTGGTTTATTTAACAAGTTTAGCAGATCAAGTGAATCCAATGCTTACTATATGAAAGAGATTTTATATTCTCATAATGATGTAAAATATACTATAAAATCATAAGTCAAAGTGCCTACATTAAAAAAATAATGATTTAAATATACCAGATGGATTTTTAATAATAGCAAGCACGTACAATCGGGTGGGATTCAACAGGGTTAATTACCGGTTTGGGATTTACGAGCTTCCCTGGCCGCTGTGAGCCGCGTGCCTGTTAATCGTCATTAGCATGCTGCATGCCGAGAAGCAGCCTTTGAAACAGCCCTCATTTCTTGTTTTTTTAACTGCAGCTGTGCCTCGTTCGGCAGCTGAAGTTGAAAAATCAGGAAATAAAGATCAGGGAAGAGCCCGGGTGGGTGGCTCGGCAAAAACATCAGCAGACATAGAACCGGTTCTATGCCTGCTGCTCTTCAGAGCTACCAGTTCTACAGAGGTGGACAGAACCGGTAGAAACCCACCCCTGTGTACAATAATAAATCAAACAAGATGATGTAACTTGAAAGAAAGCAGCTCTTAATCTACAAACATTTACTTTAAAGATTATAAATAAATTCATAATAAAGTCCCAAACATATTCAAAAATAAGATCTCAATATCTCTAGGCTCATCTATCCCATTACTACGTTGGTGGTTTATACTTGAAAGCAAGCCAAATTGGTCATCTACATATCATTCCCATGCATTAAATACTGAACTGTGAAATATAAAAGCAGCACATTGAATACCTCCTGGGTTTTCTCTCATTCAGACTTGTTTTTCACTTTTTAATTATTGTTCAGTTCATACCACATAACTTAATTAAACCCTTTAATGCATCAATTAAAATAGCAAATTACAATGGGCAGCAATGATTTCAGGATGGGTTAGCAATACCCTAGATGTAACTACTCAGATCCCTGAAAGGACCAATGTTTTCACTTACAAATGACAAGAATGACATCATTTATCCCCAGTCCTCTTTATAGGACTAATATACCTCAGCTGTGAAAGCTATTCTAGATGATGGGAAAGAAGGAGAGTTCAAACTGCAGTCCAGAACTATACAAAAGTGTGTTATTTTTGTATCTGTCCTGAATATGGGAAACAATGCCTGAAAAACCTAACACAAGTTTTGTAACCACGAATTAAGGAACTTAAAAGATAAGTTGAGTATATATTTGAAAAGTAATGTGAGAGGGAGAGAATACTGAATTTTATTTTTAAATATAGAGTTACTACACATTGCTCCATTTTACCACACTGGATAGTTGTCAGTTATTAGGGACTATAACCATAGTCGTCCACCGAGACATAAAATTCATGCTGTGAAACCATCTGGCTTCCTTGGAGCAGATTCAATATCTACTTGCTGCTGTCTCTGGAAAAGGAAAAGGAAAAAGAAAAAGTTGCTTTTTGTCAGCACCTTAAAGTGATACATGTATGCCAATACCAATACCTGTGTTTCTCACTAACATTATTTAGTGTTAAACCCTGGAATAGAATCTAAAAGTCATGATCTTCAATAATCTTTGCTTTCAAAGTTCTATATGCAAAACATATTTTACAGAAACTTGAGATATTCAAGAAGTGGGTGGATCTTGCATCTGTATGTTTATTTTCTTGTGCTTCCAAAGAAAATAGAATGAAGAAAATTATCAAATCTCAGAGTTCACGCATCACCCAGGAAGACAGAGTTTCCAACATGGGTAGACTGTGTGAGGGGGAGGGGGGGTTGGGGTTGGGGAGAGGGAAACTTGCAACTTTTCTCTTTGAAACTTTTACAGTTTTCTATAATTTTCAGAAAAAAATGTGCATGTTCAGCATCTGAGAATATGGAGTTCTTGGTGGTCTCTGAGCTTGGTTGTTTGCTTGCAGATAGTTCATTGTCCAACTAGTGCATTGATGATATTATCTAATCAGGAAAATCTACAAGCAAACAACTGTGCTAAGAGTTCACCAAGAACACTATAGTTCAGTCCTAAACTACAGATAATCTCTGTCATTTAGATATGAGAATAGGCAGAAAATACTGTATATGGGTGTACATTTTTAAAAGCTTATCTCTTATTTTGGCCCCACTCTGATGATGTCTTCCCATTGTGCCTTCCACTCAAGGCTGAAATATGAAATTTGTTTCCCTTCAGGCCAAAACAGATAGTTCATCTTTGTTTTTTTGTTTTTTTAAATGGAAGTATTTCCCTGGAGTTTCAATTTGTTTTAAAGCCCTTGGACTCACTACACTAGTGACTGTCCTTCAGATTTGAAGAACAGTTTTAGTGGCAGGTTATTTGGCCCTGATTATTTATTTGATTGGCACCAGGACAAACAATTTCAGGGCAATGTTCAGCATAGCCATTGATTCAGTTTGAACTGATATGACAAACTAGGAAATCTCAGCTTAATAGCAAAGCACAGAGTCTGAATTGTGGGAATGGAACAATATTACTGAGTACAGTCCTCCATTCAGCTCAACATTAACCACTAACAACCAACTTATTATCATTTGTGTCCTTAATACCATGGTATGTTGAGGACTCAGTTAAAGGGTAATAAAGCATGCTGCACCTTATTTTTTTTTCAAGGTATGTTCTGGGTAGACCAGACCAGAGGTGGAAAATTCTTGGCACATCAAGCAACAGAAGTCACTCATTTTGGGGGGGCTGAGTTGAAGCCCATAGGGCCCATTCGGGCCCCTACAACCTTCAAGCACTGAGATGGGATGTCCATAGAACAAATTATGTAAGCTGGGGTGGTGATTAAAGGCTAGGTATGGTCAGTATATTAATGATACCTCACCCTAACTGTCAGATCAGACACTGAAAGCATGTTGTGAGCATTTTCAGAAAATGGCTACCATAGTAGGTACAGATGGTTATGAAATATTCATTGCATATGGTACTGATATTTTGCTGAGCTTGAGTTCAACCTGGGGAAGAAATACACTGTAATATGTCATTAGTCCCTCATGAAACTTTTTTGTGCATTTTTAAACACATTACATTGATATTAGACCGTTCCTAAAGTCAATATAATCATACACGAACTGTCAGGAAGCATCACACTATTTATGATATATTTTGATCAACTTTAGAAAATATTCCATTTCATCTAGATTGGGGCTTCAAACTCCTGGCCTACAGGCTGGATGCATCATGCACTGGCCATGCCCATGCCCAGTTTATCAAAGGAGAAAAAAGTTCTGATACACCACATGACGTGATGATGTGAGTTTGACATCCCTGATCTGGATAGACCATATAGTTACAAACCAAACTGATGGAATCTGGAGTCTGCACCATTGGCTCTGACCTTAAACTGATCCTACTGCTGAACCTGTGTATTAGGCATGTAGAAGTCTCCACACACACTTCTCTACGCATGGTCTTCCCAGGACCCTGGAATCTGTATGAGGCATTAGAAGCGTAAGACTAATGGAAATGGCTGGGCCACTAGGTAAATTGGTTTGAGGCACATTAGATACAATTTTCAGGAAGACTGTTTGTAAGTATTAGAAACATGAATTACTACTTCCATATTAAAAGTAATATGACACTCCTGACCTGACATATGCATGCTAAAGACCATATACAATGCAAGAAAATTACAACAAACAAGCAAACAAACTTGTTCACTATAAAAAAAAAACCTCAAATGATATGATTGCAATATAATCCTCATGTACATTCATCATCCTATTTTTCCCATCAATAAAAACAAGGCTTTTTTGCTTCCAATAGGCCATGACAACCTTTTAAAAATCACAGTTAGCTGGTACCACAACAGAAAAAGTCTAAAAGTTATTGTTACACGTAGTGCTTTCTTATCAACTGAATGTCAGAGATCTTTTCTTTGCTTCCTCCATGGTTGGAAATAAATTGGTAATGCTCCCATTAGATTACAAGCTTTCTCACAACCATTTTAACCTAGGGTCAATTTAGATTTTGTATATTTGCAATTCCGATAAAAGATGCAAGAAAAAAGGGCATAGAAAACATGGCTGAACATGTAATTCTTTAGAACAACTATATAATATATTAATATGATATAATGTAATGTAATATAATTAATATCAGGAGGAGTTTTCTAAAATTAAATAACAACTCTTAAATTTCATGAGATTTAAGAGTTCATGAGTTCCAGAAGCTTCCTTGGCCATGCTAAAATCACATTAAAAACTCATGCAGAAGTGTTAAAATCTTGTGTGCTGTTTCTAAAATCTCAAGGTGTTGTACAAGATCCCACTTAGTTTTGCAGTTATTTTATTCAGTCACTTAAAACTGGGAAAATGGATTGAGAAATACAAATTGTCCCTGCAATAACCAACCGATGAAGTCAATTGGGCTAAGGTAGCCCAACATGTATCACTCAATCCTTCTGTTATATTTGGACAGTAATAGATGCTTCTGTTTAAAAATGAAATCAACAAAACTAATCTATGTAGCAAGTGACAGAAACTAGAATGCAGGTTAAAGTTTTCAACCTTCAACTCAATGTATTATTTTATTCATTATTATTTTTTAAAAAAAACTCCCTTTACAAAAGATTAGGTAAAATAACGTTGAATATTCCAGAGAGCCATGTTATACTTAGTACAATATTTGTAAGGTTTGGTTATTTGACAGGAAAATATCCATGAAATATTAATATACTTACTATTAATATACTTACTAAGTATACTGGAAATATACTCAACACTTCTATCTATACATTACAAAGCCATATGTGTGTGTGCATATACATATATACATGCACATGCATGCAATATAGCATCAGTTAAAAGAAATGCAAAAAAAATAGCTTTACAAAAATTGCTCTATTTTTAGCTAATTATTTTTTGTTTGCTCATTTGAATATAAGCACATTTGGAGGCAATACTTATTGGTCATGGGAAATCTATTTTAGATTATAGTTAGGCTTGCACGAAGCTTTAGACAGCTTATGGCCCTTTAGTGGTTGATGATTACTGGCTTTTTCTCTCTCATTACTCAATGGGAATAAAAGCAACATTTTCTAAACAAAACACAAGTCAGGATATGAATAATGAGAAAAAATAAATACAGTGGCAGGCTATTATCTTTGCCTTTTATTCTGAAAATCTAAACATGTTATAAAAAAATCAACCAATTATCCTATTCTGCTTGAGGTTTGTTTGTTTCTTTATGGGGGGCTGATAGCTTTCAGATTTAACAGGATATTTTGTATCATAACAGAACACCATGTCAAGCAATGTTTGCTTCCATAGGAAAATTGCCCTGTTCTGCTGTAACCTTTGTGGTAAATTTGACACCTAACAACATTCTCCTAAAGTATTTATCCAGGGTCTGACTAAATGATGGATGGACTAGACAAATCAAATAACTGTTCTCTCAGGTTTGCCATGTAATATTTAAACCCGCCATCTCAAGTACATCAAACCTTTCAAGAGGAAGATGACCTTTTGAAGTTTTCTTCCAACTGGATTTGTAGCAAGACCTAATTGGTGCTGTGACCTAGATAAGTGAAGACACATATGCCTCAGGCCTGAATGTTGCTGATTTGTAACACTTAATGACAAATGATCACAGGAGTCGCTGGCTACAAATAGACAACCATCTCTCAAAGTATTTGTCTTTTATCAATTCTGAATGTTTTCAGCAATGTTACTGGGGAGAGGGGAGAGAGAGAGAGAGAGAGAGAGAGAGAGAGAGAGAGAGAGAGAGAGAGAGAGAGATCTGGAGTTGATCTTTTCAATGGCCGTCCTGCTTTATTTCTTTTTTTATTTATTTATTTCCTGGGGCTTGAGTTTTGTACACACAGAGAGGGACTAGTGTGTTGAATTGCCTATTCCTTGTCAAATTTTGGGGAGCTGACAAACTGCAAAATATACCTGTCTCTGTATTAAAACTGGGAAAAAAATCAGGACTCCAGAAGTGAGTATTTCTTTCACTGAGGGAGGCATTCCCTGGGACACTGCAACTGTCATAAATATACAGTATGTCAGTTGCCAAGTATCCAAATTTTCATCCTGGAGATGATGCAATGGTCATAAGTGTGAAAAAAAGTCATGTCACTTTTTCAGTGCCAATCTAACTTCAAATGATTGTTAGTTGAGGGATACCTGCATTGTGTGTGTGTGTGTGTGTGTGTGTGTGTGTGTGTGTGTGTGCATTATTTAAAAAATGAAAGAAAAAAATACAAATTTTGAAAGTCAAAAGCATGGAAAGCAGAAAGAAATATAAAGGAAAAAATGCAAAGAAAAAAGGCTTCCTGATTTCTTAATACCATTTACAAGTACATTTATATTTTACCTTCTATGTATATATGTATGTATGTATGTATGTACAGGTGAAACTTGAAAAATTAGAATATCGTGCAAGAGTTCATTTATTTCAGGAATGCAATGTAAAAGGTGAAACTAATATATGAGATAGACTCATTACATGCAAAGCAAGATAGTTCAAGCTGTGATTTGTCATAATTGTGATGAATATGGCTTACAGCTCATGAAAACCCACAATCTCAGAAAATTAGAATATTACATGCAATCAATAAAACAAGGACTGTACATAGAAAATATCAGACCTCTGAAAAGTATAAGCATGCATATGTACTCAGTACTTGGTTTGGGCCCCTTTTGCAGCAATTGCTGCCTCAATGCGGTACGGCATGGAAGCTATCAGCCTGTGGCACTGCTGAGGTGTATGGAAGACCAGGATGCTTCAATAGCGGCCTTCAGCTCTTCTGCATTGTTCGGTCTCATGTCTCTCATCTTTCTCTTGGCAATGCCCCATAGATTCTCTATGGGGTTCAGGTCAGGTGAGTTTGCTGGTCAATCAAGCCCAGTAATCCCACGGTCATTGAACAGGGTTTTGGTGCTTTTGGCAGTGTGGGCAGGTGCCAAGTCCTGCTGGAAAATGAAGTCAGCATCCCCATAAAGCTTGTCTGCGGAAGGAAGCATGAAGTGCTCCACAATCTCCTGGTAGATGGCTGCATTGACCTTGGACTTAATGAAGCACAGTGGACCAACACCAGCAGATGACTTGGCTCCCCAAATCAACACAGACTGTGGAAACTTCACACTGGATTTCAAGCATCTTGCAGTGTACAGAATAGTATTAGATCTTCTTGAATTCTATGAAGAACATAATGATCGACAGGCAGCCTTATTATTTCTAGACGCCCAGAAAGCATTCAACAGTGTAAATTGGCCCTTTTTGATGCAACAGTTAAAACACATGGATATTGGTGAAAAGTTTTTAAAGATAATTATGGCAATATATACACAAAGCGAAAGTAATAATAAATGGAGAATTGTCAAGTAACGTCTACATATAAAAAGGTACAAGACAAGGCTGCCCTCTGTCCCCATTACTAATCATATATACATTAGAGGTCCTAACAAGAATAATTAGGCAAGAAACACAGGTTAAAGAATTAGAAATTAAAAAAGGAAAATTTAAATTACAAGCATAGGCTGATGTCTTAGTATTTTTTCTAGGAAGACCCTGAGCAAACAGATCTGATTTTATTAGAAAAACTTGAAGAATACAGAGAAGTAGCTGGTTTTAAAATAAATAAAGAAAAAACAAAAATTATAACTAAGAATATGACCAGCAAACAAAGAGAAAACCTTGTTTAGAAAATTGGAATAATCTTCAACTATCATTAATAGGCAGAATTTCAGCAATTAAAATAAACACCCTACCCAAAGTTTGGTTTTTATTCCAAAATATACTGATTAAATTAGGGATTTTTTTAAAAAAATAAAATAACGTTAAATTTTGTGTGGCAGGGTAAAAGACCAAGAATTAAATTAAAACATTTACAAGATACAAAAGAAAGAGGGGGATTTGGTTTTCCGGATTGGGATCTGTACTATCAAGCGGCCACTTAACATGGATTAAGGATTGGATAAACTTGGAAAATAAAAGACTTTTATTTTTAGAAGAGCATGACCTACAACAGAGCTGGCATGCATATCTATGGCCCAGCAGACATATGACACATCAATATTTTTTGAGACAAAAAAATCTAACAAGCTCTAATCTCAATTTGGCATAAAATAAGATTGCAAAATTATATGGAAACTCCAAGCTGGCTTTCTCCCTTAGAAGCTATATCATATCTGAATCTCTACAACCAGAAAAAGGCAATCACATATAAAGATATCCTAACAGATGAAGGAAGATTAAATCAAAGTCTCGAACTTAATCAACAGGGCTTAGCATTGGTATGGTCGGCATATCTCCAAGTACAATCTAGATATGAAAGGGATAAAAAAGAATGGGGAATAAATTGTCAAGATACAATATTAGATAAAATATTATTAGGATCAGAGAAGAAACAAATAAAGAAATTGTATAACTATTTTCTGGATTATAGGATGTATGAGGAGTAGGTGTAAGAGCCAATGTTAACTTGGACTAGAAATTTTGGCCATAATGTCAATTTGGATTAATGGCAACAAAATTGGGATCGTAATAAAAAGATTACACTAGCTACATCCTATAAAGAAAACCTGTTTAAGATGTTTTACAGATGGCATCTCCCACCTACCAGGTTAGCCAAAATGTATACCTCTCAATCATCTATATGCTGGAAATGTTTGAAAGAATGGGGCACCTATTATCATATGTGGTTGGAGTGCAAGAAAATACTAGGATTTTGGCACAACGGTTAGAAGAAATGCTGAATCTAAAAATAAATTATACACCAGAAATGTTTTTATTGTGAATAATAAATGAGAATTTCAAAAAAGCAGATATATACCTAATCATTCATATTATCACAGCTGCAAGATTATTAATTGCCCAAACATGGAAGTTAAAAGAAATATGGAACAATGAAGCAATAATAGATTTTTTTTCCAGTGCTCTGAGTTAGATAGTATGACATTAGAAGTGAAAGAGCAAGACACTTCAGAATTCTATGTAATATGGGAAAAGTTTTATAATTGGAAGGATATGAAAGGAAGTCTAAAAAATGTGAAATAGAATTTAAGAAGAGATTATCTTGTAACATAATGTCTAAGATAGAAACCGATACAAAGATTACAATGTAAATATATGTATAGTTGTATATATGTATATAAATGTCTATACTGTTTGATAATATTTTGTTTATATAATAATGTAAAGTCTGAAATATATGTCAAAAAGATCACCACATTCAATGTTTTTAAAACCTAATTTTCAATTAATTTTTTTTTTTAAAAAAAAGGATAGGAAGGAATTCAAGATGGGCTGGAATTAGATCTCTTGTGGCCATGTAGGGACTCATAATTCATGACATGTTTGAACCCACCCACCCAGGCTGAGTCTGGTCATCATATACTTTAATGTGGGGAAAAAGTACACTAAAGAAGTCATTACAAAACTGTTCCCCAAACAATTATTTCAGAAGATTTTTTTTTTAATAATCTCTTATTTCATTGCAGATGGCGAAAGAGCAGTAAGAATGCTATAGGAGATAGTCCCGTTCTGGAAATATTTTGTCATGAGAAATGCTAGAAACCATGCTTCTGGATATATTGCATTTCTGTTGATTGCATCCCTAGATTCCTATATATATTATATACCACTGAAATCCTGAGTTTGTGGGTTTTTTATGACTTCCCCATAGAAAGGAAGGCAGCTTGGGGGCTTGTTAAAATGAAATACAGATGTTGAACATAGTGCTGCTCTGGAGTAATTTTTTTGAGGATAGGTTGCAAGAAGTGGCTTTTAGGGAGGGGAGGAAATCCATTAAGGGGGAAAATCCCTTAAATGTATCCTTATGAACATCCTTAATTAACATCACTGACATTATTATTGCAGTTTTTTATTTTACCTTTATGTGACCCCATTTGGTTTGGTAAAAGTTGTTTAAATAACAGTTTAATAGTGTGCTCTGCATTGTGGTTCTAAGCACTATTTAGGCATTAACTTTGATAGATCTCCTACCTAGAAAAAAGATTCATACCGATGGTTGGTCTTAATAGGGACATTAAGATATTAAGGAAATACAAACCCCAATTGCTTAAATGTTAAGGTGAGATCAGTTAAGGGAAACATTGCAATATACTCTTTATATACTCTGTTCCTTTCTTGGAAGGTACTGCAATGACAGTTAAAGCAACAGCTAAGAAGAACTACAGTAGTAACTAAAATAATGCATATTGTCTGAAAGTGAACAATTGCCTAAATGTTTGTCCATTCAAGGATTTTCTGCATATATAGCACTCAACTTATCACCACAATTAAGCCCAAAATTTCTGGGCTAAGTAAAATGTTTGGTACGTGAATTTTGCCCCATTTTACTACTTTTCTTGCCATAGTTGTTAAGTGAATCACTGCAGTTGTTAAGTTAGTAACATGGATGCTAAATGAATCATTTAACTTCCCCATTGACTTTATTCATCAGAAGGTCACAAAAGGTGATCACATGACTGCAGGACACTGCAACCATCATAAATAGGAGTCAGTTGCCAAGCATCTGAATTTTGATCATGTGTCAATGGCGATGCTGCAACGGTAACATGAAAAATAACAATAGCATTAGCACTTAGACTTATATACTGCTTTACAGTGCTTTACAGCTCTCACTAAACAGTTTACAGAGTCAGCATATTGCCCCAAACTGGGTCCTCATTTTATCGACCTTGGTAGGATGGAAGGCTGAGTCAACCTTGAACCTGGTGAGATTTGAACAGCCAAATTGCAGGCAGCCAGCAGGCAGCAGAAGTAGCCTGCAGTACTGCACTTTAACCACTGTGCCACTCTGGCTCAAATGGTTATAAGTCACTTTTTTCAGTGCTGTTCTAACTTTGAACAGTCACTAAATGAACTGTTGTAAGTTGAGGACTACCTGTACAATGAATGATGAAGTACAATATGTAGTTTCCCAGTCCCTAAAGAATTGTAAAGCAGCACAGCAATAAAAAACAGGAAAATATGAGCAAAAAAAAAATGAACAAAATGACCTTTTGTCTGAATGTCAAAACGTTGTGGGACTTGATATATTTAAACGATTCCCAACATCTCTCTCTGAACATAGGAAACTAGCATGTTGAAAGAGAAGATGTGATGCTCATCTCATCACATGGTTTTGTCTATGCAAATAGCTTAGTTTGTTTGCTAACTGGAAATGGAATATTTACTGCAGGTCACTTGGTTGCATAGTCATAATGAAATTTCACATGATAGGAAACTTTAAGAATTCTTGTACAGTGAGATATATTTGTGTCTAGCTAATGTTAATTGAAAACTTGAAACACTCGTTTCTAAAGATTGGAAGCACTACACAAGTTGTCAGATGGAAACTATTTTAATGTATGTTGGAGTGTGTGTGTGTGTCTGTGTGCATGTGTACATTGAAGGTTGTGACATGTTGCTGAAGCACCACCCACCCACTGGTCCCCCATCCTTTGGCTTCTGCCTCCCAGCAATTTACCTCCTTGAAGCAAACAACCTGGTCAACTTCAACACAGTCTGATTTAGCACAAGCAACTGATTAGCTGTTGGAGCGGCCTTCCGGAATACCGCCAATCAGCAGTTCCAGGCTGTGAGGATCGCCGCTACCCATTGCTGCTGTTGCCACACCGTGTCACCTCTGCACACACCATTTTCGGCCTCCAGGCATCCCATTTTCTGCCTCCGCATGCCCCTTTTTGGCCTCCTGCAGTCCATTTTTGGCCCATTCTAAGCAGTGGGAATCACCACTCCCACTGCTGCCTATCACCACCAATCACCAAAAACAGGATGTGCTGAGGTAAAAAATGGGGCATGCAGAGGCTGAAAATGGGATGCACGGAAGCCGAAAATGGGACGCACAGAGGCGGTGATAGGCGGTGGTGATTCCCACAGCCTGGAACAGCTGATCAGCAATATTCTGGGAAGCAGATCCAACCACCAATCAGCTGCTTATGCTAAATCAGGATGTGCTGAAGCTGACCAGGCTGTTGGCTGTTTGCTTCAAGAAGGCAAATTGCTGGGTGGCAGAGGCAGATTTTTTGTCCTTGATTTTCTCCCCAAAAGCTAGGTGTGTTTTATGGTCTGGAGCATCTTATAGTGCAAAAAATATGGTACATTGCAATCAGAATTCTTTCTTCTTGTAGGAAAACCAGTCATGTTGCAGGGAATTGGAAACTTGACCAAAACAACTATCCTGCCCCAGGAAAATGCTTATCTCTGTTCACCAGTTTATAGCATCTCCCTAAAGTTTGCTAGTTCTAACAGGAAAAGGTAGTTAACCTGTAACTTGTCATGAGAGCTAGGTTTTGCTCTTGAGGGACAAGAGGTGGTTAAAGGTTGGCTTTGAGACACTCTTGACTGGGAATCTGGGAAATATTTGGATTCAAATCCAAATGGAAACATTGGTTTGTATTGATTATTTGTAAGATTAATGTTAACAGCCTCCCGAGTGCATATTTTCAGACCAGAAAATACAAGTTGGACAGTGGTAGTATTCAATTTTTTTTACTACCGGTTCTGTGGTGTGGCTTGGTGGAGTGGTGTGGCTTGGTGGCTGTGGCTTGGTGAGCATGGGGAAGGATATTGCAAAATCCCCATTTCCACCCCACTCCAGGGGAAGGATACTGTAAAATCCCCATCCTCTCCCCGCCCCACTAACCTGCTTTCTAGCTCCGTTCTCCTGTGCAGGGCAACAAAAGGGGACACAGCCGATCAGCTGGGACTCTAGAGGCAGTGAATAGATGAAGGCGGGGCCAACCAGAGCTGGTATTTACTTAGTTCTCCGAACTATTCAAAATTTCTGTATTCACATATCCAATTGTTTTTAAAATGGACAAATAGTTAGATATAGTGAAATACTAAATGAAAAGGGTGAACTGAAAACAAAGCAAGAATTAGATGAACAAGAGATAAAGATGAATTGGTATTCATATGTGCAAATACATAGATATAATAAAGATAGCAAGACAGAAGGGTGTTACAAAGAACTTACTGAATTAGATAAAATTTTAACAGGTACTAAGGAGAGGATGATTAAAAATTATATAGCTATTTACTTGGAGTGAAATTAGAAGAAGAACAAGTTAAAGAAGCAATGATTGCTTGGGGAAGGGGGAATTTCAGATATGGGATAGATCTAGAAAAATGGCAGAAACTATGAACTCAAAACTATAAATTAACAATGTTGACAGCATATAAAGATAATTTGTATAAGATGTTTTACAGGTGGCATCTACCCCCAGCAAGAATAGCAAGGATGTTCAAGGACAAATCAGTGAAATGTTGGAAATGTCATCAGATACCTGGATCATATTTCTATATGTGGTGGATGTGTGTGGAAGCTAAAAGATACTGGACTAAAATTCACACATGGTTCAAAAAAAAATGACAAAACAGCATATACATTTGAAACCAGAGATATTTTTTATTGTGAATCTTACCTGAAGGATACAACAGAGAATTGACATATTTGATTATTAATGTTTTAACTGCAGCTAGAATTATATTTGCTCAAAATTGGAAAAATGAAAAAAAATTCTGATAGAGGAGGAGGTGAAAATAATGGAATGTGCAGAGATAAGTAGATTAACATTAACAATTAGAGAGCAAGAAGAAAAAGAATATTATAAAATATGGGATTTATTTTATCAATGGCTAAATAGAAAAATAGGAAAATGAAATATATTATAATATAAATATAATACAATAGTAAATATAATACAATAGTAATGATATGTTATAATTGATTGTTATGGAATGGATTATAATATGAATTAGAATCAGTAAGAACTGAGATTTGCTCTAAAAGGATAATGTGGATTTGAAATTAAAGTCTAATGATGGTGTAATAATATTATAACATGACATGGAAAGTTGATTAATATAATTTGAATGTAAACTTAAATCTAAGAGGAAAAGACTATAGACATTATGCACAAGAAATATATACCAACTGACACACTGTACAGTTGAAAGACGGTTTTATTTAATGGTTTTTGTTTATGTTTGTTGTTAAAAAAAATTAAAAAAATATTAAAAAAAACAATTCTGCTACCGGTTCTCCAAAACCTGTCAGATCTGGCTGAATACCACCTCTGAAGTTGGGGATATGTCAGGGATGGGATCCGACCGGTATAACTACCGGTTCTGTTGCTCTGCGTCAAGTGCACATGCACGAGTCACGCGAGTGCAATTTATGACCTACTGAGCTGCTCGGACAGCTGAGCAATGCTGTGTGCAAATGCGCAGCGGTTGGAAAAGCCCCTTTTTCCTGCTTTTTCAACCACAGCTGTGTTGCGCAAAGCAGCTGTGGTTGAAAAAGAAGGAAATAAAGGTCAGGTAAGAGCCCGGGTGGGCGGGTGCGCCAAAACAGCAGCAGACATAGAACCAGTTCTATGTATGCTCTCTATTTTCTGCTTTTCAGAGCAACCAGTTCTACAGAAGTGAACAGAACCGGTAGAATCCTACCCCTGGGCTATGTTGACATTTATAAAGGACTTGATTTCACGGAGAAGAGACCAAACAGATCCAAATGACCTGATGATACTACATTCTAGATAGCACACATTTTCACTGACAAATTTCTCAAGACTACCGCGGAAAAGAAAACATGCTCCTAAAAGTCACATAAAAAGCTTTTTAAAACAGAGTTTACATTAAGGAAATTTACATTAAAGATGTCTACATCAAGGAAATTTACATATCAAAGAGCAAAAAATGGGATAATTTGCATTTTAAAAGGTTCGTAAGCAATTTATTTTAATGGCTACATGAATTAGGGAAGAGGTGTACAAAGGCTGGGGTGAGTAAGAGATATTGCAAACAAAACAATCCCGGTATATTACCAATTTAAAAATAATAATTAAACAATCCTATAGAAAGAACAGACTTTTATGCTATTAATACCAACAGCAAAGAAACAAGATTTTAATTGATAGACTGTTTATAACAGGACAGTGTGATCAACCCTCTAACATTTTTATAAAGTACTGAAAAAGCTATTTAACAATCAATGGATGGGGAGCAAAGTAAACTTACAATGAAAAATGCTCTGTAATTTCAATTCAGCTGATGTTGAAATTACAGAAGCTGATCGTATATGTTTAAAAACCTCATTTTAATGAACACTATATAGTGTTTTAATCTTTTCTTTCAGTGATTAGGGAAGTCCCTGTTTATAAAGGATGAACACCAAACAGAATGATGTCTATAGTTTATTCTCATTTACTGTATATAGAATGGGAAGTCATGTTCCAGATGGCCTTAACATATGGGGAGATCAACAAAGATTTAAAGATATATAGTTTGTAATATGAAACAGCTTATATTCCCAGATGCTAAAAGTAAAACAAATGAACATCTCTTCTACAAAAAAACAAAAATTGCTGGTAGGCATTTTGACAGACTAAACGGTTCTTTCAAAACAAGAACTGCTGATTATACTACATATGTTAAATATTTCTGTGGGGGGAAAAAAAAGCCTTAGCTAAACTAGCCAAAGGCTGTAGCTCAGTAATTGGACATATGCTTTGTATACACAGAGTCCAGAGTTCAATCTGTGGCATGGCTAAATAGACCTAGAAAATTCAGAAATTTTGAAAGCTGCAGTGGTCAATCAATGGAAACAAAAATATGCTCTGCCAGAAATGCTCCAGTTCCAGTTTAAAAAGAAAAAGAAATAGCATAGAAGAAGAAAAAAGGCTGCAAGAAAGAAAAAAAAATAGGAAAACTCAAGTACATTTAGTTAATGTTTATAAGGAACCTAGTCTTTCCTTTGATACAGCCTGAACTCATATCTGGGAAAAAGTCAAGGGCTATTGAAGCTTTGCTTCTCAGGACCTCAAATGCTGCTCCTATTTTCTTTGTTTATATTTGTGCCTATGTTTTCTATTATAGCAATAGAATTTAGACTTATATATCACCCCACAGTGCTTTATAGCACATGTCAACATTATTTGCATATTGCCCTCAACAATGTTGGCCCTCATTTTACCAACCTTGGAAGAAGGCTAAGTCAACCCTGAGCTCTATCAGGATTGAACACCATACTGTGGGCAGATTTTGCCTGCAAAGCTGCATTGTAACCTGGTTATTGAAAAGAAATTGTGGTTTCTTTTCAACAATGTCACATGTTTTTCTTTAATACTGTTCCGTCAACATTGTGATTTTCTATTTAGATGATTCATTGTATTCATACAGTAATTCTGTTTTCATACTTCACTGAAAATTAACAATAAGTTGAGTTCATTGAGTTAAATCTGATGCCTGGGCTTATCAATATTACAAACAGTTACTTTTCCCTAGTTTTAGGGAACTTATGATGAATACAATCAAACATCTATGGAACACACATACAGCCCCCTCCCCCAATTTAAAAAAACAGTAAGTATCCTAAATAAAATTATTATTCAAATCTCTGCAATTTATTTTTTTATGTTTATTTATTTATTTGATTTGTCAATCGCTTACAAGATAATAGGTATAAGTATATACATAGTTATGAATACATGAAATGGGTACATATAAGAAAAATAAAAGAAACAATAGGACAGGGACAGTAGGCACGTTGGTGCACTTATGCACACCCCCTACAGACCTCTTAGGAAAGGAGTGAGGTCACTCACTCCTTTCACTCTTTTCTTGGCCATAATATGGAAATGGTTTGTCATTGCCTTCTCCCAGGATTCAAAGTCCAATTTACATCGCTGGTATTTCCCAGTGGTCCCACATGGAAGTGTCTATTTGGTCTTAGCCTTCTTATACTATCTAACATCTGCTATATGCTGCCAGCTTAGCTGGGTAACTACTGTTGCAACTGGTGAAGTGTATTAACTTTGGTTTTCAAATAATTGGTCAACTACTAAGGTTATTAATCCGAAATAGAAGGAGTTAAAATTACAAGCCATTACCAACATGTGAGAAATCATTTAAACTAATGGGTATTGGGTTTGATGATAAGAGTGCATAAAGTATCACCATCCCAGAGTTTTAGATTTATAACCAGAGAAGCAAGTTTAGAAAGCTGTAAATTCCCATTAACCCTTAGTCCCCATTAAAGCAGAAATCACAGCAGGTTCTTTAACTAGCTGGTGTGAAACCATTTTCACAATTTACATAACAGTGTTTTTCAACTTACCCCAAGGCAGAGATTATTTCCTTTACTCCTTTTTTCCTCCTATGGTGTGTTATGTGAATTTATTATCCTTGCCATCAAAGCCATCAGGCTTAGTGGGTGGGCTTAAGAAAGATACTCAGTTGACTCAAAGGACTGATATGAGGATAAAATCAGATAACTTGTGTTGCATTGCAAATAGCCCTAAAGTTATTAGTAAGATGAATTGGATATTAGGATATTTTGGACCTCTCTCAAAGTCAACTGACAGGAACTGACCATCAAAAAATCTCTGTTAGAGACATAGAAACAATCTCTGTTAGAGGCATAGAAACAAGCTTGTTTATTAATTCACAAAGCACTTTTATTTCCCCCACAAAAATATTTGGCAATCAATCAGAACAAAGCTGGAAGGGATCTTAGAAATCTTCTAGTCCACACCCCTGCTCAAACAGGAGACCCTACACCATTTCAGATAACTGGCTGTTCAGTCTTTTCTTTAAAAACCTCCAGTGATGAAATACCCACAACCTCTGAAGGCAAGCTGTTCCGCTGATTAATTGTCCTCACTGTTAAGAAGTTTCTCCCTAATTTCAAGTTGCTTCTCTCCTTGATTAGTTTTCATCCATTGTTTCTTGTCTTGCCTTCTGGTGCTTTGGAAAATAAGTTGACCCCCTTCTCAAATACTGGAATACTGCTATCATGTTACCCATAGTCCTTTTGTTTTCTTTTTTCTCTAGACTAGCCATACTCAATTCCTGCAATTATTCTTCACATATTTTTGTCTCCAGGCCTGAATCATCTTAGTTGCTCTTCTTTGCATGTGCTTTGGCATGTGCTTAGCTTCTTTCAGCTATACTTGTTATATACATGGGTAGTCAATATAAATAATGTGTAATTAACAGTTGGCTCCTATTGAAGTTAACAGGATAAATTGGCTGTGATTTTGATAGGACAAAATATGACTAGCCTAGCTTAGATCACTCCAAAGAAATCTAAATGTCCAGATTTAAAAATAATAAATATTATCCAACCTATACCCTTATGGATATGTTTAGAATTCCAAGCATAGCTCAGAAAGCAAAATTTACTGGAAAACAGTAACGCCCCATTTGCTACCTTTTCCTCAACAACAACAACAACAACCTGGTTAGTGGATTGGACTAGAAAAAAGTGACTGGCTGGGTATCTTTGGGATAGTCATGGTTTACAAACCCAATTTACCTCACAGGATTGTTGTGGGAAAAATAGGTTGTTGGAATATTATTCATGTTCACTGCTTACATACAGTGGGATAAAATAATAATAAATCATTACATGGATATTTTTATAAAAGGTTGAGGAGAAAGTGAATAAAAATAAAACCTGGCAATGACTTACAACCGAAACATTAAAAATAAAACTTAAGGCTTGATTTTGACTACTCAAGAGCAAACTATTCAAACTAATGCAATCAAGGCTAGAATTGAAAAATCATCAAATGATTCAAAGTGAAGTGGGCACAACGAAGCAGACTAAATTGTAGATCATATATTCAGCCTATGAAAGAAGATAATGCAAATTTGTTATAACAATGACATAACACAGATGCCAAAATGATTTACTGGAACATCTGTAAAAAAATTAATTTGCCAGTAATAAAAAAATTGTGGGAAGATAAGAGTTGAAAAAGTAGTAAAAAAATGAGCAGGTTAAAATATTGTGGGATTCATAATACAGAGTAATAAAGTCTTGGCTCATAATACACTAAATATAACTTTGGTTGAAGAGAGAAAATTGTGCATAATTCATTACCAGGAGACAAAAGATATATGACAAAGAATTGGAAAAAATCACAATGTATCAAAATCTGAAAATCAAAATTGAAAGGTTATGGCATAAACCAGCTGCAGTGGTCCCAGTGATTATTGGTACAATGGAGGACATATCAAAAAATCTTGGAAGCACTTAGAAAATCTATGCATTGACCAAATTCCCATTGGTAAATTGCAAAATGTCACAGTGCTTGAATCCATACATATACTACATATACATATTGTGTAAAACAATAACAATAACAATAACATAGTCAACAGGCTATATCTGCCAAGAAGAATAGGTGGCAGAGGGCTATTGCAAGTCCATCGAACTGTAGAAGAAGAAAAGTGAAGTTTGAATGACTATGTGAACCAAAGTACAGAAAAATTGCTGCAGGTTGTGAAAATGAAGAACATTATTAAAACAACAGAAACAAAGGCAGAATATAAGGAAAAACAGCTCAATGACAGATTAAATAGATAGAAAACCAAAGCTTTGCATGGACAGCATTTGAAAAACATTGAAGGAAAATGTGATAACAACTTGACATGGGCATGGAAGGTTTAATACTCACTGCTCAAGAACAAGCACTACAAACTAATGCCATGAAAGTGAACATACAAAAAAACACCAACAACTGTTGACTTTGCAATGACAAAGTTGAAACTGTTTCACATTTAATATGTGAGTGCAGCAAAACTGATTACAAAGCTAGACATGACTGAGTTGCGAAACTAATCCACTGGGCATTATATAAAAAATATGACTTACCTGTATCCGAAAAGGGAACACAAAATGGAAAAAGTTGTCAAAAATGAGGTGAAGATCTTGTGCGATTTAAAATACAGATGGATCATCATTTAGAACACAACACATCTCATATCACAGTAATCAAAAACAAAGTGTTCAATTTATTGATATCGCTCTACCAGGAGACGCCAGACTCAAAGAAAAAGAACTGGAAAAAATTATACAATATTGCAACCTGGCCATTGAAACTATGCAATTATGGATGAAACATGTAACAGTGATACCCATTGTCATTGGGGCACTTGGTACCATGTCAAAGAATTTTGCAAAATATATCAAGAAGTTGCAGCTTCCTGCTATAGCCAAGCAGAGCTGCAAAAGACTGCGCTACTCAGAACAACTTGCATTTAGGAAGATACTTGGTTGATACCTAGGATGCTGGCAGCAACCCGTATCAATCATCAGAGCCACTCAATGATATTTGTGGTACATTTTTAAATGTTCAGTTGACTTTCATGTTTAATCAATAAAGTATATAATAATAAAAATAATAATTTGTTGGAATTATTGTCAAAATTTATTGATATCACTGTACCAGGAGATGCTAGAACCGAAAAAATATATATATATATCATGACCTGGACATCGAAACTATGCAATTATGGATGAAACATGTGACTGATACCCATTGTCATTGGGGCACTTGGTACCATGTCCAACCATTTTATAAAATACATCAACAAATTACAACTTCCTGCAATAACACCAAGCAGAACTGCAAAAAAACTGTGTTACTCAGAACATCATAAATTTTAAGAAGGTACTTGGTGTGAATGAATAAAAGATAAATAATAACAATAATAATAGCAATAACAACAATAATAACTATAATAATAAAATGGTAGGACAAGAAGCACATTTCAGATTTCATTAAATTGAAGAGAAGATTGATTTTTTCCCCAGACAAATCTGCTTTGGAATATAGTCCAAAAGTAAATTATACCCACATTTTAATGCATAATTCACATGCTCCTTTAAAACAAAACTAACAAGAGATGTGCTTCTGACATATTATTAAACCCAATATGAACAATGGGAAATGGAAGAGATCTGATAACCTACAAACTTGACATTTTTCCCTGAGTTTTGCCTAGCACTTTTTATATCTTTACATATTCTGCAAAATTGGACACTCAGTAACTAGGTTTTCTTTGATGGAGTTTCACAGCATTTCATATCTGATTCCACCTTTGCTTCCCAAGATTCAACATTCAATCTGTTCAGGTAATCTATCAACAATGTTGTTAATTGCAACGTAAGTATAAGCTTCTACAGCATCAATCTCTTTGATTGATTGACTTGTAAACTTTGATATTTAAATGAATATTCCCATAGAGATAAAAAACTGCTTTGATTATTTGTTGACATGACATAGTTTAAATGTATAACTTAAGCAGAGTGAAAACATAAAATTGTCAGGCATTCATTGACACTGAATAGAAATAATGATTAAATAGATATTTGCTTTTTCTCTCCTCCCACTGAAGATCCCATACCATGCTATTCAAATCAGAACAAATTTAATGCTTTCATTTTTGTTTGAAAGCTCCTAAACTCTTATGCTTCCTAAACAAAAAGCAATTATCAGTTCTTTGCTCAAATAGCATGGTTGTTTCTCCTTTCCAAAATGCATTGTACTGAAGCTGAAAGTCACAAATGCAATTAAACTTTGCAAAAGTGCTTAACATCAAATGTTAATGCTAATAAATTTGCAGAAAAACATATTTAATTACTATGTACTTGCCATGTAATTACAGAAACTGCTGTTCCATGGTAACATAAACATATTAAAATTAGCAAGACCAACAACTTTTTCTATACTCTTTCTTCTCTGTTCCTACTTTTAATTCAAATATCACAAAACCAGCATATGTAATATATCTGCCAACCATAAATACTTTGCATTATTTAAATCCAGATTAAGGAACCTGGGATTCTCCAGATATTTTTGAGTTCAGCTTCAGCAGTTTTTATCCAGCTTGGCTTATAGCTAGGAATTCTGGCTGTTCTCCAAAATACCCAGAATATTTTCCCCCTCATATACAGTTTACACTGACCTACACAATGGGAGTTAACATAGGAAAAGCAAAGATGGACAAGAAAAAAAGTATGTATTATTTAAATGTTGCTTTTAGCAAAAGAAAAAAAAATGTGATGCTTTTGTTTTAAACCAAACCTATTCCTAAAATTATTGATGAAAAGTTAGATATATTCCTATGCTCCCTAACAATATCGTTCAGTCATAACTTCCTCCCTGTTTCAGTAATTTGCAGACTAAGATAGGGACACTAAATAGTGGTTGAAAATTCTTGGATGATCGCTAGGAGGCAACAAACAATTAGAATTCTTTAGTGAAGGTCCATATTTTTGCAGCTAGACCATAACCATAACTTTAAAAATGTGGCATCTAGCTACTGAACCTTTCTCATAAAAAAGAGTCACTGTAATACTCCTCATTACAGATAATCCTCAATTTACAACCACAAGTGAACCCAAAATTTCTGTTCTTAAGTGAAATATTTGTTAAGTGAGTTTTGTCCCATTTTATGATTATTATTTTTTGCCACGATGGTTAAGTAACACCCTACAGTTGATAAGTTAGTAATCCAGTTGTTAAATGAACCTGGCTTCCCCACTGACTTCGCTTGTGAGAAGATTGCAAAGGGTGATTACGTGATCTTCGGACACTGCGATCATCATAAGTATGAGTCAGTTGCCAAGCATCTGAATTATGAACACATGATCTTGGGGATGCTGCAATGGTCATAACTGTGAAAAATGGTCATAAGTCACCTTTTTAGTGCTGTTGTAACTTTGAACAGTCACTAAATGAACTGTTGTAAGTCGAGGACTACCTGTACAATCTTTGGTTCAGAAAAATTGAACTCTCTAGTCCATTAAAATTAAAATAGTAATATTTTCCCTGAAAGGGTGACCCAAAGCATAAAGACCTCAATAAAAAATTAAATCATTTTTCCTGAAATGATTTTCCTTCTCCATTAAGAAGCAGGTTTGAGTCACAAAATGACTTTTACAACAAGCTCATAAAACATTAGCATCTGACTAAGTTCTACCCTGACATTGAAAATGGTTAGTTCCAGTTTTAACCTTCCTCATTTAATATTCCCTCTTCCTCCCTACATTTAGAGACCATTCTATTTATGTTTCCTTCTTTTTCTGTGAAAAATGATTTACTTATGAAGAAAGTTAGCATTCACCCAGAGGTGGTATTCAGCAGTTTCTGACCAGTTCTGGAGAACCAGTAGTGGAAATTTTGAGTAGTTCAGAGAACCAGCAAATACCACCTCTGACTGGAGATTTTACAGTATCTTTCCCCTGCCCCACCCACCAAGCCATGCTCACAGAAGCGGTAGTAAAAAAAATGAATCCCACCACTGCACCCACCCACCCCTCTCCTAGTAGAATGAAATATTTTGAGAAATATTAAAAAGGCAGAATATCATATTTCCTTGGATGAGAAATGGAGAAACATGCTCTTGGAAAGCAGCCTCCGCCTTTCTTAATAGACCACAGCAGATGTCAGCACTTAAGAGATAAAAAGATAGCTAGCTCTATTCCTAAGCAAATTCCCTGCAGCAAGGTGAACAAAGGTAGGATTAGCCCTCAGCCATAATAGGAATTTCCCAAAACCCTTTCAGACCTCAAACTCCTTCATTGCATCATCTCAGTTGCACCACACCCTCCAAACTTCAACCAAACCTGGGGCAACCTACAGAACCAGCTATGGCCCTTACAACAGCCAACAGAATACATGTTCTTACACAGGAAAAGGAAGCTCAACTCCAAAGCCCAAGAGAAGATATAAATACCCCTCATTCTCAATTCCATGTGATCAGTTGCCCAGAATCACCCATGTGCTTCTATTTCACCATTAAAACTTCTTTCCAATCAGCCTCCATGTTTCCAGTGTCTTTCTCCCAGCCTGGAATTGAATCAGATGGATATTTCTCCCAACACTTGACTCTAACTCTTGCCCCATTCTATATGTATTCTTTGAAAACACATGATGCAGTCACCTTGCTGAAGGTAAGCAGGTTTTATCCAGTGCATGGGTGTCAAACTTGATCATGTCATGTGACGTATCATGGGATATCATGTTGTTTTTTGCCTTTATGGAGCCTGTGGGTGTGATGGGTGTCGCCTGTGCATGACATATCTGGCTGCCAGTTTGACACCCCTGATCTAGTGCCTACCTGACATTCCAAGCAACCTAGTACTTTCTTAAAAGAAAAAAATTCCCCAGTGAATCTTAGCAGATTGGAGTTTTCAATAGATTCTACTAGGAAGCTAACCTTCCAATCATTAAAATTTTAATAATAACAAGAGCCTTCATTCCTGAACAGTAGAATAGGTTATGAGAAAACCTTTCAGGACCAGCTCCTTGTCAAAACTATGGTCACAAGCCACAGTCGTCCCCATCTTCAAAAAGGGAGACCCCAGCCTAGTTGAAAATTACAGACCAATCTCTTTATGCTGCGTCACCTGTAAAGTCATGGAATCAATTATTAACCAATCCATCATCCTCCACTTAGAGACAAACAACTACTTTCTAATAAACAATTTGGTTTTAGAAAAAAAACTATCCTGCAATCTGCAACTCTTACACTGCAAAAACATATGGACTACACAACTCGACCAGGGCAAAGCAATAGATGCAATCTACATAGACTTCTGTAAAGCCTTTGATTCAGTGGTAAACGACAAACTACTCCTAAAACTAAAATCTTACAATATCTCTGGACACCTGCATAACTGGATAGAAGCATTCCTGTCAAGTAGACAACAAATGGTCAAAATTGGGAGTGTCCTATCAAATTCTGTACCTGTCAATAGTGGTGTCCCCCAAGGCAGTGTTCCAGGACCAACTCTCTTCATACTCTATATAAATGACCTCTGTGATCATATTAAGAGCAACTGTGTTCTCTTCGCTGATGATGTAAAGACAATATTGCTACCCTTCAAAAAGACCTCGACTATGTATCAGAATGGTCAAACAAATGGTAACTTCAAATCTCAACAAATAAATGCTCTGTCTTACATATTGGCAAAAAAATCAGAAAATAAAATACAGGATGAATAGTCAAGACCTTGTTGATGATCCAAACTCTGTCAAGGATCTTGGAATACTCACCTCTAATGATCTAAGTACTAGAGCCCACTGTAACTACATAGCCAAAAAGGCATTAAGAGTTGTTAACCTAATCTTACATAGCTTTTTCTCTGGTAATATTACACTACTAACTAGAGCATACAAAACATTTGCTACACCAATACTCGAATACAGCTCATCAGTCTGGAACCCACATTATGTATCTGATATTAACACAGTTGAGAAAGTCCAGAAATATTTCACAAGAAGAGTTCTCCACTCCTCTACTCATTGCAGAATAAGGCTTAAGCCACCAGACTTGAAATTCTAGACCTAGAAAACTAGAACTATGCCACCTTCAGTCTGATCTAAGTATAGTATATAAAATCATACATTTCAATGTCCTACCTGTCAATGAATACTTCAGCTTCAGTCATAATAATACAAGAGCAAACAATAGACACAAACTCAAGGTTAATCACACCAAACTTGATTGCAGGAAATACGACTTCAGCAACAGAGTGGTCAGTGTCTGGAACACTCCATCTGACTCTGTGATTTCTCCCCCAAACCCCAAAAACTTTAACTTTAGACCTTCTACTACCTTTCCTAAGAGGTCTGTAGGGGGCGTGCATAAGCGCACCAACATGCTTACCATCCCTGTCCTATTGTTTCTTTATTTTTCTTATATGTATCTATGTATTCATAACTATGTTTTTACTTATACCTATTATCTTGTAAGCAATTGACAAACAAATAAAATAAAATAAAACAAATTATAAACTGTTATAGATATTTGTTCAAGCTATGACAAAGTAAGCCATCAATTTCTCAGAAATGTGTCATTTAATTGGAAGCTTTGCTTTTTAACAAGTCAAAATTTTATTAAAAAAGATTACAGCTCTAATTCAGTCAGCATCTCCAAGCCAATGTTGCCAGAGCTTCTCAGCATCTACATTACACTGAGAGCAGCTTCCATTAAAAATGAAGACAATGCCTCCTAGTTTTAGGAAAGCTCTCTGGAGCTCAAGCAGAAGACCTGAACATTCAGAGTTAGAATTTTCTTTTTCTCAAAGAGACAAAGGCATGGAGTTGTTTTACAGATGTAGCTCAGAGTGCCTTGTCTTTTATTCAAACTAAAGCTGAAACAGAGTCCTTAGTGATTAGCATGAACCAGATGGAAATTGCTATCAGAAATTAAAAGCCTTTGTAGCTGTCAGAGCATAAACATTATTCGTGAGAGAGAAGTTAAGTGAAGCAAGCCAGCTTTTGTCATTATTGGTACCAGAGAATATGTGACACATGACAATCCCCCTTTTCTACTTACCAACTTCGATTGTGATTGGGGTAAGGAAGTAAGGGGAGAATGAAGAATGACTTGTGACAACCTGAGCATTAATGATGATAGTCCCAGCAGATGAGCAGGAAATGGAAGCAGCTGTTGTGTTCATATGAGAGAGAAATGATGACTGGAAAAAACACACATGGGTATTTCATAAACCTGATGTTAGTCTTCCTGAAAAATAGAAAGTAAATAGAAAGGAAAGCTGTCATGTTAGGGCTTTTTTCTTTATAAGGTACACAGTGCTTCATGATAACATACAGATGTAAATCTGTCTTGCTTCTTCTTTTTAGGATAACAACTCTACTTTTTCATAGAATTGAATATACCATTCATTATGAAACATCCTTTTTGACAGTCAGAAAAAAAAGAACAGTATTTTTTAAAAGATTCACAGAATCCTATGATAAAGAAAAAGAAAGCCATGAACATTAGCTACTTTTTTTTATTTAAAAAATGTTGGGCTCATTAAGTTCTCTATATTTTTATTGTATCTTTCCTGGGTTATTTATTAGTATATATCTTAAATGCTTTGGTAATGCATCAGGAGAGCATCAGTTACTGAGTAAATTAGAAACTTGATTACAACTGCAATTGATATACAATATAATTAGAGAAGGAGAAGAAGATGATTATTCTTCACTGGTCAAATCACTTTCTATCAGAAGCTAGTTCAACCAGGGATGACAATCTTGAATCTTTGATCTGAACATGCATGTGCATGTGTATATCCTTTTTAAAAAATGGTAGCAATTCTTCAATTTCTTTGCATACCTTTAAGATGACACATTCATCACAAGCTTTTAGGAAATTCACATTCCTCCATAGCTGTTTAGCAGAGCTATCCTTTTAGAAAAGTAAATATAGTTGCAGGTTTTCGAATGGGTTCATTGAAAAAAGCTATTTTACCCAGAAAAATAAAACATTTCAATTTCTTATTGGTGTACTGCTGCAATCAGAATTCATTGTGTAAATTAGGGCCATATCAGAGGTTGCTAGCACTGATATATACAGTGCTATATTTATAGTATATTTTTTTACATATAAAAACTTTACTGTGAAAGCATTTACACAGCTGGGGTATTTAATTTCTTCATGTTATAGTGGCAGGTTTCTCACAAAAATAGCAGAATGTTTTGGTTAAGTTAACACCTCATGTGATCCTTAGAATTTCTTATGCAGTGTAAGGTCATAGCACGTGATCTAACCATGTAAAATATATCTGCTTATTAAAGCACACAAGAAAGGAACAGCTTGAGGTTAATTTTCTTTTCAACAAGTATTATATCATTGCCTTTTATTTTATAAGAACCTTGATATATACAGTATTGTTTTTAGCTGTGTTCTTGTAATATACACATACACATAAAACACACACACACACACACACACACACACACATATATATATATGTGGATCACGTTTCACACGTAAGATCACACACACTGGCTGGTGCTCGGCTAGTGCCAGTGCAAGCAGAAAACTAAGCCGAAGCACCAGCCTGAAGATGGCGAGTGGGACCTCGCCAACGTGCCAGATACTGAATCTCGCGGAGACCCGATAACAAAGATCCACATACAAATACCGAGAACCTCAGAAAACATATATATATATATATATATATATATATATATATATATATATATATATATATATATATATATATGTGTGTGTGTGTGTGTGTGTGTGTGTGTATTACAAGAACACAGCTAAAAACAATACTGTGCTAAAGAATAAATGACCAAATAGCTAATGTTCTTTCTATGCCATAAGCAACCACATAAATTGAGAATACTTATAAATTACTTTTCTTTCTTCATACCAATCTGTATTTTTTTTAACTTATCTACCTTTTCTCTTTGTTTTACTATGTTTCCCTTCATGAAAGTGAAGGAAATGGAAAAAGATATTCTATATTCTCTACCAAGGTGGAAGAATTACATACTCATAATCCTAATAATTAGAGCAATCTACCAGTGGAATAGCTTGCCTTCAGAAGTTGTGGGTGCTCCATCACTGGAGGCTTTCAAAAAGAGACTCAGACAACCATTTGTCTGAAATGATATAGGGTCTCTTGCTTGAGCAGCGGATTGGACTAGAAGATCTCCAAGATTCTTTCCAGGTCCATTATAGTATGTTCTATGTTCATTTCTCCTTAGCTAAGTTACTATTACTGCAGGAGGCAATCTGACACCCATGAGACGTGATACATTAGACACCATCTCCAAACATTTAACATATGCAACTTTGCAAACTATGCAACTTTAAAAACTATCTTTGCAATTGGTCCAAGCAAAGAACCATTCCATTTTTTAATGGTTTTATTTGTGGTTGCTAAAAGTAGCATATTTGTTCATTGGATTTCAAGTAAAGAAATTGTGATTAAACTGTCCCTCTCAAAAGATGTTACTCATGTTTTACTGCAAATTGGAACTGATTCCGTCTGGATCCTTTTTAAAGAAGTCAGCATAATATGTGGAATATACAAATCTTACTTCTCTAATAAATGTCTTAAACCTTCCTCTTGGATGAATGTGTGTTTAACATCACAATAATGAGACTATGCTGGAAATAAGTCTCTCTTTTGAATGTGAACTGCTTCTGTTTGTTATTATATTATCTGAATGGTTTCTTTAGCACAGTAAAAGCCTGCCTTAATTTCCAATATATTTGAAATATAATACATAATGCTACAGAGTATAGTGAATGTAAAATCATGAAAATATAGCTGTTATGATTTTTTAAAGCAATTTCCTTGATGTACTTTTCTCAGAGAATACAGTTAAAGTAAATATACTGGGAAACCTTTTTTTAAAAGCAAATTTTCTTGATACCATTTGTAACATCAACTACCAGGTACAGGTTTTCCCAACATAAATTACCCAGCTACTCATCTACTTTCTACAGCTTTCTACTTTTTTCCCAATGCATCACTAAATTATCCAAAGGTTTTATGCAGCTGTTCCTTTCCTTATTTTCAGGAACTATTTTTTTTTTCACATTTAGCCTTAAATTAGGATATATTTCAGGATATATTTTAAAATTTATTTTGTATTTTCTTTTTGTATTTGTAGATTTTGTATTTTGTTGTTTTTTCAGATACATTCCACATAGACTTTTTCAAAAAGAAATCAAGAAAACATTTTCTATATTATCATAATAAGCATGATGAAGTCCCTTTTAGTGGATTTCACAAATCATTGTTTGCAGGACTTCAAACTGATTTCTTTCTTTATTCTTTTTACATACAGCTGAAAAATGGCTTTCTTAAAAAATAAAAGATTAGGATATAATTTATATCAATTTTTCCCAACCTGGGCAATATTTGGATATGTGGACTTCCACTTCCAGAATTCTTGGTAATACTAGCCGCAGGAGTCTGGGAGTGAGAAGTTCACAAATTTGGAAGTTGTCTATGTTAGGAAAGATTGAGTTACATAATGTAGGAGAAAAGAGAAGGATGGGGAAGAAGAATCAGAAGGTGCATAAACAAATTAACTGAAGGAGGAACTCAAGAACGGGAATCAGGAAATGAAACTGGGGGAAATCACAGTTAGCATTAGCATTAGTTGCTTGGAGAAGAAAGTACCATCTTCATTTTTCATAGTTCCTGGAAGAGTATCTTCTCAGAGATTGAGACGAACCAACTTTTCTTTGAAGCAAAGCCTAAAAACTAGTCTGTTTTCTTAGGTCTTGGCCAAGGGTGGGGTGTGTGAGATTGGTTTTGCATATTTACTTACAAGTATTCATTCATTCATTCATTCATTCATTCATTCATTCATTCATTCATTCATTCATTCATCCATTCATTCATTCATTCAATTTGTACTGTATGGGTTCTATTCTCAACAAGTGACTAGTTTATATCTATTTCCTCATGTTTTTGCAGGGGGAGGGGTTTATGTTATTGTGTTGTTGTTGTTGTTTTTACTTTCTATATTGCCCAGAGTTGGGCATTTCTGCAATTTAAGTTATAAATCAGTGCAAAGAGAATCTGGATGACCTTACAGATAATTACATATATGTCTCTCTCTTCTTCAGCTTTCCTGTTTCAGAAGCCTCTGAGAGCCAGTATTGATGCTGTAAAGCTTCAAATGTCATTGTCCGAGAATTCCTTTATCAGCTTTAGCACATTCAAATCCTTGTGTGTTGAACTCCTGCAATTTACTCTTGTCAGTTTTTGCAGCTACTCTAAAATTTGCAGTCTCATCCAGAATTATTAATAGATGATGGCATATAAATCATGTAAAGAAATGAAGAAATGCCCAGAAGTAGTAGCATTATGAAGAACTTGTAAGTCCTTGTGAATTAAGTTAAAGATTAATCTAGCTGTCTTCACACACTAGAACCAACCAAGAATGAAAGGGTCACTGAAGAATCTTCCAGTAAGACATCATGAAGATCACACTTAGAAATATATGCATAGTTGTGCAATCTTGCAAGAGAAATATGTTGAAGACCAGAATCCAGAGGGAAAAGAGATGGGCCCAATTAAAAGAATGGTAAAACCTAGTATGTTTGAAGACCTATCAAGAATGTTAACATTTTTTTTTCATTTATAACATCGTATTAATTAATATGCCTTTATTCATATCACATCCTAGCATACTTTTATACTGGCAATTAAACATAAGCATAATTATTTTTCCCATTTATTTTACTTTCCCCCCCCTCTTCTAGCACCACTTTCTCTCTCCATCTCCATCAAAAAGCTCACTTTGCTTATAATTTTCTTCCCCACATCCATGTTCTCCCACCTTCTCCTGTAATAGCAGCACTTTAAACTTTTTAAATGTTACTTTTCTTTCCATTTATCTTTTTTCCATCTTCTCCAATCAGAATTTCATTTCACATATAATTTTCCTCCTATCTACCTACTCCAATAATAATATTTTTTAAAAAATCTAAAAGTTTTCTATTTTCTATTAATTTTTATCTCCCTAGCTCAGTCCACTTCCTCCAAGACACACTTTCTTTTTTTTTTTTCCCTTGACTAATTTTGTAGGTGTTTTATTCTGCATTACTATATTTTAATAGACATACTGTGACTATTCCCAGAATGTGGACACTTCAGAGTACCTCTGAAGGACAAGGAAAGAAGAGTTAGGAGCAGCAGCATTACTATCACCACCAGATGCAGTGTGATGGCACAGTGGTTAGAATGCATTATTGCAGGCTAATTCTGCCAACTGCCAGCAGTTCAATCCTGACTGGTTCAAGGTTGACTCAGTGTTCCATCCTTCCAAGGTCAGTAAAATGAGGATTCAGATTGCTGGAGCGGTATTCTGACTCTGTAAACCACTTAGAAAGGGCTGTAAAGCAATATGAAGTGGTATATAAGCACTGTAAAGTACTGTGAAGTGGTATATAGGGCTATCACAATTTTCTGGAATTGAATTCAATTCCTGATAATTAGTTACTATAGTTTTAAACAATACAGCCAAAAGATGAACAGAGGTAGATGCAAACATTTCATATTGACTCATTACTACCTTCATTACAATAACACAGTTAAAATCAGCCTCAAATATAAGATCTAGCAAAAAGCATTAACATTACTTGGAAATGGTTTGCTACTGCATTTTTCTTTGATTTTTTTTTTAACTTCCCAGAGTAGTTAGCAGTTTTGACATTTTTAGTATTAGTGTATCAAAGTACTAATTAGACTAATCTTGTTTAGTTTCTAATATCAGTTAAATTCAGTTGGATATTGCCAACTGAATTTTGCCATAAATCTACTGTGCCAAATTGTGAAATATTATAGTTGTTTTAGAATGTCTGCTCAACAGTTAAAACAAAAAATGGTTGGAGGTATACACAACCACTTCTTCTATTCTCAAACACATTTTCATACACAACATTTCTCATTATCTGCATGAGAAGTTAAACATACCTCATGATGCTGCTGAAAATTGAAATTAATCATATCATGTTGATCCTAGTAGGTTGATGATCCCTATATATTTACTAAGCTCTGATTTCAATCAAACTGAGATGAATTAAAGTTCATTTATATTCTCTGCACCTGTGTAAACTGCATGTGTAACATGACTAATTGACTGATTTCCACCATACTTTACATATTCTTGGCTGTTCTGAAGATAGGAGGGCCCATTTGTAATGTTCATGTAGGAAATGATTTTACTCTATCTCATTCAATTACTTTTTGTGAAAGGACTCATTTGCAAAGCCTGTTTCTGAAATTAAACAATAGCATGATCATAGCATACAGACATTTTTGTATAGTTTGACAGCTGCAATTTTCATCTGCAACTCCATGCTAATTTGTTTACTAGGGTAAACAAAATGTAATGGCCAGGCCAAAAAAAATCATCATTCTTGATGAGTGATTTTGCATAGGTCAGAATATATAATTACTAAGGTTGAACAGTTTGTAACTGTGACAGAAAGACTATTTGATTGAATTTCTGAATCAAACTGATTTTCTGAATAACGTAATTTGGTTGAATGTTTGGACTAAATTGGATGCCTCTGATTCTCTGAACTAATCTTAATCAGATTCTAAAAGGAGTCAATAAGTTTACCCCTAAAAGTTACATGTATCTTTACATAATTAATACAATAAGGTTTAAAGATGCCTCCTGATTGTCTACCCAGTTGTTAAGAGAACATTTTTGCCACAAGAAGCATGTAGAGGATGAACAGTATGTAACTGTCCGATTAAGCTACTCGAAGGCACATAGAACCACAATTCTACAGTTCCTACATGTCATGATCTTGAATAAAACTGTCTGCTAATTAAAAAAAAAAACTAGGGATCAGCAAATTAAACAGCATAGGTTTCCATTGGGACTAGACATTTGAAAGAAAAGGTAAATTAACAGGACAGAATTGCAGAAGCATCTGGCTGAAGGCATGCCTTAAATTTTGAAAATGGAAAAGAAAAAATGAGTGAGAAATATGCATAGAATTAGAGATTGGATCACAAATGTGTTCATCATTAGCTGTCTATGTGAATGTATATCCATAGCCAAATTAATCAATTTCAGACTTGACAAGCATTGTGGTAAGTAGTAAAAGAAGGCAAAGGCATGGAAGAATCAATAAATGAAATGAATACAATAAAAAAAGAAAACACACATAAACACACACAGAGAGAAAAAAAAGATTACCACAGCAATTGGAAAGCTGGAAAGTTTGAATTCTTTAAATCCCAAAGTATTTTGTAAAGTTAAATGAAAGGGCAACTACAGATTTTCAGATTCAAAGCTAAACAACAAATATAAAGCCAGATGTGGTTATTCAGTTCAGCTGTTAATGAAAATCAATATACAATATCATGTTAAAATGAAAAGAATCATATCTTGCTATTGTGTTTAATTTTAGATGAAGCTGGAGGTTCTAGTTCTATGGTAATTATAGAAAAACCTCCAGTTGTGTCAATCATGTCAGGTTGTGGAAAGTGCTTAGAAAAATGGGAATGCTAGAACATCTCATTGTCTTCACGAAAAATTTATATATAGGCCAGGAAGCCACTGTATGGAAGAATATACTGCAGTTTCATGACTGCATAGTCCTCCCCTTATTTATTCAATCAATGTGCTGAAAATATATTAAGCTTTAAGATTGTCAAAATAAATGTGGCTTAAAACCTGGGGGAAGAAACACCAGTAACCTGTGCTATGCTGATATCATAACCCTGATAGCTGAAAATTCAAAGCATGTGCAAACTCTAAGAGCTAAATTTAAATACAAACAAGACCAATGACTGAAAAGTAATGACAACCAGCCTTAGGATTGACAGTTAAGATATTGAATGGTAGATAGTCTTTTTATCAACAGTAAAGAATCAAATAATCAAGAAATACATTGCAGAGTAGAACTCAGCAGAGCTGTCATGAAGGCCTTGGGGAAAAATTACGTGAAAATGCCATGATGTGTGTACACCTAGAAAGATCAAAATTATATAAGCAATGGTATTCCCTATGACACTTTATGGCACGGGTCTCCAAACTTGGCAACTGTAAAACTTGAGGACTTCAAGAATTCCCCAGCTAACCTGGCTATGAAATGAAAGTTGGACTTTGAAGAAGATAGGGACAGTATTAACCCTTTGATCTTTTATCTGTGAGAAGATTCCTGCAAATGCTGGAGCTCATCCTCAGGGAATTCCTTTCTAATAGAATATAAGCCTTGAGCTATTCTGTGTGTGATATTTATATGGTGCCTGATTGTGTGTGGCTTTTTAGTAGTTGATTGGGAGCCATTTCCCAGGCTTCAATCACTTCCCTGGCTGGTTTTTGTCCCTGTTCATCCAACAATCTTAGAAGCTGCAAAATTGAATGTATGTCCCAGTTCATTGAAATGTGAGGCTATCTATGAGTTTGGGTCTCCTTGTTTGATAGCTTGCTTGTGTTCTTGCAATCTGGTAGTTAGCTTCCTTCCCATCTGTCCTACATAGTCACAGGGGCAACTCACACAGGGGATCTGGTAGATTACATTGAAAGTATCTCCCAACTCCAAGCAATCTTTATAATGTATAATTTGTCCTCATATGGAATACACTGTGCAAAGATTTGAAAGAAAGGGATGGATCATCATAAAGAAAATATATCTATGTGGTCATTAGGACTCGAAAATAATGGTTACACATAACAATCATAATTGATCAAATAGCAAGAATTTCAATGAAATAAGCACAATTCAGCTTGAAAAACAAAATGATTTTTTTTAAGGATGTGATGCTGTGGGTGATCAGCATGATAACAAAGAATACTTTGATGTGGTCGTATTCTTTTTCAACTAGTCATCTCCAAAATACCTCAATTGCAATGTATCATAATTCATCCTTACAATTATGGCATCTGTTGCAGTGATTCGCCTGAAATGCTTGAATTTTGATTAGTACAGGAAACTTTATACTAGCCTGTTAAAGACTTTCCATGGAGGAGGGGGAGAAGGGGGAGTGGGGGAGGAGGAGGAGGAAGAGGAGGAGGAAGAGGAGGAGGAGGAGGAGGAGGAGGAGGAGGAGGAGGAGGAGGAGGAGGAGGAGGAGGAATTGCTAAGAAAATAGAAATTTAATAATTTAACAAAAATGTAAAAAATGACTATCTTGTCTGCATATAGTTTTGAACAATTTGGCCATATGACCAGAGGCAAAGGCTTTGGCAGAAAAACAACAACAGCAATAGCAACAAAATCAAAATAACCAAGCAATCCTGGTAACATATCAAAAGGCTACATATTTACTTTTGCATTTACACATTTTCTATTTAGTAGGATCTTGAATAATTTTAGAGAAATGTGGAGTGTTTTTGCAAAGTATAATATGAAAATTTCTATGTAGAGAAATGACCAAATGATGGGAAAGAACAATTTTCATTATCTAATCCTTCAATGGAAATATATTTTTTATTTATCCAACACGGTATCTCTAATGTCAGTGATATAATCTACTAGTCAAAAAATAATATAGAAGCTAGGTGTAATTGCTTAGCAGCTGCAAACTTATATACCAAAAGTTCAAAACTCCAATTAATTACTGCAGTCAAAATGTTATTTGTATAGATCTCCTGTCAGGGTGGTAGACTATAGGTGCTCTAAGGGGAACTGTTGAACTATGTTGAGGCATAAGGCTTTGTTACACTGATTCCTACTGACTTTTACTGACCTCCAAATGTCTAATGTTTATTTGAAAATTCCAGCTAAAGATAAGTCTTCCATTTCACTAGCAGTCTCAAATCATGGGGCTGTATGATTCTCATATACATCCTTAACTACTGAACTTTTGTATCATTAAGTACCTGTATGAAATCAATTGGTGAATGGTATTCTCAGGAGTTTGAATTGGTGTGTGTGTGTGTGTGTGTGTGTGCGCGTGCGCATTAATCAACAATATTAAAAGTCATAATTATGTATACAGTGGAAATTTGGGTTTTTTCTTTGTGGTGCAGTAATTGCTTTTTTCCTCCCTTTTCTGGAACTGTCAATGTGGGTCCATACTTGTAGCAGCTTGACAGTGACACTTCTGACAGGTGCCTCAAGCATTCCAACTTGTCCTCTGCAGTGACAACACATTCCACTGGTTGCACTTTTGCAGGAATTTGCCATTATTTCTATTCTGTCTTCTCTCAGCTTCAGCTGCTTGTGGAGCCTTTAAGATGGGATGTGCATTCTGGCAACCAATGGTAAACAATAACACTAATTTGACCATACACTCACTTCAAAACCATCAGATTTGATGGATGGTTTTGATTGTCTCATGTCCATCCACCTATCATTTTTGTTTTTGTTTTTAAAAAAGGCAAGTCCTTAAATTCAACACCATTTCATCAAAATTTCTTGCTAATGAGAAGTAGAAATCCACACTCTTTTTAAACATGTTTTTCAATAATTAAATGAAAATATTTGGTGCTGCAGATTAGCAGTGTGGTGGCCTAATGGTGAAGATGCTCACCTCCCACTGGGAAGATTGAGAGTTCAATTCTAGATACTGGCAGATGTTTCTCTCTTAGGGCACAAAGAAAAAAAATTGCTGCAAGCTCCATGTAGGCATCAGAAAGGGCATCTGGCCAGTAAACACTCAGCTCCACCCAGTCACCCCGACTCTACCCTGAATGACTACAAGATTGTAAAAAAGAAAAAAAACTGGTGCAACACATTAGTTCCCAGCAGATAGCAGATACTTAGTTCTCACTCTAGAAATAAAGCATCTGTTCTGACCTAGGCTTCCCAAAATCACAAAGCCAACTCCTCATCCCAATAAAACCCATTTTATTTAGTTTAAAGTGACTTTCTCTCCAGCAAGTTCCAGCCAACAGTCTTTAAAGTGATTTCACAATTACAGACCTTTATCAGGCTTGGGGAGCTGCCAGGCTGCTATCTTTCAAATGCCACTCTGTAGCAGACAATACTTGGCAAGAAGTCAGGAACAGATCTTCACTCTAATGAATTGAACTAATTGTCTCCTGCAAACACCACTCCTCTTTATTTCCTATGGGAGGAGCCATTCACTGCCCACCTGTGGCTTCACTCCCGAGTCGACCCTTGTTCCTTAGCTGTGCCCTTCTCCTGGCAGCTCTGTGAATGCGCACATTGGGAACAGGCTCCAGCTCTTCTTCTGCCCCACTGATGTCTGACTCTGAAGGCAGCTGATAACTATCAGATAGCCCTGGCCTCTGCCCCAACACAGAGCACTTGTCAGAGCCTTCCCCTGACTCCAGAACTGGCCCATGTTCCTCCCCAACCTCCTCACTGTCTGAGTCTACTGCCAGCTCCACTGGCCGCTGGCAGGCCACAATAGCATCTACCCTTGTGAGAATGACATGGTTTGAACCAAATGACTAGCAGGTTTGAAAGCTTGTTTCTGAATCAACTATTGGTAACTTAAGAAAAGAATATCCCCAACAGATGAATACATCTGTTCTGTTCAAGGTCTCTCATCCTGGGCCATCCTGAACAACATCTGATAGAACATAGTGGAATAGAACTTCTTCCTCACCACAAAACAAGATTTAATTTTACTAGCTCTCTTTTTTATATGCAAAATTAAAATGAATGAATGAATGAAAACTACCTCTATATTACTAAGCATGTAATTGAAACAAGTGATCAGAATTATTGAGGATGAGGGTGGAATTACATGAAGTAGCTGTCCAGTTTTGCTTCCATGTTCTTTTTGAAGCACATTTACTGAATCAGATAACTTTGGGGATGTCTTTTAATATTCACAATTGTTTAAAATTAATACCTAGCCCTACCTGCTTCAACGTCCAAGACACAATATTGTCTTTGCTTGCTTTTAAAGCTGTATGCTAGTAACCGAGGCAGAGAGGACGTGGCTGCTGGAAGTGATTCTCATTTGTCAGGGGCCCAATCAGCAGAAGAGAAAGAGATTATTTAAAATTTGAGGGTAGCATTCCCCCCTCTTTCACGTGAGTCAGATCTGTATAGGTAATCATGAATCTGAATGATTATCTTATTCCTTCAGGGCCTTGTGGTTGGATTGACATAAGACCTTTATGAAGCTGTACCATCAGAAAAATAGTTGTGAGGAAAGAAGAAAATTCTCAGCCTTTCCACAGCCCCAGGTGTGTGTGATGGGCTGATAAGCCTCTTCATTAATACCCAATGTCTGGTTGGGCTTGCAATGAATGGGCAATTGCTTTCTACCTAAGATAATAGAGAAGGCCCTCCCATTAACTTTTCATTGCCCTTAATGACCGCTTATGCCCTTAATATTCTGTGGCCCCTTTATAGTAGAAAAGAAACTAATCAGAAAAGTAACCTCTCTGGTATTAGTGGACAGAAGGCATAATGATGAGTTGGGAAGAGAAATGAATCATAATCACTCTTCATCGGATAATATCTTCCACTGAAGTCTAATAGTCCATTTCATGTTAAAAAGTTATTTCCAGATACAGGGGGGAGGGGGAAGTGCATTCTAATGAGCAGTGATGAGACTCACCTCATTTAATGACCTTAGCAGATGAAACTTATATTTCAAGTTGAATTGTTATCATGAGAGATTGATTAAATTGATTCAAATTGCACCTGGTTATAATGGCAATTTGAAGCACTTTTTTGTGAATGGTGTGAACAAATTATGCAGTAAGAATATCTTTGAAAATGCAGTTGTTCAATTCTGGAACAAATCTTCCTCCTCTTCCTCCTCCCCCTCCTCCTCTTTTTCCTCATTGTCATACAAAAGCGGAAAATATTACTGTGCAAACCTTCTCTAAGTTAAATCACATCATCTGATACTCTAGAGTTTTAAGCTTTAACTTATTTTTTTTTCTTGCTGATCATTTTTCTTTCACCCTAATTTTTTTCAAGTTCAAAAGCTATCATCACTCTCACCAGTAACATTTCCCCTTTTGCCAAATGTAATCTGTTAGGAACACATAAAAGCTCTAAGGTGAGGAGAAAGATCCCCATCAGGATGCACTTAGACATTGGTATTAGTCTACATCTCAGCAGGAGCAGGCATTGTCTGTGAAATTCCCGAGCCATTGTAATTTCAAAGATCTCAACAGTGGCAGATGCAGCCTTCACATAAAGCATCAATTTATAGAAATAGCACACCCATGTAAACACCACCTAGCTATCAGCAGTATGAATTCTCAAACCATTCAAATGGGTTCAGAAATATTTTGTACATTATAAAAAGCAAAGCTGGGGGGTGGGGCACATTGGGTGATTCAGATCTCTATTTTCCACTGCTCTATAAAAAATAATAATAACTCCACTTCACACAGGAGCGAGAAATACATTTTACTCAGAACCAGAGAGAAAGAATGGACAAATGACTTGAATAATCAGTTTTTCAGCAGTAATGCATTTAGTTCTCAATCAGTGACATCCACAAATATTAATACTGTTAATACTTTTGCTATGATAGACATATTCCAGCATGAAAAACAGGTAAGATTTAGCAGAAGTCCTAAAAAAAAAAAAAAAACCTACCAACTGTGTAGCAAAACATAATATCGATCTGACTTCATCTCATGGTTTCATATTTTGGTGGAGAAGTGATGACCACAAAATGGGATCAGTCACTTTTCTTAATGCTTAACTAAATTTATTACAAGTTTTTTGCTACTAGCATTTTGAAAATCTGTTTGCTTCATTGCTTTCAGCACAGGTATATATCAAAGAATTGTCTAGGACCTGCCAGGAGATGTCATCAGGAATAATTGTGTCAAAACTAAAATTTGACACTTTGGATCTCAGTATTAAATTTGCACTGCTATCATAGTAAAACCACTATCTAACCAACTTTAGTCAGGTTCTTTTTTTATCCCTCGACAAGAGTAGTCTACCCAATGTTATCCACTTCTGAAATGTAAAACTAATCTTACATTTGGGATAATGTAAAGCACTGCCTCTGAAAATATCTTGCACTTGATCTGGAAGTTGTGATTAATCCATAAATTGTCAAGCACATATGATTATTTCTTTGCCCCTCCCACCATATTCTTTAATCCCATTAAGTTTATTGACATTTTAATATTTATTTATTTAAATGACTTATATAGCTATCCATCTTACTGAGTAATTCTAGGTGGCACAAGAGGGATTCATTTATTTTTTTTACTAGCAGTTATGGGGGCACGGCTTGGTGGGTGAGGCAGGGGAAGGATATTGTAAAATCTCCAGTCAGAGATGGTACTTGCCGGTTCTCCTAACTACTCAAATTTTCCACTACCAGTTCTCCAGAACTGGTCAGAACCTGCTGAATACCACCTCTGGTTAAAACCATAACCAAGCCAAAATCTAGAGCCAAAATTTATATAATTTACAAATCAACATCAAGTACAAATATACATCCAAAATGCATAGTCAGGGCTAAAAGTCATTCTATCTCCAGTCCATGAAAATAAGAACCAGACAAACAAATTAGCTTAATTTCCTGACACAAATGCCTAAGGAAATGTCCATGTTTGTAATGTTAAGCCTGAATCTGACTGAAGCAAATCCCCCCCACTGGAAAGGAACTGGCCACTACTCAGTCAGATTCAGGCTTGTCATGTAACATTTTTGAAAGACCTTCCAGTTCTCTTGATAGATGCTATTGCATAGATACTATTGCACTGAGACAGAGAAGACATGGTTTCTAGGCCCCACAAAACAGTATTTCACAAAAGAAAGGATTTATGCCAACCCTTAGTTTGGATGGGGTAGGTAGTCCCATAAATAACCTGTTCCTGTGCCTTTTAGGGCTGTATAGATGACAACTAGCACCTTGAATTGCATGTGGAATCCTCCAAAAAGTCAATGCAACGTATGAAGCAGAGGTGATATATGAATGCATCATGGAATTCCCAAAATTGATCATGCTGCTGCATCTTAGATCATTTGTATTTTCCCATGTAGAGTGCTTTATAGTAATCCTGCCAGTTGTGAATAGGTCTGCCAGACAGAAATGAGTGCAGCTGATCTACGAGATCTACAAATATCTTCCCAGCTAAGTTTGTCTCCTACTTTTCAAACAGAAGCCATGAGACCAGAAGGAGCCACAGAATCAGTATTGACATTGGGGATGTGAAGTCCCATTCAACAAGGATGGAAAGTCCTTGTCTTATATTTGGATCCATGTAGTCTCAAAACTCAAAAAGCTCTATGCCTCAGTCACCTCCACAGGACTTCTGCATCTATAGTCCAATTCTAAATGAATCTGAGCAATGTTATCTGAAAGATGCATAAAATAATCCTCCTAGTGGCCCCACAAGAGTTTCCAGAACCTCACATTGCTATTGCCCAAGATTCAAAAAAACAATCACCACCACCCTGTAGGGATCCCACCCCACAACTGAGGCAATCACAACTTGAGCCAGATCCAAAGTTGTTGAGGTGGCTCTGAATTCTTGACTAGTCCCTGAGTCTGGACCAAAGGATAGTAAATTAAAATCCATCAGTACTGTAAGCCTGGGGAACTCTACTGCCAACAGCCATGGACTTCAGCAGCTCAGATAGGGAGGCTGCTGTGCAGCAGGGACACTGATGCACTGTTGACAGTTCAAGTTGATGCTTAGAGACCCAAATCAGTATCTCACAACCAGTTATTTGTAGAGCAGCCTCCCTGGAAGTCATCATGGAAAACAATGGATTCATTGCTGCCAAGTTCCTGGTGCCATATGTATTATTTATTTATTTTATTTATGCAGTTTCTTTAGCCACCAATCGCAATCCAATGGACTGTAGTTATATAAAACCCAAAAGGGAAAATTTCTAAGCAGGACCCATTCTTCTTAGCATACACACAGGTTTCCATAATGCAAGCAAAGGCAGCTCTTTACTGCAATTATCACATGTTTTTTTTTTTAAAGTTATTGTTTATAGTTAGAAATTGCTTCAAGATGCAAGACTTGGAAGTGGTTTGTATTTAATCATTTCAGCATGCTAAAAGCAAGGAAGGTTTGATAAAATGTTAGTCATAGTAATCAGAAAATCCCCTAGAGTTTCTGGGACAAATCAACATTGGTCTTTACCTTCAGGAGCAGACCCTAAAAATGAAAATAGTTATTAAAAATCAAAATTTCAATAAAAAATAACAAAGGAGTTACATAAATCCTCATTTCCTACTTAGAAGGAAGTATCTATTTAAGTCTATGGAGATTCTCAGTTATCCAGTTCATGGTTGTCCCAAAGGTGCTTTTTCAAGAGGCAACTTTCTGGTTTTTCTTTGAAGACATTTTGCTTCTTATCCAAGAAGCTTCTTCAACTCTGAATGGATGATGTGGAATGGAAAGATTTATACTCCTTGCAGACAGCTGGTCATTTGAATTCTTTTAGCAAGTTGTTGAGGTCACCTGGAGGTTTACGTCTTCAAAGAAAAACCAGAAAGTCCAGTTGCCTCTTGAAAAAGCACCTTTGGGATATCTATTCAAGTATTGCCCTCTAATATATGGGGATTAATTAGGGTATCCCCTGGATCCGCTGGCCCAACTTCTGAACTATCCAATGGAATAGTAACTTGAATACTGAGATCCCACAGAACAGGCATCCTGGAAGACCTGAAATATCAATTCTATTATCATGTCCATTATGTTAGAATGAGTGATGGGTATAAATGTACAGAATGGACCACAGAACTCTCCATTTTGTCTACTTGCTTAAAGCAAGACCCAAAGTTTTAATAGTCTGTGAAGTGAAAAATAATGTATAATGATTTTTGTGGGGGGAAAAGATATAAACAAAAACCTTAGCAATTTTCCAGTGCTAGACATTCTCTAATTTTTGGTTGCTCTTTTAACATGTTTTGTTTTATTTTATTTATTTATCTTTCTAGATTATGAACAGTTCATACATATGGATCTCAAAAGGTACACTAATCAACAATAGCCATAGACATATTTTATCCATTGTGTTTAGCTTTAATGTATGATATAAACACTACTTCCTTCTATAATGCATTTTGCAATGTGATTATTTAAAAAAATAAAAACATTATAGTAGGTCAAAACAGTTCCTGAATTGGCAGTCATTACAACCACATATAATTTGAAATTCCAATTTCCTTAGCCTCATAATGCATAAGGTGCCACTTCTTTCAGGAGCTACTTATAAATATAATTGAAACTTATGGAAATAGAATATAAAACAAGTCTTTCACTGAGAGACATATTGACCTGGTTGCCAACTATTTCTGAAACTGCATTAAGGATTGTTTCCTCTCCATTCCTGGCAAAAACAATTTAAGTGCACTTTTGATTTTTAAGATGTCTGACCATAAAAAATTCAAGTTGGAATTCACAATTGAATAATCCGTTATAATATATTAGTACTTCTATGCTGATAAGTTAATTGCTTAAAGCTGTGTATTATGGTGGAGAGTAAAAGTCTACATATATTAAAATTTGTGCTTAAATTGGACAAAGTAGTGTACTTCACGAAGGTTACAAAAAAGTTTTGAAAACAAAATTAATCTCATTATTTTCCCCCAAACAATGTGATTTTGTTGTATAGCTTTCATGTGACCAGTGTGACTGCTAGCATTCCAAAAAAATCTAATGCATCTCTAAAGTCATTCAAATTAAAACCATCATCACAGTCTGAATGTAACAAATACATGCCATGAATTATCTCTTGGAGGATAAGTACTTGTTCTTTTCTTATAATCCTGATCCTTTTGCTAATTAATCACTTTGGATAACATTGAATTCCAGTGAGATTATGATGAAAATTTATTTTTAAGTCTATATTATCCATATGGTGAATAAATTACATATACATACAAATTTGTGTGTGAGAGAGAGGCGGGAGAGGGAGAAGGAGAGAGAGAGATTCTTTATGTGTGTTGGTGAGGGATAACATTTGACTGCTATTTCTTCTGGTAACAATATTAGGTTTTTAGGTTGATTTACTCATTTTTCTAATTATCAGGTTGACCATGGTCCTTTGAAATTAGGCAGCCAAGAAACTGAATAAATTAATACATCTTGATTAGTTTCCCTTATTCATTCTCACTCTCTTTCCCTTATTCAGTTCAAATGTTTGGTTATATGCTTACATAGTTTCCATTTTGCTACAGGTAATTCTGAGTTAGCTATGGTAATTGGAAATGAAATACCACTCATTCAGTTCCATTGAGCCATGGTGGCACAGTGGTTAGAATGCAGTGTTGCAGGCTACTTCTGCTGACTGCTGGCTGCCTGCAATTTGGCAGTTCAAATCTCACCAGGCTCAAGGTTGACTCAGTCTTCCATCCTTCCAAGGTGGGTAAAATGAGAAGCCAGATTGTTGGGGGCAATATGCTGATTCTGTAAACTGTTTAGAGAGGGCTCTAAAACACTGTGAAGTGGTATATAAGTCTAAACACTACTGCTATTGTAAGTTTGAGCAGTCATTGAACAAGTGGTTGATCATTAACTCTCTTGTTTTGTTTTGATTTGTTTCTCTATTCTTTAAAATCCTGTCTAGAAATAATTTTCAACAGGATGATGATGATGATGATGATGATGAGGATGAGGATGAGGATGAGGATGAGGAGGAGGATGAGGAGGAGGAGGAGGAGGAGGAGGAGGAGGAGGAGGAGGAGGAGGAGGAGGAGGAGGATTTGAATATCTTTATTGTTTGAGTTCTAAAGGCTTGGTTCTCTTTTCCATCCTAGAAAAATATCCAATATGAAGTTTTTAATGTTACACATGCTTCCAACCAATGTGAGAGTTCATTTTAACAGGGAAAAAAACCTGTCAGATGTCACATGGCATGCATGATGGGTTATGCTTCAATATGCAGAGTAATAGGCAAATGATTTATTTAGTTTGAATAAAAAGAAAAGGGTTTGCCTTTTTCAATATACAGTACACTCTTACAGTTAGCATTATAGCTAAGTTAAACTCCAAGGCACTCTCAAAACAGCTGTCATACCAACATCAACTTAATTGTATATATAGCTTTCACTGATACTGACCAATACTAGGTATTTCTGGTGAAATTGATTTGGAAGTTTATTGAGCAAAAGTCTATAGCATTAAAACTTCTAATTTACTCTTTCTTAAGAAATATTTGGCAGTCTGTGCTTGAAACAATTCACAGCCTATATTATTTTGAATGAGATAAATGGTCTACACATTGATGTTTCATAAAGGCCAAAGAATCAGAGTTCCATTGAGATTAAAACAAATCAAAAATAGTTTCATGTAGCTTTGTTCCATCATTTGTGAGAAGGACGATATCTAAACCAGAATTGCATAGCAGAAAATAGTTTCTCAAAAGTAGAGAAACTAGTTATTTATTAGTGTCATGGGCAAATAATTCTACACAAGGAGCAAGAAACAAATATTAGAGACAATCTCTCTCTCTCTTTCTCTCTCTCTCTCTCTCTCTCTCAAAGACTACATATCTCTGTGGGGAAAAATACTTGAAGGAGCAAACTTTCCAATCAAGGTATCAAAATGAAGGAATAACTTTAAAAGAAAAGTAGACTGCATTTACACAGAATGCATTTACCACTATTAGGAGAACTGGAAAAGATATATATTTAGTGATATTTCTTGCCTATGCCATCTTCCATGAAATTGAAATTTTTTAAAAAAACACCAGCCCTCTATGGAAAATATGGATTGTCCCAAATACACATACTTTCAGCACAGCAATATCAATTTGATGCTACCCAGAAATCAGAGGTGGTATTCAGCCAGTTCCGACAGGTTCTGGAGAACCTGTAGCGGAAATTTTGAGTAGTTTGGAGAACTGGTAAATACCACTTCTGGTTGGCCCCACCCCCATCTATTCACTGCCTCTCGAGTCCCAGCTGATCGGCTGGGTCTTCTTTTGTTGCCCTGCACAGGAGAGCTGGAAAGCAGGTTAGTGGGGTGGGGTGGGAATGGAAAATTTATGGTATCTTTCTGCTGCCACACCCACCAAGCCACACCCACCAAGACATGCCACACCTACCAAGCCACACTATGCCCACCAAGCCACGCCCACAGAACCGGTAGTAAAAAAATTGAATACCACCACTGCCAGAAATGATATAATTTTGATGCTACTCAGATATTTCCTTAAGTTAGATGAAAGTACATCTGAGGATTTTATTATCTTTGGACACAAGAAAGAAAATTGGGGGGAGCTAAAAAAAAAGGAATTATAGTCAGATTACTGCAATTTCTTAGGAAAATGGCCTTCATGTGGCCTGCTTCTACTTACATTCAGGATCAGCTGTTGTAACTAAACTTCATAAATTTGTTACCTTATCCTGTCACTTCAAGGGGGTTGAATTTGACCTCCTTATTTGTGTTGGGTTTTCCTTTATATTACAGATTTTAAATTTGAGATAATGAATTTATTTGGGGATGGAGGCATATTTTATTTGGGTTCTATTAGTATTGATCTTACGATTAAAAGGTATCAAATTAATAAATAATTTGTTGCCCTTGAAATTGACCAAAAATTCTGTTTTTACTTTGTCGTTATAGAGGTATTAAATGTAGATTAATGAGGAAAAAATGAATTTCAATAACTGTAGAATCAGATTGCAGCATAACAATATTGACAAAATGAAGGGGGGGAATCTAAATACTTTCTGAATGCACTATATGAGGAAAAAATCTTTTGATAACATTATCAATAAAGGTTATTAGTATACAAGTCTCATGTAGAAACAACTACCATACAAAAACCATATTTTCAGTTATAAATACATATCAGGAAAATACTTTTCCCTCATGAGACAAGCAAAAAAAAACCAAACGCAAAACCAGAGATTTATATTTTTTATTAGCCCCTAAAGTCTCTTGTTCTATTAAACTTGACAGCTCTTAAGTTCTTTATTCTGAAACAGCTTGAATGCTGCTTTAAAGGAATTAAGTAATATGTTTGGCAAATGTAGTGGCAAGTTGTCCTGCACTTCTCATAAATCTTTTTCTGTGATCAGCTCTGGTCCTCAGTGACCAACATGAAGTAGAAAGTCCTTCTTTTAATCAAGATTCACTACACATTACCAAAAACTTGCAGAGGAAAAGGACTCTCATGAATCTACCAAATGGAATTAACTTTTATGGAAATTGCATACAAAATAAATGCCTACATGAAGAACATATAGTTGGCGAGGGGGGGGGGGGAGTGCAGTGTGACAATTTATATTAAAAAAGGACATAGAGAGAATTGAATAATAACAGTGTGCTCTGTGTGTGTTTGTTGAAAACTAGATAGATTACACATAGACACATACACATGAATGCATACATATATAAATACACACAAGGCTTTTATTTAGGGAACACTGGAAGCCAAACAAGATGTTATTTACTATAGATTTTTTAATGGGCCTGAATAATGAAACCAATAAAACAGATTGCAATAATCATACACTGTATATGCAAAAGATAATTATTCTGCCACACTCCCAAATTAGCTAAATTTCATGGACATTGTATCAGATCTGCAAAACTTCACTGTCTTACTCATTCTCTTCCTGGAAGGATAGCCTCTGTTGATAGCATTTTAAAATAACACTTTAGTTTCTGGGCTCAGTTAAATGGACACAAATTATTCCCCTTTTTTCATTTTCTAAGAGTGTCACAGGGAATGCTGTGGTTTTCATGATTTTATCTTTGTAGGTATAGACATTTCATTGGAATTTTTTTTTCCCCTAAGGCCTTCACAGCTGCTCTACTAAATGTTAATCTATGATGTGCTGCACTTTTTGACTGTTGTCCCTTCATAGTTGATCCTAAAAGGCAGAAACTATCCAACACTTAGATATCTTTATTACCCACTCTAAGGCTGTTTGTTCTACCTGTTGTCATTAAGTCCATAAAATTTGGTTTCTTTAATTTAATTTTAGTCTAATGTTTTTCACTCTTTGACTTTCAGTATTAGGCCTTGCAGATCCTTTGCATTTTCAGTTAACAAGGTGTTGTCATCAGCACAGCACAGACAATTAAATACTTCCTCAATGGATGCTATTTTTGTACACCTTTTTAGCAAAAAACAAAACAAAACATAACAGTGGCAAATTGTGTTCACTGCAGTTGACGTTGTCAAGCATCCTATTTTACTTCCATTGAAATCTCAGTGGAATTGCATTGCCCTATTTTTTTTAACCTACAGTTTCTTTTGTTTTAAAACCTATGCTTTTCAAAGTCCCTTGAAGTGTTTCAATTGACTAAAATACTTCTTTACACAATTATTGCATATTTTATTGTGTTTAAAGGCCTGGAAACTAAATCAGAACATTAAATGGATAATTTGTGGACGTCTTAATTTTGATGTTCCTGTCAGTTCAGCAGCTGTGGGTCAGCTCATTTGATACTTGCTCAGAAAGATCAAATCCTTCAATCATCTGTGTAATGGGGAATAATTGAGCTTCATGCTTTACAAGCAGGATTTGGGTTTGCAACAGTGAACTTAGCACTTCCTACCGAGAGACACATATCACTACACACTTGGAAATACTCTCTGTCAGTTTGTACTACAACTGTCAAGTGCAAGGCAATTCCTGCTGAGAAGAAATATTAATACCACTAGTTTAAAGTTGCCAGGACGATGCCTGTTTCCAGCTTTATTACTGAGCATATCAATTTATCTCAATAGTGCTTAGATGCTTTTCCTGAGAAAAGGGCTACACATTGTCTTGAAATATAATCTATGCAGAAATTTGCTGATAATGTTACTAGTTCATTATTACCTTACAGCAACACAACCACCTTGATAAAGCATAATTTGCAATATAAGTTGGAAATGTCTAATATAAGTGTAAATATGGGACTAGACATGGTGAGCTGTTCATGTTGCTGTAAAAGTAAAATGATTAGGTAGTTCTTCTTCTATGAATCATCCCACAGTTTATTAAAAATTTAAAATTTCTCCAGTATGAATTTTGCTGCAGGCCTGCCCAATTTTTGTCAGTCTGCAAAGGCAATAGACCAAATTGCTTCTTGTTAAGGAGAAGGATAGCTTGAATCTGTACTTAAAGTTCCAAAGTGCCAAAGAAATTTACTCTTACTTGAATGTTATAGAGATTGCTCAAACCACAAAACTCAAATTATCTACAGGTAGCTTTGTATATGAAAAGCATAGTAGCTTTGCATCAGGTTTTGGAACATTACCCTTATATTACATGGAATTGGGAGGAAGAGGAGGATGAGAAAGAAGAAGAAACTCACTATATAAATTGTGAACATTATAGAATGTAGAAGAACAGCCATATTAGTGGTAGCAAAAAAATGATAGCACCTTTTCTGACTAACAATGTTATTAAAAGCCATTTTTCAATGAGCTGCATCTTCATAACCAATTTATCTTCTTCTCCCTTTCCCAACACTTTTGCTCCCCCATTTCCTCCCCCTATCTCAGCCCAATTTGAATACTAAATTAATCTAGTCACTCTATGCATATGATGAAGTGAGTTATAGGTCACAGAAGCTTCTGCTTTTCAATGTTAGTCAAAAATGTGATATCAGATACCTGTTTTTCTGAATGGTAGGAATTAGCTCCAAAATGTAAGCTTACTTCAAAAGGCCTTGTTATATGTTCAAAGATATGGTGGTGGGTGGAGACTTTGGTGATGAGTTCAGCACATTTTGTAACATTGATATAAGATTTAAATCTGATCAGATGCAAACATATCCACCGATATATTTATGAGGGTTTTCTTTCAAAATCATATTTCTATGACATATTGCTTCTGTGATATAGTATATTAATATACACAGTGGCTCAGAATCAGCAGACATAGCTAGAAACCATTTAGCAATAGCAATGGCACTTAAACTTATGTACCACTTCATGATGCTTTTCAGCCCTTTATAGAGTCAGCATATTGCCCCTAACCATCTGGGTCTCATTCTACCACCTCAGAAGGCTGGAAGGATGAATAAGTCTTAAGCTGTTCAGGATTGAACTACTGGCAGTTGGCAGAGTTAATTACAATACTGAATTCTAACCACCACACCTCTGTAGGCACCTCTCCAGAAAGAATTTAAAGTGGAAGCTATTACAAAGAAAGGAAAGCACTATACTGGAGGGAAGGATGCATAACATGCATAAATTATGTGGAAATAGAAATAAGCTATGCTTGAACATATTTGTGATAACCTCCTGGTCAAAGGCAAGGTTGTTCTTTATTCAAACCAACCAATTATTGTTCAAAAAGGTTGGGGTTGTGAAGAGTCAGACTGAACAACAACAATAACAACAAGATTTTGATCTTTCTCTCCGATAAGATATTCAGGAAGAGGAAAGTGTTCATTGGCATAAAACTTTTGATTTCTCCTGGCAGAGATCTTTCTGTAGCCACAATCCAAGTTAAGTACTTTCAAAGCACTCTTCAACTGTTGCTTGTGCTTTGTGGGGTTGACAAAAATTCCCCTATAAATATATACATTCCCATCAAGCTATTTTGTTTTGATCTACATTATATAATGCACAGAAAAAAAATAGTAAGAAGTAATAAATAAATAAAAGAAATGGGAAGCATGAACAAAAGAAATGAAAATCCAAGTCTAAGTTATGCCAACACAACTCAGTATAATTTTCCATACTTCTCTTGTAGTTTATATTTGCTTTGATCCTATCCAAAAACCAATTCATATATCTCTACTTTTATTTAACCTTCCTAACTTTTTGTTTCTGAGGATCTCAGTACTACATTTTGGGAGAGGATCTCCACCCAACTACATTTTTTGTAACTTCCCTTTCATATTAATCACTCATTCTTCTTCCATATATTATTTTTAACCCAGTTCTAATTCATTCTTTCAATGTGACCAAAATAGCTCAAGATGCACACGTTTTTCATATTAGTCATTCACTTTTTCATTCAGTCCACATTCATTCAGCTCCCATTCATTCTTTTATTTTGCCATTTTTTAAAAATCTTATTCTATCATAAGTTCATTCATTTCATGTCTTCTGATAAACACACCCACAATAGGTTTGAACATTTTATATTTTTAGAGTCTGCTCTAATCAAAACCTTCTGGAAAAAATTATAACAGAATAGAATAGATAGAATAGAATAGAATACTTTATTGGCCAAGTGTGATTGGACACACAAGGAATTTGTCTTGGTGTAAATACTCTCAGTATACATAAAGAAAAGGTACATTCGTTAAGAATCAAGAATCATAATGTACAACACTTAATGATAGTCATAGGGTACAATCAAGAGAGGGCGGAGCTGGCATCCTGGCAGTTGGAAGGGAGATCTTGATTCTCCAAGATCACCATCGATATCTCAGCTGCTGGTAGGTCCCCATGGACTTAAACTGTCCCATAGAGATGGTGATTGACAAGGGCACATCCTGTTGATTCCAGGGACATTGCAAAGTCCCTGGTTGATCCAGGGAAAGCCCTTTTTGCCGGCAGCAGAGAGGCAGCCTCCCAAGCTGCTGAAGCTGGGACAGCTCCAGAACGGAAGAGACTGGAAGAAAGTGTGTCAGTTTGGTGAGATGGACTTTTACTTATTATTTCTTGGAGAGAACACCCTGAAAAAGTGAAAGTGGACTAAAAGTGAAGAGGAAAGAGTTTAAGCTGCGGTATTAATTGTTAAAGTGAATGTTTTGTCCTCCCCCCCCCCCTTTTTATTGGAATCTTGAACTTGGCAAAGCTGTTTTACTTTTTAAACTGGACTGATACTTTTTAAACTTTTTATTTCTGTTTGTATTTCCTTCTCCTTTTTAAACAATCCTTTTGAAAAGTCTTTTTTGATTAAGACTCTTCTGCTTGATGTAAGATTTATTTCTCTCCCTTTAAAAAAAAAGTGGGGGGGGAGGGAGATTCTACTTTTTTTTGGTAGTTCCTGGTTGTACATTGAGGTGGGGGGAGTGAAAGTGAAGGAAAGTAAGTAGCACTGCCGTCCAGAGGCTTGGAAACATTGTTTCTTTTTCCTTTCACTAGTCCTTTCAAGGACTCTGAGCTGTGTATTGTAAAAGATAGAGATGAGCATGGCAGTTTGTTTATTCAGGTGCTCATTTCTGAACAGATAGTTGGAGTCTGGAGTTGAAGTTGAAAGAAAGAAGACTGAAGTGACCTTGAAAAACTCTGAGCTGATTTATCAAAGAGCCTTGGATATTTGGTGACAGAGGCTTGTTTTGTATTAGAATTGCTTTTTACCTTTTGCTTCCCTTTCTACCCCCGCCCCCTGCCCCACTAGTGGGGCTCTTTTTTTCTCTCTAACTGGATTTTAACTTTTTAAACCAGAAACTAGAATGTAAACCTTTTATTTTGCTTTTCTTTTTGACTATTAAGAGGAACATATAGAATATTTTTCTTCTTTTCCTTTTTATTTTTTACATCTACCATTGCAAATAATTAGATTAAGGTATACAAGTGCCTGAAGAGTTTCTTTTTCCTTTTTTTCCTTTGTTTGCCTTTGGTTGTTTTTTTTTTTTCCTTTTCCCTCTTTTTTTTTCTTTTTTCTTTTCTTTTTTCTCTCTCTTTCTTTACAGATAAGCATTACAAGATGAGTAGAGAGACAACAGCCCCAGCTTCTTCGATGCCAACCCCCTCACCATCTGGAGGACAACGATCTATACAGACAATATTACAACAGGAAAAAGAGAAAGAGAAAGAGAAGGAAGGGACATTACAGATGATCATGCAAAGAATTCAGAAAATTGAGCAAAAAATTGAAAAGACAGATGAAAAAGTGGAAAAGATTCAACAGATGATGATGAAATATGAAGACAGATTAAAAAATTGAAGAAGAAGATATACAAAGAGATAAGAAAATTGGAGATATTGATATTCATTTGAGTGATATCGAGAAGGGCAGGGGTGAATCATTAGGATGGAAAATAGACAATCAGAATTTTACTTAAGATTTCAAACTATAGAAGAAAGGAAAGGTGAAAACCTTGCTAAAATAATGGCAGAAATATTGGCAGAAGCACTGGAAATAACTAAAGAAAAGATGATGAATGGAATGGATGAAGTGTTTCATGTCTACACAAAATATGCAATGAGGAATAGAGTACCAAGAAAAGTTCACATCAGATTTACTAAGAACAGTATTAAGACACAGATAGTCCAGGTGGCAAGAGAGAAAACATTACAATATAAAAATAAAGAAATTGTGGTGCTGAAACAGATACCAAGAAGAATAAGAGAGATGAGAAGAGAATATTTATTCTTGACTAAAGAGCTACTTAAAAGAAGAGTAAACTACAGATGGTTGATGCCAGAAGGCCTTTTGTTCACTTGGCAGGAAGTAATACACAGAATTGACACAGTTGGAAAAGCTGAGCTATTCTACTTAGAATACTTTAGAGAAAAGGAGAAAGAAGAAAGAAAGGAAGAGTCACTAATTGAATTTCAAGAGGAGTCTATAGCAGAAATTGAAAAAGAAAAAGAAAGTGCAGTAGATGGTGAACCCAGAGAACAACGAGAATTGAGATCTACTAGAGCAATAAAACCCTCCTATAAAGCTTAACTTGGATGAAAGGAAATTGATTACAATTAAGATAAATGGACTTAATTCAGCTATTAAAAGAAGGAAAGTATTTTACAAATTAGATAAATTAAAATTTGATATAATCTGCTTACAAGAGGCTTGATAATAGATTATACTAGGAGAAGAAACATAAAACAGAAAAAGACATTTAAGACATTAGAGGATGACTATAAAAGACTGGAAAAAGACTTACAGAAGTCCCCACAAAAAAGACATTAAAAATAAAATGGATATAATTAAACATAAAATGGGACTAATGGAAAAAGAGGAATTAGCACAAAAAATTAAAAGTGCAAAACAGAATTATTTTGAAGATGCAAATAAACCAGGCAGATGGCTAGCTTGTAAACTGAGAAAGGAAAGAGAAGCAAGAAGAATTAGCCAATTGATAAATAAAGAAAGACAAGTTTGTTATGGAAATGAGGAGAAGAAAAAAATTATACAAGATTACTATGGAAAACAATACTTTCAAGAGAATAGCCAAGAAGAAAAAAATCAAGCAATATCTTCAGAAAGCAAATTTACCTCCGATACCCAAAAATATTGAAACAATGTTAGAAGGAAATATAACAATGATGGAACTAACAGAAGCCTTAAAAAAAACAGAATGCTGGGAAAGCTCCAGGTCCAGATGGGTTGCCAGCGGAATTCTATAAGACTTTTCAGGAAATATTGAATCTTCATCTTCTAGAAGTTATGAATGAAGTTATGTTAAAGAAAAGAATACCAAAAAGATGGTCAGAAACGTACATTACACTAATACCAAAGGAAGGTACAGACCTGCAGCAAGTTAAAAATCATAGACCTATATCTTTATTGAACTCAGACTATAAAATCTTTGTTTCAATTTTGGCAGAAAGACTAAAAAGATACTTAAATAATTTTATTCATACTGATCAAAATGGATTTCTGCCAAAGAGACAAATCAAAGACAATGTGAAATCAAATCAAAGACATTTTGGATACTCTGGAATATTATGAAGCACACCCTGAGAAGCAAATGGCCTTGATGTTTCTAGATGACAAAACAACAATATTAACTCAAAAGAAAAGTTGGAAGAAATTTAAAAATACTGGTCAAAAAGCCTTTAACAATGTGAGTTGGCAATTTATTTTACTGCAACTGATACAAATGGGCTTTGGTAAGAAATTTATCCAAGCCATTGAAACAATATATCACAAACAAACTGCAAAGGTGATGGTGAATGGAGAATTAACAGAATCCATAGATATAAGAAAAGGGACAAGGCAAGCCTGTCCATTGTCGCCTCTGCTGTTTGTGTTAACATTGGAAGTGTTGAACAGGAATATCAGAGAAGAAAAAGAAATAAAAGGAATGAAAATTAAAAAGGAGGAGGATAAATTGCAAGCTTTTGCAGATGACCTGGTATTTATATTAGAAGACCCAATGGAAACAACACCCAAATTAATAGAAAAAATAGAAGAATATGGAAAAGTAGCAGGTTAGAGAATAAATCAAGACAAAACAACAATATTAACAAAGAATATGTTAAAAGACAAAAGAAAGAGTTGGAAGAAATTTTAAAAATACTGGTCACAAACAAGGTTAAATACTTAGGGATTTATATTACACCAAGATGCAGTACCCTGAAGGAAGATAACTATGTTAAACTCAAAAAGCAGATTGCAACAGACTTGATGAAATGGGAAAAATTGCAACTATCATTGATTGGGAGAATATCCACAATTAAAATGAATATATTGCCTAGATTTTTATATTTATTCCAGACAATTCCTATTCAATTAGGGAGATTTTTGAAGATTTGAATAGAATTGTGTTGAAATATATTTGGCAGGGTAAAAAAGCAAGAATAAAATTAAAGCTGTTACAAGATGCAAGAATAAGAGGAGGGTTTGCCATGCCCAGTTGGGAGCTATATTACCAGGCAACAAGTTTGATGTGGGTAAGGGAATGGATAACACTAAGGAACAGTAGATTATTGACTTTAGAAGGCCATGACTTGCTGCTGGGATGGCATGCCTTTCTCTGGCATATGGGAACTAAAATACAGGGGTATTTCAGAAGACATTATATTTGTGAGGCATTGTTTTTGAGCTGGGAGAAGATTAAAAGACAATATTACTTAAAAATTCCAACATGGATATCAACTATTGAAGCTTTTTCTTATCCAATAATATATAAAAAGGAACAAACAGTTAGATATGGTGAGATATTGAATGAAAAGGGTGAACTTAAATCTATGCAAACGTTGCAAGAACAATGTGTAAAAATGAATTGGTTTTCTTATTTGCAAATACAATCTAGGTTTGATAAAGATTCCAAGGCAGAAGGTATTTATGATAAGTTGACTGACGTAGATAAAATTTTGATGGGTACTGATGAAAAAGTAATTAAAACACTTTATGGACATCTATTAGAATTTAAATTGGAGAAGGAGCAAGTTAAAAAAATGATGATTGCTTTGGGGGAAAAATTTGGATATGGGATTGATTTGGAAAATGGCAAAAATTGTGGTCTCAAAATTATAAAATGACAATGTCAACTGCACATAAAGAAAATTTGTATAAGATGTTTTACAGGTGGCACCTACCCCCGACAAGACTTGCAAGAATGTTTAAGAATAAATTGGATAAATGCTGGAAATGTCATCAGATACCTGGTTCATATTACCATATGTGGTGGACATGTTCAGATGCAAAGAAATATTGGACTAAAATCTACACATGGTTGGAAAAAATGATAAAACAGCATACAGACTTTAAACCTGAGATATTTTTATTGGGAATCATACCAGAAATATATTGTAAAGAATTGAAATACTTGATTGTAAATGTTTTAACAGCGGCTAGAATTGTATCCACTAAGAATTGGAAAAATGAAAAAATACCTATACAGGAGGAAGTTATCAAAATAATTATGGACTGTGCTGAAATGAGTAAATTGACATTTGAAATTAGAGAACAAGAAGGTAAGCAATTTTATATGATATGGGATTTGTTTTATCAATGGTTGGATAAAAAGGTATGGTAATATAATACACTAGATAATTTTGTGATAGAAATCTAATAGATTGATATAAACATGATACAGATATATATATATATATATATATATATATATATATATATATATATATATATATATATATATAGATATATATATATATATATATATATAGATATAGATATAGATATAGATATAGATATAGATATAGATATAGATATATATAGATATATATAGATATATATAGATATATATAGATATATATAGATATATATAGATATAATATATAACCACTGGTTGAAAGTCTAACATAAATTTTAAGATAAAATGTGGAACTTCTCGTATAAAACGATGGAATAAATAGTTTAGTCATGGATGATTAATACCTGATAAATATATAAACATATGTTAGTTTGACAATCTGAAGATTGATATAAATTGTGAGTAAATGACTACAAAAGTATAGCACAAAAGATACGTAACCAACTGACACACTGTATGTATATAAAATGGAAGAGGATTTCATGTTTTTATGTTTTTGTATGTGTATGCTTGTGTTTAAAAATAAAAAAAAAACTTTATCTACAAAAAAACCAAGAACAATGAAATCATACTAGGAAGCAGTCAATATAAATCGTATGGATACAAGCAGCAAAGTTACAGTCCTACAATCACAAGTGGGAGGGGATGGGTAATAAGGAGTGATGAGAAGATTAACAGTAATAGTATTGTACACTTTGTAAATAGTTGGACAGTGTTGAGGGAATTATTTGTTTAGCAGAGAGATGACTTTCAGGAACAAACTGTTCTTGTGTCTAGTTGTTCTGGTGTGCAGTGCTCTATAGCGTTGTTTTGAGGGAAGGAGTTGAAACAGTTTATGTCCGGGATGTGAGGGGTCTGTAAATATTTTCACAGCCCTCTTTTTGACTCGTACAGTATACAGGTCCTCAATTGAAGGCAGGTGGGTAGTAATTGTTTTTTCTGCAGTCCTAATTATCCTCTGAAGTCTGTGTCTTTCCTGTTGGGTTGCAGAACCAAACCAGACAGTTATAGAGGTGCAGATGATAGACTCGATAATTCCTCTGTAGAACTGTATCAGCAGCTCCTTGGGCAGTTTGAGTTTTCTGAGTTGGGGCAGAAAGAACATTCAGAAAGCTCAAGCTTCCCAAGGAGCTGCAGAATATATAATGTCTAAAGCAGACAGCGGAGGAAGAAAGATTAAGCAGAGGAAATGCCATGGTATAACCTATAAGTGTCCTATATGCAATTTATCAATAGATAGCTAAAGTGGCTAATACTGGAAAATCCTACCAGTGAATGGAAACTGCTGGATTAAAAGAGGTATTGATCACAGCAACTGAAGAACAGGGACTAAGCACAGGATTCATAAAAGCACAGTTCTATCACACTAGACAGACCTTTGCTGCAGACTATGCAAACAGATCTCAGAGATAGTCCAGTGTGTGTGTGTGTGTGTGTGTGTGTGTGTGTGTGTGTGTGTGTGTGTTTGAGAAGAAATAGCATACAGTGAATGACACAACCAAGTAGCTGGAAATGTGTGCAGAAACATCAGCAATTGTAAGGACTGAACTTTCCCATGTCCAGATTCGAGATTCCAGCAAAAGGTCATGCAGAATAACAGGATTAAGATGCTGTGAGATTTCCAGATCCTGACAGAGAGACTAGTACTCATCAATCAACCAGACATCAGAGTAATAAACAAGGACCAGAAGACATCAGTGGTGATAAATATAACAGTGTCTTCCCTCTAATTCCAAAGAAAGTGAGGACTTTTACCAGGCTTTCAAAAATGTTCTCACCAGACCAGCAGATTCCATTAGGGTAAAATGGTGCCAGGGCTACAAAATATATTGCTTTATATTTGCATTTTAAATATATTTATAGTAGTTTTTAATAGGTTAATTTAGATTCTTAGCCAACAACAAGGCAACTGGAATCATCTGCATAAAAAATTCATATCCTCAACCAGTAAATTTCTACTATCATGCAAGCATTCAGTCTGCTTCTGCCTTTGTCCCTAGCCCCTAACCTCTCCCCAACTGTAGCCACCTATCCATAAATGTGTTAAATGGTTCTTCATCTTACACTTTATCTGGAATTATGTGAGAAATTGAGGTTATTCTTTTCTGCCCCCATCTTCCCAATATTTACTATGATCATTTCTTTTCTGATCTTCTGCCAGACAGAAAGTAACTACTAGGAGTAACACTTTGCCCACCCTATATTTCCTGTAAGTGAACCTTTGCTGAAGTTGCAAAGAGCTACTTCACCACTTCTTTCTCAGACTAGGTTCCAACTCTCTGGAAATACATTATTTTCATCTGAGGAAATAAACTTTTTCACAACCATCCTTATATTTCTTGCTGTAAAATAAAAATCTGGCCTGTGTGTTCCTTGAGTGAGCATGATAAAACCAGGCTGCTCTTCCCAAATTTTGTTCTTTTTCCTAGTTTGATTACTTTCAGTCAGAATTTGCTACTTCCAGAAAGGTGCTTTTTAACTTAATTATTTTTATTCATTTTCAAGCAATTTCAATAGCACTTCTATTTTCCATTTATCGTGTACAGACATCTGTCTTTTAATCATATGTTATCTTCCTACAGTCATTCTCCTTTTATTCAAGTTTCTGTCACCTTTACCTTTTCTTCTGTTCCATTTTTTTTCAAAGATCAAATCTTGATATTACCAAATTATGGTCTGTCATACATTCAGAATTTTTAAATTGTTCTTATAACCTTCACTGAGTTCTTGAATCTTTGTGATAGGCAATCAAATTAATTATGCCTTTTATCCACTCTTTTTGTCATACTTACCCAGGAATTACACTTTATTATTTATTTAAAGAATATAAACCTTTTGCCAAGCAAATATTCACCAACCACAATTTTTGTTTATTCTTGGGTCTATGAGTAGTCCAACCATTTTTTTCTTTGATTTCTTGCCTTGTTTTCACCCTCCATGCAAATAACGTAGAAGAATAGTCTTTTCCTCTAGATTCAGAAAGTTTTACAATTTTTCACAAAAGCTGCCTTTTTTCTTGCTTTAATACAACTAGAGCAGGGGTGTCAAACTCACGTCATTATGGTGGCATCACGTGATGTATTGGGCCTTTTTCCCCCTTCACTAAACCAGGTGTGGGCATGGCGAGTACATGACCCATCGGGCTCATGGGCTGGAAGTTTGACAGCTCTGCACTGGAACATTGCATACAACTATCATCATATAGAATTCTTACTTTTATACATTCCCATAATAATATTAATAACACAAATTCTTATTATGTGACATATATGATAGACTATCTTTCATTATTAAATCTATGTTTCACTTGCCACTTCATTTTACAGGATCAAACTGCATTCATTCAAAATTGTTATATTGTTCCCAAGCACACAATGCAACTTTTTTTTACTTCATTTCACTTGTTTATTAATTCCAACTCACAGTCTTCCATATTCCATGCTCATTGTCATCTCGTGTTTGTCAATTATACCTGACCTGTATACATTTACAACTTACAAAATTACAATTTAGAAAAAAAATCATAAGTTTATTCTCAGTTAAAAGTAAAATATTTCAAGCATCCCTGAATATTTCTAGGAATCTAGGTAGGCTTTTTATTTTATAAAATTGATGAGACAATCTAGACAATAGACATTGGTATATTTATTTGCACAGTTTCACTAAATATTCAATTTCTCAGACTGTAGTTGCAAGAATTAACATTACATTTAAGCATTTCAGTCAGCAGTGGAAAAATAAAACAGGCCCATTAATGTATTCCCATTTCAATATTGCTTCTTTTTAAATCCATCTTTAGACAAATGATTGTTAGCTTTTTATCTTCTAAGTCTTCATAGTGCATAAAATATGTTTAATGTATATTGGTTTGGTAGCCATGTAATAAGATGCAGAAATATGCAGTTTGCTATTTTCTATTTCTATAAACTGGCCAGGGGAAGTTTTTCCCACAATTTTCATACAGCAAAGTATATTTTATGGATTGCTGATGGGTTCGCCCATGGGAACTGGAACACTCAAGTAGAAACAAAATCAGCACTTTCAAAAATCAAACCATAATAGTGCTACAAAAAGTCTCTCACACATTTCAAATTGCAGCTGAGGCTCTAATCCTGAAATCAAATATGGAACTTTATATTGCAGTGATTTTATGTGGCAGGAAAGCACAGAACCTCTGCCCTACATGTTCTCTTAAAAGAAGGAAATTATATCTGTTTAAATCTTGCTACATTAAAGCTTCCATTTTTTGCATCCTACTTATGGAACCCTGCAATATTTTATCGCTCTTAGTCAGGGGTATGAACTTCAGTTGACAGAATTCCTATCAATGGTCATGCTAGCAGTGGAATTCCGGGAGTTGAAGTCCATAAACCTAGCAATGGTTAGGAAACACTGCTCTAAATAATTGATTACTCAAATCTTTTTCCATTAGTATGAATAGGATGCAGACAGAGAAAAAAAATCCCAAGTATTATTTGTTCTGAATATGTAATGCATACTATATATGTAATATGTATGTAATGCATACTAATAACTCTTCAAGTAATGGACTATAGGTGCTTCTCAATACATGAGACAAGACATATTTGCAGTAGGGCTAGAATTAAGCAAATCGTAATTGGATTCTAGAACATGAGATCCTCTCGGAGGTCCCCATTCCATAGTCATTTTGCATGTGAAATGCTTCAATGGGCTATTGGAATGAATGGCTATAATGACCATTCAGCAGCTGCTGTTGGTCCAGAATGTGGCAGCATGGACAGTTATAGTTATACCTCAATATAGTCATGTTACACTTCTGCTGCATTAGCTGTGTTGGTTATCAGTAAGATTTCAGGTATTGGTAAATAAATAAATGTCAGATTTCACTTGTTTAGTTTTTTGCTGCTGTGTTAACACAATCCTTAGTGATTTGTCTAAATAGGTTCTTTGGTCTGAACAGGTTCTTTGCTTAAAATTCAACAATTCAGGAACTCTGCTTCTACATATGGCTCCCATTTTTCCTGATGTTCTAGAACAGGGGTATCAAACTCAAGGCCCACAGGCTGGACCCGATCCATGGGGTACTTAAATTTGGCCTACAGGGCCACCCTGGAAACAGTGAAGGACTGGCCTGTAGTTCCTTTGCCAGCAAAAAAAGAGCTTGGGAGGGATGGTGTGTCCCTCCCTGGCTCTGTTTTTACTGGCAGAGGACTGGAGAAGGCTATTGCAGCTGAAAAATAGCCCCGGAGAACAAGGCATCCCTCCAGCCACGCCCAGGTCACCACAAGTGCCCCTGACATGAGTGTTGACTTGGCCATGCCCCCCAGCCCCCCAAAGTCAAACACAACCCTGATGTGGCCTATTCCTTCTAAGAAATAGGTTGTTATCATAAAAAGTGGGATGTTTTTACGTACTTATGTATACATTAAGAAGTAAATTGAACTACAACATTACTGTCTAGCTAATTGATCAGTTAACAGTAACAAAAGTATCCCTAATTTTTTAAGATCTGCTATATTATATATTTTTTCTCTTTGCCATTAAGCTTTATAGTTAAGTATTGGGCCAGTCACTCTCTCTCAGCCCCAGAAAAAAAGGCAATGACAAATCACTGCTGCAAGATCACCAAGAAAACTGCAGGGGCTAGTTCAGGCAGTAACCAGGATAATCACTTGAAAGTGCTAACCAACCAACCCAACCAACAAACTTTTTTTTTTAAAGCTAAAGTGGATGCATTAAAAAAGGAAATGTTTCCTTTTCTAATATTGTTTTCCCTCCTAATTACAACTTCAGATCCTTCCACATATCTTTTTTTTCTTTCTGCAACTAATAACCCTTTTAAAAAGATTTCTGGCTGTATAAAGAACTCATCTAAATCTGAAAGCAAAGCCCTAAGTCCAGAATCTAGTTCATAGAAGCAAGTTCTTTTTTCAAAAGTCAACAAGGGACAGGATGGTATTTACAGCGATGGTCAAGGCACTGTTTTTGGAGATCAAGCTTCAGTTTTGTCATTGTGCTTGCATTTCATTTTAAACCTACAATGTCAGTTTAAAAAAAAATCCAACCATGAAAGCAATTGACATGATCAACGTTTTAAGATGGGGTGAGGCAAAAAATATGGCAACCTGTTCCTCAACAAAAACAATTAGAATCAATAAAAAAAAGTTTTAGCTACCCTCAGGCAAAGTCTCCACCAATCAGATTTTTGGAGTCTTCTTTTACTTTATATATTCCTAAACTACAATGCTTACTAATATTTTTTCAGACGAGGCTATTAGGATGAATTTAGAAAAAAGTGCCAGGAGTAAAAATTTAGATCAAGAAAGCACTGTTTAAGTATGGATGGCACTGTTCCTTGTTTTGATACTGTTAGCAACTTCGAGGGAACGACCATGGTTCATTTTGCTGTTTATACAAAGTTAAAACTTGACTCAGAGAAGTTCTGCAAAATTTTATAGGATTTCACCACCTTTTGTTCAATGTAAGAAAGCAAAAAAAAAATTGAAATAGCTGGGAAGGATAAAGTCATGTAACATTTGTAATGGGATGGTGGAGGAGAAAAGAATAAAATAAGAAAAAAGATTTAGTTCATTTCCCCTTTGGTATGGTGAAGGAACAAAAGAATATTGCTGTGAAAGGTTAACAAATTCAACATAAAAAAGTGATTTCTTAGTTTATACAAAAGTTATGTGTCATTTGCCAATTAATTTTAACAGGTTAAATATATGTTAATATACTGTATCCTGAATTTTAAATAGCTACAACTGAGATATTGATCATACCTGCACCAGATCTAAATTGGTAGTTTGAGAGGACTTGCATTTAAGCACATTTCAATCTGATTTATAATAGTGCAAAGGATTACTTCAATCAGTATTGGGCAATGCTTCAGCATCAGTTTCAATTCTAAATTGTTTTTAAAAGCAAAACCCATAAAAATGGTCATCTTCAAATCAGCAAAACCATTTCTTTGAAATAATTGTACAGTTGTGCACTTAGGAACTGTCTACTTTGTCCCCTCCTACACTTCTCTGAATGCTCTTTATTCTCTGTAATCATCATCATCCTCTTTTAATGACCTCATATTCCCTTGTGGGGTGGAGTCTGGGCAAATGAATGGAGCAGAGTGTTTACTGGCTGGATGCCCTTCCTGTCACCAATGCAGAGTTTTGTTCAGCAGATATATTGGCAGTGTGCCCAGACTGCCTCTACCTAGGATCAAACTCATATACAGAGAACTTTATTCTATGTTCATGAGTTTGATCCTAGGCATAAATATATTTGACATATATTTATTTGCTCAAAAAGAAGTGATAAATATAAACTCAGTATTTAAAATCAAGGGTTTCCCCATACTTTTCATTATTTTTAATTTTGAGAAAGGAATTCAACATACGTTTTTGGATTGTTATAGTAACAATCAAGAGACCTCCAGCAACCATAATACAACCTTGTAACTTCCAAATTGGAGCTGAATAAATTTGTAGGTTACATCATCCAACAGTGGTGGCATATGTTACTGAAAACATAAGAATGTCTATCAAAAACATTAGGACAAGTTACTTGTCCTATACTTACTTTGTTTTCTGTAGTGCATCTGGGAAAACATATTTTTGATGTCCCCAAATTTTATGTTATCAAGATGTATGGCTATTTCAACATTTCTGACAGACTGGCAAAGCAGGCCTTCTGTAATTACATTAAAGTAAATGACTGCAATCCAGGATGGCATGTTTTGACAAGATAGCTATCTCTGCTTCAGACTATGTACTGTTAAAATTCTGGTGCTCTTGAGAAGTTATTTTCAAGTTTAAGTGAGGACAAATGCCCTGGGATATTATGAAAATGTGAAACTATTGAAGAAAATGCAACCAGAACTTTTATTTTTGTCTTTCCTTGTGCAACTGCTTCAACTCCATATTTAATCAATAAGGGCTATGGGACTTCCAGTGAAGATGGCCAACTAAATGACATGCCTAAGGAAAGGTCCCTGAACGTTTTTTTCCCCTGACTGTCACTTTTTCAACTTACTTAACCCTAACCCAACTGGCATTCCTTTAGTTTACATGACTCTCCTGGGTTAGGGAAAGTCCTAGAATCATTCCACAAGATCCTCCATATAGCAATCAGTCTATAAGTAGCTTCAGGGGCTGTGCTTTGAAATAGCCTGTATGCTGATAGCTGGAGGGTGGGTTCATTGTCAGTTCATTGTTGAAGAAGCAGCCATTTTAGAATTTATTTTTCAAACAGACAGTAAGTTGCACCTTTCATTTCTTAATTATTTTTAAGGATTATTAATCTTTATTAAACTCAGAGAGGCTTCCTTTAGCAACAACCTGCTATTCCTTTTTTAAGTTCGATGCCATTTGGGGGATTTCTTTATTGTAGAAAGTTGTGGTTTTCGTTTATTAATTTTAGTCATTTGTAGCTTGGTCTGCTTTGCTTTGGGTAGCTAAAACTTTCTGGTTTTTATGATTCCTGATTGGCCAGCAATTCTTCAGTGACTTACAAAAAAAGCTACTCTTTGACTAAAGAGGGAGTTAAGAAGATGGAGGAGCAAAATATTAGGAGATGTATTTGAAAAATCCTTAAATAAAATCCAACAATTCATAGACCATCTATGCTCCAAGGATCTTTTTTTAAAAAAAAAAAAAAACCTACTCAAACTACTTCAGAGATGCAAATATATGTAGAAAGTTACAAAACCACCGAGGCAATTTCACAAGTAACTGACAATATAGAGAACTCAATTGTAATTTTGGAATATAGATCTGACACCAATCTTTATTATGATGGTTTAAATATAAACCTCCCAAAATAATTGAAAGAAGAATTCCAAGAAAATCTTCAACTTTCAAAAGGACAAGTATGGGACTTTTTCTCCATGAACACTAACAAGGTTGAGAAATCCCTGAGAAAAAGATAAGTTTATAACTACTTGATAAACATTCCAGAGAAGAAAAAATTTATTTCATGAAGATAAGCAGGAAGCAGTGACTTAAACTTAATAAGCCAATTGGCATTAGAATGGATTTTTATTGGTCTGATATTTGTAATTCAAAGAAAGATTTAATGCAATCTTTCTGAAAATACATTTTTTTCTTTATATGTAATGCCTAAATAATTCTTAAAACTTGTAAAATATTACTGAAAGAGTATTTGGAAGTAAGAGAAAATTAAAGAAAAAGGTAATTGTTAATTGAGGTTAATTGGAACTTTATTGTCTAATTGAAAATGAACTTTAAAAGAGGAAGTTTAAAAAATTATTAGAACTTTTTGATCTTAGAAATATTTTAAAGAAAGTTTAGTGTTTTAAAATAGATGAAATAAAACATTTTCCCTTTATGGTTAAATAATCTGAAAGAATATAGTGAATTTTGTTAATATAAATCATGATAGTTTATAAAGATTATTAAATGCAAACAGAAATATATATTATTTCCACAGCAAGGAAGAAAAAGCAAAAATGTTTAAACTGATTGCCTTATTCAAAGAGGAGAATATATTTAATTACATTTTCTATTTGGAAAACACTTCTGGATTTTGTGCTTGTAATGAAAAAAAATGAAACTTTGACTTTGGCTTTGCCAATTAGATAGACTTGTTTGTTACAGAAATGGCTAGTATAAAGTAAAAAGTTGAGGCTGTAACATTATCTTCTACAATGCTAAAAAAAGTTGATAATCAACATTTTTTTCTATTTCCCGTTGTACCCCATATTTCCCCTCTTTCTTTTTACTTCCCCTAATTTCCTATTTCTATTTTCCTTTATATTTTATACTTGAATAAAACAATAAATGTTGGAGTGTTAAAAAGTCAATGAAAGTAATGGATGCTATATCATTCAGCAGCATTTCAGTGTGTGAATTCTTCACTGATACTTATAGAAAACTTAAGAGTAAAGGAGTTTCTTGAACTGTAGTTAAATTCAAGCAACTATTAACACCAAATGTTGCATAGAAATGTAAAAGTGACTTCACAGTGTTCTATATCAGTGCCAAGAAAGACTTGAATAATCAATACAATTTTAGAATCCAAAACAGCTTTTCCAAAATGCCTTTTCTTTTAGAATTTTTTTAAAATGCAGAACAGGCTTGCAATCTAAAAAAAAAAAAACTAATTTGGATGCACCGTGTAAGAATATAGCATTGTTGAAAGTGGAACTGGTAAATTGCCAGAGAAATGAGGAGTGAAACTTTTGACCAGAGTTGTCCAAACTCAATTAAAGAACATCAAAATAAAGATGAAATAATGCCAACACTTTTGAACAATGTAACTCATCCAGAAGTTTTACCCAATGTCTTCTCAGTGATGAATGGAAAAAGATATGGTAAAGCTACATCATCATTTAGAAAGAGAAAACACCTATAGAATTTTGTTAAACAACAGAAAGTTTTTAAACTGTATCAGGAAAGGGCAAAAATAAAAACAATAGTTCCATGAGGCATATATAATAATTTTTATTGTCACATTTTAAAATTGGATATATTTTCAGTTTTTTTTTTAAAAAAATTCTCATCATTGCCCTTTTCTTAGATTATAATATTGGACAACCCATGAATAGAGTTGACTGGATCACATTAACAATGCAATCATATTTATGAATCAGAAATACACTACTTTAGGTTTATGGGAATTTACTCCTGCAGGCTCTGACTATAAAGAATGAAATACTGAATTTTTATACAGTACTGAAGATAAGAAATCAAAAGAAAATAGAATTTTCCCAACAAGTACTAACACGAGTTTCTAATCCAATTGTTTGCAGTTAAAATTTTTATAACCTGTTTGCTGATTTCAGCTCACTTTGTTTCCTGTTCTCTCCAGGACTTTAAACAGACTTAGATCTTTGTTTGCTCTCTATATCTCCTAAAGGACCTAAACAGAGCAGAGAAATAAACTCTCCATCAGCTCCAACAGAGCTGTTTCCTTCCCTTTCTGCATTGGGATAGTCAATGGGCAGGAAAAGTAGAAAGAAGTGATTTGAAAATGCTGTTTGAAGTGTGCCTTTAAATAATGGCTCTCTAGAACTTTAACTCGGTCTTTCCTTTCCTTTTGGCAAAGTTTAGGAAAATGGGAAAAAAAGGTTCATAGAATTGGTATCTTAAACCACTTTTGAATTGGCAGATTTTTAGAGGGCTGTGTGGCTATATAGAGAAGGTAATGGGCTCCTTTTTGCAGAATGTGTTCAAGTAAAGATAATCCAAAGATCAAAAGGTGAGCCATATTTGAGTTTTTCTTTAATTTGGGATTCCTGCTTTGAGCAGAATAGCCAAATACCCACTTCAATTATAACAGGGGTGTCAAACTCATGGCATCACAGCAGCATCATGTGATATATCAGGACATTTTCCCCTTTACTAGACCAGGTGGGTACGGGGCCAGCACATGACACATCTGGACAGTGGGCCGTGAGTTTGATGCCCCTGAACTATAATATAGTACCAGCAGGATTGGAGGAAATGTTTTCATATATGTCAAAATTACATGAGGCTTAACACACCAGTTTCCTTGGGAAAATGTATTCCCCTGTAAGATAACAGTTTACAGGTCTCTGCTCTAGACTATCATCAATAACCAGACTAGCTAGGGAAGGATGGAAAGTGATCCTATATATTTAGAAGATGGTAGGTTTGGATGATGGATGGGTAGACTGATGGATAAATTGATTGATAGATGATAAATGATAGATTAATAGATAACCAGCTTAATTTATTAAACTTGCTTCAAGATTAGTTATACTTAGATAATATTTTTAGTTACGGGGTTGATTCTGTAGTTCTTTATGTTTCATATCATACATGGCTAAGTAAAACAAATCCTGAATCTTTTCACCTAGGACAGTGTTGGATAACCTTCTGGCACTGAGTGCCCAAAGCACATGCATGTGTACCTCCAAAATGCAATATGCATGCATCACCCATGTATGTGCCCCACCTCCTGTGCATGAGCCCACCCCCATGCATGTACCCCACCCCCCACATATGCATGGCAGAGAGATCAAGTGGCTGGCAGGAGGCACATGCGCGCATGCATGGTGGAGTTGAACTAGGATGGCAGCTCACATGCCCAAAGAGAGGGCTCTGCTTACCACCTCTGGCATGTGTGCCATAGGTTCACCATCATGGACTTAGGACATTTCTGCAATTAACTTTTATTGATGAGCTACTCACATCTGTAGAAGATAACTATTATTCAAAGCTCCATCAATAATTATAAGCATATTAAAAACCTGATTCAGTAGAACTTTCTGGCTCATTTATTACCTATTTGACTTTTCTTGAACTGTTTGGCAATCAGCTGTTGTGAGAAGGAGGCATAAAGCTTAGGATCACTAAAGGAACTAATACTGGTAATCAAGAGTTATGTATCCTTTTTGATTCTTCACAGGGAAAATAAGATTATATCCAAAGCCAGTGGGGTTACTATTAAAAAAACTCAATTGTCTTTGATATTTTATCTGCCAGAAAAGCCAATAACTGTGATTTCAGCATTCCTTCCTGAGTTTCCAATGTAATGGGATCTGGGCTAAATTCCTCTGGTTGCTTTGTTGTAGCTATTAAAGTTATATAATAAAGATAACAGGTTATGGTACACTGAGTGAAAGATTTTAAATATAATTTAGAGAACAAATGTGAAAGAAGATTTTAGTGAAAGGCAGCATGCCCCTTCCTTCTTGCTGTGTGGTACCACAAAATCTTCCTGCAACAATGTTTTTCACACCTTTTCTCCATCATTGCTACACTAGCATATTTTGCTGTATATCTTGATTAGGATCCATGGCATAACTGGTCACCAGAAAATACTGCAAAATTGTTTGAAAAAGTGAATTATAATTTTGTCTAATGTAAAGAATGGCCTTGAAACAGTTATGGACATTTGTAGTTGAAAAGCTCGTGTCTTTAGCAGGTTTTTTTTTTTTTTTTGGGGGGGGGGGGCAGACATGGAGATTAAACTTTCATATTCAACCCTTATAAGTCTAGGCAAAAAAAAAAATAGCACTGAGTAAAGCAAAGAGGACAGTTAAACATCTCCTGTTATCCAAGGAGAACTACCAGTTTCAAGAGAACCATTAAGATATGGTCCATGGCTACATTCAAAGAACTGAATAGACCAGAGGTCTGTTCAAACATTTGGACCTCAGGGACCACCAAACTCATAATTTTTAAATCCCATGGACCACTAATATGAATTTTGACTGATGGTGGCTTGCTGACGTTGGTAGGAGAGAGAGAAAGAGAGATTTCTGATCTAACCTCTCTCTCTCCCTCTCTCTCCCCCCGCTCTCTCTCACACACACAAACACACAGAGGCAGGGGTGGGATTCAAATTTCTTAACAACCGGTTCTGTGGGCATGGCCTAATTTGTGGGTGTGGCTTGGTGGTCATGTGACTGGCTGGGAATGGCTTGTATGTAAACATTATAAATATTTATGTAAATATTCTTTTTTTTTTAAATTAAAAAAGAGCAACTTTTACCCAAAATCAGGCAAAGCAAGCAGGCAGATTGAGTTGCTCACAGAATCACAGATTCATTCAGAGATCTGTGTTTCTACTATCGGCTAGACTTATACTTGAATACAGCTCATCAGTCTGGAACCCATATCATGTATCTGATATTAACACAATTGAAAAAGTCCAGAAATATTTCACAAGAAGAGTTCTCTGCTCCTCCACTCATTGCAGAATACCTTATGCCACCAGACTTGAAACTCTAGACCTAGAAAACCTAGAACTACACCGCCTCCAGTCCGATCTAAATATAATATATAAAATCATACATTGCAATGTCCTACCTGCAAATGAATACTTCAGATTCAATCATAACAATACAAGAGCACACAATAGATACAAACTCAAGGTTAACCACACCAAACTTGACTGCACAAAATACGACTTCAGCAACAGAGTGGTCAATGTTTGGAATACTCTACCTGACTCTGTGGTTTCTTCCCCAAACCCCAAAAACTTTAACCTTAGACTGTCTACTATTGACCTCACCCACTTCCTAAGAGGCCTGTAGGGGGCGTGCATAAGTGCACTAATTGTGCCTACCGTCCCTGTCCTATTGTTTTTTATTTTTCTTATAAGTATCTATCTCATGTATTCAAAACTATATTTATTCTAATACCTGTATCTTGTAAGCGATTGACAAATCAAATAAATACTAAAATACTAAATACTATCTGAGTCTGCACTGAATCAGTACTAAGGGAAGTTCAGCTGTGTTTAAAAGCAGAGCCAGAGATCTAAAGATTAGCTAGAAAGCAAGAAATCCAAAGAGTTCTTGCTTTCTAGCTAATCTAAATCTCCTGGCACAGCTGATGGTCAGGGGAGAAAAAAAAGGGAAAAATAGCAACTTAGCAGGCTTTGCCAGGTAAGGAGTGAGTGGGCGGGGAGGGAGGGCCATGTTGGAGGTGCAGCCTTGTGTTCCCACGCAGCCTGGATTAATTGCCTTTGGGGTGACATTTCTCTGTGGACCACCAAAATTTTCTCGTGGACCACCAGTGGGCCATGGCCCACCAGTTGGCGACCACTGGAGTAGACCACAGAATTCTTCACTGAATCCTGTCTCAATTCTGCTTTTGTATAACCCATGTGAACCCTTGTCCATTTCCTCATATTTTCCTAATAGTTGCCTTAAAAAAAAGAAAACTTTATTTAAAACCTTACTCTTCTGACTGCTGAAACAGAAAAAAAAAATGCATAATTTAACAAAAGTGATTATAAATATACTTAGCATATTTGTTACAAAAATCTGCTTTCCTTTGATTTTTAGATTTAAATCTTGTTTTTGCTAATGGCTGATTTATATTTATATATATATATATATATATATATATATATATATATATATATATATATATATATATATATATATATATATATATATATATATATATATATAAAATGAATGACGGCAATAAAACATTTTATCAGACATAAGTGGAAACATGACAAGGGACATGAAAAGAGCAGAGTTTGCTAGATGTGTAAGAGAAAGCTCAGTTAGATGAATGTCAGAACAAGTTAAATCGCTTACAGAAGTAACCATTCAAAGAGCCTAGAACTTTATGTTCAGAAATCCAAAGACTAGTGTGAAGGCAAAAAAAAATAAAAATGAAAAGATGCACCAATGGAACTTAAAAAAAACACCCTACTAAAAACAGAAAAGTTGAAAGGAAAGAAAGATAGTAATTAAAATAATTCTACTGGGTTTCAGATCAGGAATGTTGAGCATTTCATACAAATCATAAAACCATTATGCTGAAGAAGTAAAGAAAACCTCATCTAACAGTATCTGCCCCAGATGTTATAGACATTATTTTGGAAAAGCAGGGAAAATACAAGAGAATTGTGTTTTGTTTTTTTAATTTAAAAGTTGATTGTTGTGCCTGCATATATTTCCTTTTTTGACACATTAACTTTGTATATATAATTTTAACTGTGTGGACTTTATGTATGTACGTGTGTGTATGGGGGTGGGTAGTGGTGGGGGTGTATGTGTGCACGCACACACACAAAATAAGATTATCTAAAGGAAGAGAAAGTGGGGAGGGGAACATCATCTGGGAATTTTCCGGTGGGAGGATGTTATATCCTGAAGTCTGGCAGAATATCTTGCAAACTGCTAGCAAAGCATCTTAATAAGGAGAGGATTTTCTAAAACCAGTTTAGAGTCAAACTGGCATAAGCACAAGACAAGAATAACTTAAGCATGAAGTATAGATAGGGGGGGGGAATGAAAGCTAGGGGAAAAAATGTATGAAAGTATTTCAAGCACCACAAATGAATCTTTCTTTATATGTGTGTGTGTCTTACGCATGCGCACATGCACACACGTTGAATTCTATCACTAATTTGTTTATTATACAGCTTGGGATCAGATAATGTCAAGTAGACAGAAATAATTTGAACAGATTTTGCCTATGGCTTTAACACAGGGGTGTCAAACTCAAGGCCCATGGGCCAGATCCAGCTCATGGAGTACTTGGATCTGCTGTTTCCAGGGCTGCGGGGCCTCCCTGGAAACAGCAACGGACTGGCCTGCAATGCCTCTGCCAGTGAAAAGGGAGCTCAGGAGAGCTGCTTCCAAGCTCTGTTTTCACTGGCAGACGGTTGCGGGAGGCTGTCCCAGTGAAAACGAAGCTCAGGAGGGAGCTTGGAGCAGTTTCTCTGGCAGAGTGCTTGGACCACCACAGATGCCCCTGACACAAGTGATGTCAAGCTGGCCATGTCCATCCTGGCCATGCCTACCCCAACTCCCTGAGGTCAAACACGATCCTGATGCAACACTCAATGAAATCGAGTTTGACACTCCTGCTTTAACACAACACATGACTGTCTCCTTTCATTAATGAATATTCCTTTCTTTGCATAGTAGGAAAGTTTTGCTGCTATAATTTTCTCTATCAAAAAAAATACAACAACAATTAATAAATTTTACATTTCAAAGGTACCATGGTTTCCAGAAGTTGGCATTTAAGAATCTTGAAGTTATCTCCAAGTTCTTGATGACTTTGGCTGGATAAGAAACATGGCTCAGGAATTATTGACAAATTCAAATGGCAACCCATTCCTACGGTAAACAAATTCTCCTTTTAAATTCAGAGATTAAGTGTAATTGTCATGTTTTATAAAATATGGGAACTCTGTAGCTCCTGATCACCAGCAGTTATTTTACATACAGCTATAAGACTGCAGATTTACATTAGCCTGGAAGGTATTACTCAACAACACAGGCTTAGGCTCTGCTATAAAACTAAAATGGAACATTTTCTCCAAAGCATAATATCTGAGAACTACTTCATTTATATAATGGCAAAGGTATGAAAGGAAAGGTAACACAGAGCTCAGTAGTAGAAGATTTATTCAACTTCTAAGCCACAAATAAAACAATTCTCTGGAAGAACTCAGCAAGAACCAAGGACTGGAAATAAGCTTTATTTGAAAATTGCTAACCCCAACTACATCATAGAAGTACATCAGGATTTTTTCAGACTCAAATGGACCACATACAGTAGCTTAGTCATACTCAAGGAGGAACATCTTCCCCATGCTTTGGATCCTGAAAAGAAGAGGAAACATGCCCTATATTCTGATGGAGCATCAAGTCCCACATTTCCTCTTGGGATAAACGGTTGTCAGCTAAAATTTCTACATAGCATTTTCTCCTACCCATACTATCCATGAATCCTGGTATGTGGAAGCAAGTTACAATATATTTGTACACAAATCCAATATGATTGTATGATGGTTAATTATTAGCAATCATTATTTTATTTGTAGTTATGATTTTGATGCCTTCAACCCACCAATGCCATATGCATTACAGAAGTAAAAATGATTGCAGTCAACCAAACAAAGTGTTAGAGAAGGATTAAATCCTAATGCAAAAAATAACTCATGGCAGAGTGTTGTGAAAATAACAATGCTATATTATTTTTAAAGTACTGATATATTATTATAATATTGTATATGATAAAAACTATTCATAATAAAATGAATACAATATCTTGACTCATAGTTTGAATTCTGAGCCCCTTGTAAAAAAGAGAGAGAGAAATAGGCTAATAAAATTTCCTTGGGATGGAGTGCTTTTCTACTCAATTTTTTCTTATGGTAAGCTTATTATCAGAATATTTGGATATTTCCTATTATAATTGAGAAAACAAAACCTTTAATCAACTTTATTCACTGAATTGTAGAAGAAAATCATTAAGATCAAAAATATTTAGCCTACTGGGATATGGTAAAGCTCTTTCTACAAAACAAAGATATCTTTGAATTATTAGTCATTCAGATGCTGTATGGCTGACTGCCAGTCTTTTGTCATAATATTTTTTTGCAAAGGCAAAATTATTTCCCCTAATCATTATCATGGACTTTTTTCTTTGTGACAAAGGTCCCTTTGGAAATGCTGGCAGCATTTCAAACTGGGCTGGCATTGAAAACATTCTCATGATTGAGAAATATCAACTTATTTTTATAGTTTGCTCATCTGCTGCCATAAAGCCTGTGAGAGAGCTAATGCGATAATGGTATCTGAAGGCTAGTGGGCCATAGAGACAAGAAGAGCCAGAAGTTGTAAAGTATTCTGCAAATTTTAAGTGGAGCAGAAGACAGCAGTGGGCACTGAATTTTTTGGAAAGTATTTGAATCTGAGAAAGTTTGGATTAGATGAGATGTAGCAGTGTTCCACAAAGAACAAAGAGTTCCAAAGCACCAGAAGCCAAGACAAGAAACAATAGATGGATCAAGGAGAGAAGCAACCTGGAACTAAGGAGAAATTTTCTAACAGTGAAAACAATTTATCAGTGGAATGGCTTTCCTTCCGAAGTTGTGGGTGCCCCATCACTAGAGGCTTTTAAGAAGAGACTGGACAGCCACTTGTCTGGAGTGGTATAGGGCAGGGGTTCCCAAACCCTGGGCTGTGGCCCACTATCAGGGCATGGCCTGTTCAGAATTGGGCCATGTGAGTGGCTGGCTGGAGCATGTGCATATGCATGCAGCTGAATACTTGCTTGAGCTGTGGACCGGTGGGCAGTCCCTGCAGGGAGTGTGTGTGTGCCTGCCTCTGCTTGCTCAACGGCTGTGGGTATGCACACACTGGTCTGCCACTCAAGTAGCCCAGTTCCCCTCTCCCCCCCCACTTCAGCTAGGCTACCAAGCCATAAAGTTTGGGGACAGCTGGTATAGGATTCCTGCTTGAGCAGGGGGTTGGACTAGAAGACCTCCAAGGTTCCTTTCCAATTCTGTTATTCTGTTATATTTGGACAAAGTAAAACAGCCTTCTTCATCATTCTTCCTTCTCAGCTACAGTTTGTGGAACTTGAGATCCAAAATTATTGGCAGTTGGTTGGAAAAGATTGGAACAAGAGGGAGAATATGAAATCCAGCAGCTATGATTTATTTACCAGCCAATAGTATAGGTTCCTAGCAAAGTATATAAAACAGATTTTCTCTCTGCTTTAGATCCTATTGCTATACAAAGGGTAATATAGCAGAAGGTAATATGATAGATTTTTGCGGCTAGGGACAACACAAAAAAACTATTTATAGAAAAATAATTATGTTATAAGCCAACAGAAATACTCTTATTTTCTTGTGCAAGAAATGGTGCATGGAGAAATGGGACTAATGGTAGTATTAGATATAGGTATATGTGTAAACAACAAATGGATATGACAAATTTTGCATTTGTTTCTATGTGGAATAATTACAAATGTATAACTATTCTTCTGAGCTTAATTTTTCTAAGAATGGAACAAGTGTTTGTGATAGGGTTGTTCCTTATCTCCCAGTTTCCTATACAAGTCACTGGCACAGATTAATTTTCAATTGGAAGAAACCATATAATTCTTCCAGAAAAAAACAACAGTCACAACATTTATGTGACACCTGAAGGACTAAATGATACATATCAGATGCATATGTTAATTACCATGGAATAATACATTTTAAAGTTTAAGCACACCTTTGAGCTTGGAGGAAGATCACTTTCAACCATAACAATAGTATTCAGTCCTAGTTAACTGACAGTTTTTAAGATATATGTCTTGATTTGGGTTTAGGGTAATAGAAAAACTATTTTTATAGCAGTGAATGCCATTTTAACCCTAGCTACTGATATCTTATTCTGGTAAATTTATCCATTTAGGCTGAAAAGACAGTACGCACACTAGGGCTGTCAGGAGGAATAGTACAAATTAAATAAACCAAACCATAAATTTTAAAATGTAACGGTATGCACATTACATTAAACTACCTGCTGTTCTGTGACTCTTCTTTGAACAGTGAAATATGATAGTCTTGGTGTCTCTCTAACATTGTGATATGAAATATGAAAGGAATAATATGAATAGATTTTTTTTTACTTTCAGCATGAAAGTAAAAATAACTTTTGTTAAGATTTCTAATTCTTACCATAGGTCTATAACCATTTACCTTGGAATAAGACATTGAACAAAATATGAGGCTATCACACCAGTGATTTATAGTAACATTCAACCATTGCTGTAGTGATTTATCATTAATGCATACTGAATAAACAATTCCTAGGGCTGATCACTAAAAGCCTGTAACGTTCCCATACAAATGTTCTAAACAAACATTTGGGGTCCGTCCCCACCCCCCACGCTAAATTATTCCTTCTGGGTGAGCTAATCCTAGCGGAAATACAAAATAGCAACTCTTCTGCTATATGCCTGGATCACATTAAAATATATATGCACATGCATTATAAAATACAATTCTAAAATATGATTTTGAAACTACATCAGGATTAAGAAATGTCTTGCTTAATAACAATCTTAACTGCTTTGATTAGAGATAATAGACTAGGTAGCTTTATAAGACACTGGAAACCGTTCGTAGACTTTCTATGTGCTAAATAAAATAATAGATGGTTAACACAGGGATTTGAAGATTAATATAATGATTAGTTCAACCTTTCTTTTTTCCTCTGTCTGTCTGTCTGTCTGTCTGTCTGTCTGTCTGTGTAAAAGAAGAGGAGAATTCACTGCTTTGTCCTTTCTTTTAGCATCCATCCATCCATCCATCCATCCATCCATCCATCCATCCATCCATCCATACACGCACATATGCACAAAACACATGTGGATATATTCAAATATGTATGTATCTATCTTTCTTTATCTTCTTTATCTATCTATTTGAAGGAATATATACACACATTTTGTTTGTGTGTGTATATTTATATATCTATATCTATATATCTATTATCTATCATCTATATATCTATATCTATCTATCAATCAATCTATCTCTATCTGTCTGTCTGTCTATGAAACACATAATAAAACATTTTCAAAATGGAAGGCATATAATCCAAATCTTGAAGCATTTCTGTTAAAAATTCACTGAAATCAATGGAAAAATAGTTAAATGCAAATAATTTGTTTCATTAATATCAATATCATATTAATAACTAGAGTGATTTCTTTTGGATTTGAGGAAATATAATATTATATGTGTGTCCCATGTATATGCTGTATACTATATCCAAAATTACTGAAAGCAAAATATTTCTTAAGTAGAACAGAGGAATTCAAATTAGCTCTTACAAATTAATTATCATTCGTATGATCATGTCATATACTTTTGTTCTTGCAATCATCTTAAAACAATCTCCTCATCTTCCTCCCCTCCTCATGTTGCCCTTATGTTTTCAGCCTACCACCCTAAATCAAATCCGTAGCACATGCTTACTGCTATACAATATCTTTGCATCCAACATTGCACAACAGCTGGAAAACTATGGTCATCCTACATGCCACCACTCAGTTTTCACAGGAAGCTCTTCAGGAGGAATGTACATTGTTCTCTTATTCATTGGATACAGTTCTTGAGACTGTTAATAAATTGCATCTTGAAGTCATTAGGCTTATATCAAACTTAAAAACAAATAATCCAAGTTTGGAGATTGTTTCACTAATGAAAATGTGGGATGAATTTTGAAGAAATATAAGAGGAAAAAAATCAAGGATAGATACAAGTGAGGGTTACTTATGGCATTGTCTATGCAAATTCCAACTTAAGAGAGTATGGCCTAGGTCTAAAGAACATTGCATTCACAATTCATCTAGGGAGAACCCAGCAAAGCCTCTCTTGCAATTTCTTTTATTTTACTTACTGTCACTTTATCTAAATTAGACTCCCCACCTAATCACAGAAGGGATTCAAATTCTGGGTTTAGCATAAATAGCTAATTTAAAATTAGACTATTCAGTGACTACTGCCTCTTCATTAAGTTTATAATGTTAATATATGTACACTCTAATGTGTAATTAGTTTTAATAGTTGCACTGGCTTTAAGATTAAAAATGAGATGAAAAACTTTTTTCCCCTCTTTAGTTATTTTTTTTTCAGCTTCATTTTTTTTCCAATTAATCTCTCCCTTCTGTGCTGAAGCCACTCCATTCATTCCTTTTAACAGTTGGCACATAGAAATATTGCTACAATGTTTGCTCACTTAGGCTAAATTTGCACATTATTGAGATAACCATTATCTTTTTTTTTCTGTTCCCAGTTGTATAGCATCGGTATATAAGCTTTCTTTAAAAATGTGCTATTTGCTACAGAAAAACATTACCTTATAGTAGTTAAACCATCTTTACTTTAAACATGCTACAGAGGGATAGAGAGATAGATAGATAAATTTGACCATGTAACCTCTTCCTGAAAATATCTTCAATGTATTCCCATATTACTATTTACATTTTTTTAAAAAAAATGTTAACTTGATACACATTCCTGGGTACAGAATTTGAAATCTTTCTTTCACAGCCTCTTGACACATAACAGAGCTTTAAAACACAACTAATGCTGCTCCCTAGTAATGCTTTTTAACTCAAGGCTAATAAACTATGTAATCAAAAGCAATCAAAATACTATTGACATACACAAGGACAATAAATTGGTACAGCTACATTGCGATTATAGCACTACAATTCTACATTTTGTTTGTAAGATGTATAATAAAAGCAAGATAATAGAAGAAACTATGTAGGAGAATTATACATGATGGAATGAAGAACATCTTTAAAATACATTTATCAAGACAGCTATAGTTTTAAATATAAAATGATAATGTTGATTGAGCAAAATGTAGTGTTACTTCTTGAATGTTCATCTCTTGGTCAATCTGCTGGCTAAGAAAAGGAGAGTGTTCTTTTTTAAACTACTATGCTGTAAGTTAAGAAATATCAATAGGGTAACTAAATTGAATAGAAAGAATGGTGCCAAAACTCGCACAGCTCCAGCACTGGATTAGTGTTCACTCCTATCTCCATCAATGGGAATATAAAAAGGGTGTTGGTACCTACCTGATATGCCCGTTCTCTGTGAGCTGTGAAGAGCATCCAGAAGTGGGAGGTGCTTCAGTCTCTTCTGGAAAGGCTGGGCTAAAAACTCCGGGATGCTCCTCCTCCTCCACGGGACACCTCCCCAGCGTCCCCCAGTTTTGTGAAGACTGAGTGCCAAAGTCCAGAACTCATCACCTAATTTAGATCCCTGACTGGAACGGAACCCCACCAGATGGAAAGAAATGGGTGGGGCTGGATGCTCTTCATAGCTCACAGAGAACGGGCATATCAGGTAAGTACCAACGCCCTTTCTCCCATGAGCTGTTCAGAGCATCCAGAAGTGGGACATACCAAAGCTTGCCCTGTCCTTAGGGAGGTACTCCGTCTGGATCAAAATCCACTCCTAAACTCGGTGGACCCTCTGCAGGACTCTTCTGCCAAATGAAGTGTCCTCTGAGGCATAGACATCAATTTTATAATTTCTGACAAAGGGCGATGGTGAAGCCCAAGTTGCCGCTCTGCAAATTTCGTCTATGGAAGCCCGTGTGGCCCATGCTGCTGATGTTGCCGCTGTCCTTGTTGAGTGGGCTGTAATGCCCTTAGGAACTGAGATGGACTGGCATTTGTAACTTTTAGCTATGGTGGCTCTCAACCATCTACCAATGGTCATCGACGACACCTTGTGTCCTAAAGTGGATGGATTGAAGGATAGGAATAGAGCCTCAGATTTTGGAAATGCCACCGTGCGGTCTCGATAGATGCTTAACGCCCTTCGAACATCAAGTCGATGCCATTGATGCTCCAGTCTATGAGATGGCTTCAGACAAAAATTTGGAAGCACCAACTCCTGCGGTCTGTGGAAGACTGAATTTACTTTAGGGGTGAACGATGGATCCAATCTAAGAACCACTCTGTCTGCACGAAACACGCACAGGTCCTTTCTCATCAACAATGCTGCCAATTCAGAAATCCTGATGTGATCGCAATTAAGAAGACCACCTTATACGTCAGGAATTTGAGACTAGTTGTTCTTAAAGGCTCGAACGGGCCAGTTGTAAGTGCGGTTAACACCTTGTTGAGCTCCCAAGTGGGATAGCGGTGAATTACAGGAGGTCATAAGTTTTCAGCACCCTTAAGAAAGCTGCAGACATGTGGATGGTGCGCTATGGAACGAAGGTCACCCCAGGATATCACCGAGGCTAAGGCCATCACCTGTCTGCGTAAAGTATTTGGAGATAGGCCCTTGGTCAACCCCTCCTGTAAAAAGTCCAATAATTGTCCTATTGATGGGGCAGTTGGGTCAATCTTAGACCCCAGGCACCAGTGACAGAAAGTGGACCACGTGGCCTCGTATATACGATTTGTTGAGGACCATCTGGATGCTTGTATGGTGGCAATGGCATCCTCTGAAATCTGTTGTGTCCTTAAATGGCTCCGCTCAACCTCCATACGGCTAGGCTGAGCCATTGTGGGTCCGGGTGAAGTACTGGCCCTTGCGAGAGGGAAACCCTCGACGGTGGAATTTTCCAAGGTTATTCTCTCGACAGGTCCTGTAAGTCCGCGAACCATGTTCGCCTGGGCCAGTAAGGGGTGACCAATATCAATTCTGCTCGATCCTCCAATAACTTCTGGATCAACTTGGGTATTACAGGGAGTGGAGGAAACGCATATAGAAGTCCGGGAGGCCACTGACATCGCAGGGCATTGACGGTCTCTGCCCCCTGAGTCAGATACCTTGAAATATACCAGGGCAATTGGGCTTTGAGGGGAGAGGCAAATAGATCGATCACTGGTTGCCCAAACCTCCGCACTGCTTCCTGGAAGAAAGACGGGTGTAGGCGCCACTCTGTCTGATCTATCGTGGCCCTGCTGAGCCAGTCCACTTGTGTGTTTAAGGCCCCTGCTATGTGCTCTGCCTTGAGCGAAAACAGATTGGCCTCGGCCCACTTGAACAACCTGGCTGTCTCCAGCATCAGAAGTTTGGAGTGGGTACCCCCCTGTCTGTTTATGTGGGCCTTGGTTGTGATATTGTGTGTCAAGACCAGAATGTGGCATGATTGGAAAAGGGGTAGAAAACTGCGTAACGCCAGATGAACTGCTCGCAGCTCCAACAGGTTGATGCTTTGTGATTGTTCGGAAATAGTCCAACTTCCCTGTGCAGTGTGGGATTGGAAGTGAGCTCCCCATCCTACCAGGCTGGCATCGGTTGTGATCGTAAGGTTCCTTGAAAGGACAACCCTTGTTTATCATGTTTTCCGACCACCAGCGGAGCGATTGGAGAACATTGTGCGGTACCTTTATCCGGACGTTGGAAGTGGCTCTTCCGGTTCGCTGGAAAGGTAGCAAGAACCATTGCAGTTCTCTAGAATGGAATCGAGCCCAAGGCACAATGGAAATACAAGAAATCAGTTTCCCTAACAGTTGAGACAGAACTGCCAGGGAAACCCTCTTTAAGTCTCTGATCTCTCTGGCCAAAGACTGGATACTACTCAACCTATCCTGACAGAGAAAAACCTTGCCCTCCACGGTATCTATCACTGCCCCTAAATGAACTAACCTAGTTGAAGGGATCAAATGGCTTTTATCCCAATTTATGGAAAAGCCGTGACCTTGAAGGGTCTCCAGAGTAACCTTGGTAACCAAATTTGCTTGATGTCTGGAAGATGACAAAATTAAAATATCATTCAGATAACATTGTAAACAAATAGATTTGATCCTGAGGGAGGCAGCCAAAGCCGCTAGGACCTTGGTAAAAATCCTAGGGGCCGAAGCCAGACCGAATGGTAGGTACGATATATTCGTAGTGCCAATCACAATAGCAAAATCTAAGATATTTGTAGTGAGCAGGTCTAATTGGTATATGTAGATAAGTCTCTGTCAGATCTATAGAGGTCAGGACATTGTTCTCTCTGATGCAGAATGGACTGGAGAGTAGTCATCTTGAATTTTCGATAAACCAATGATCTGTTCAGACTTTTGAGGTCCAGAATTGCCCTACAACCCCCCAAACTCTTTGGAACCACAAACAATAGAGAGTAACAACTGTTGTTCAGATGGGACCTCTCTAATGGCCCGAATATGCAGAAGATGATTAATAGCCTCCTGCATCAACGCTCTCTTAATGGGGTCCGTGGACCTAGGGCTCCTAATGAAAAAGTTTTGGGGGGAGGATTGAAACTCTAGCGCCAAACCAAACCTAACAGAGTCCCTGACCCACGCATCAGAGGTGGAGCTGTCCCATTGATCAGCAAACAATTTTAGCCGCCCTCCAATGGGAGCTGCTGTCAAGGACTCACTTGGGGCAACGAAAAATCGGCCTCCGGTACCTCTGTGGTTTCTTTTGTTTTGGCCTCCCCGCTGGCCTCTATTGGAAGATTCCAACCTATCCTGTCTAAAACTGGGCCTGTAGCCTGATGTTCTTTGCGATCTGGGAACGTATGGGCCTTGATAGTAGAGCCGAAAGGAACCCCTTCGAAACGACTGGGGTGTTCTGTTTTCAGACCTCCAAAAAAGAGGGGGAATCACTTTTTTCTTGTTTCTATTCTCAATAAGCAGGGGCTCCAAGACACTGCCAAATAATTTATCCCTCGATATTGGGGCTGATGCCAGCTTGCATTTATGCTTGGTATCTGCCTGCCAATGTCTGAGCCATAGCAGTCTCCGTGCTGATACGTGAGATGCTATGGTTCTAGATGAGAATTTGACTGCATTAAATGTGGCGTCGGCGGAGAATTCTGCTGCTGCAATAATCTTAGCAATGTCCTGGTGGTCTCTGACATTTGATGCCGGCAATATATCCCTCTGCCAGCCACAAAGAACTGCTCTCGCACTGATCGGGGGAATGACCTAATAGAGCCACAAGCCTTGAAATCACCAAATTAATTGGGAAAAAATTTACAAGCCGAATTAACCCAAGAGCAAACCTGAATTTTGACTAGCTGAATCAGAAAACCGTTCCAGTCAGGGAGTGCACAACCTCTTACCACGAAGGCTGAGCTAAAACTGGGGGACGCTGGGGAGGTGCCCGTGGAGGAGGAGGAGCGTCCCGGAGTTTTAAGCCCAGCCTTTCCAGAAGAGACTGAAGCACCTCCCACTTCTGGATGCTCTGAACAGCTCATGGGAGAAATATTAAATTTAATGCAAATGAGAGCTCTCTCATTTGACCTAGGCATAAGGTTTGAGCTAGATAACTTAGAAGAAAAGACATTTGAGATGTCCCACAAAAGAACTTTCTGAACAATGTGATCAAGAGCTTTTGTTGCTTCCAAGCTCTTTTAAGGTCAATCAAGGTCAAATGTTGAATTGATCAGCCATATCAATGTTTGTCAGATTCAACAAAACTGGAATCAGAAGCAGACACAAGTTGGAATTCAAGGATGTAAATATTTGATAAGTAGATTTATTATAATAACAAACAAAAATGAATGAAGTCAATAAAAATTGCTTCATTGCTGCTCTCTATCAAATGCAATACATTTATATAATCAAATTAATACCCCAATTCTTACACATTTTTCTTCTGTTGGCATGGTGCAAAGGATTTGAATCCTTCCTTCCTTCTTTCCTTCCTTCCTTCCTTCCTTCCTTCCTTCCTTCCTTCCTTCCTTCCTTCCTTCCTTCCTTCCTTCCCAAAAACAAAAAGTGGGAAAAAATAAATAAGCAATAAATAAATAGACAAGAAATTTGCAGTACCATGAGTTCATGTAAATTAATTATTAATTCTCAAAGTAACATTAGTTTAATTTATTCAAACACTTTAAATCATTTTAAAACTCTAAAATGACAGCTCATTCTCACAATTGATTTAATGTACAAATAACAATGACAGTAATAAGCCCGGTATAAATTTGAGTTAAAAGTTTAATTTTATCTAATCAGTAAGAGATATTATTCTTATTTAAAAATCATCCATAACCTAAATATTGAAACTGTATATAAAGACAAACTGAAATTTTGGATATGGAACAAGCCCATGGATGGAAATATACTAGTCAAAAAATGTTTCCAAGTTAAAATCTGAGTCAAATTTATTTTTCAAATATGAAATTATCTTAGACCTTTAAGCCAAAGTCCTACAATTTTGTTTTCCATTTTTCCGCTGTTTCTTCAGTAGTTTCCAATCATAAGTACAGAGTATTGTAGTAGCTGTTAGCTGTTAGGAGGCAATGACTGTAGTGATAAGGTTGGAACTGAAGCCATTGCAGACTTTCTGTGAGTAAAACAAAATAATGGATCGTTAACGAAGGGTTTTGAAGTTAGTTTTCTGCTGTGGGGCTTATCTTTCTTTTTATATTAGATAGATGATAGTAGTAGATAGGTCAAACTATTTGGGTAAATAGAATTTTAGAAGCTTATATATTGTAGACCTGTTTTGCAAAGGGGGAGAGGGAATTAGTAATGTAATATATTTATCCATATTCCACTGGAGGGGGAGTTTGCAGGAAACAATATATGTGTATTTTCTTTTCTTTTTTAAATAAACTTTTTTTTTGTCCTGTTTAGTTTTGTTCTGTTCTGTTCTGGTTATTTTTTTGTAAGTTTATATTTTAATTCTTGAATTTTTTTTAAAAAGAGTGTCATCAGAGAATATAGAAAATATTTAAAAAGATAGTTTACTAGCTGACAGCTTTAGTATTATTTATGTTTGTATACAGATACAGATACAGCCACAGACATATAACCTTCTCACCCCATAGATGGTCTGTGTCTTCCTCAATCTCAGGTTTGATACCAGAAGCCTGGAATTTGAGGGTTCAGCACAGTAGCTTAATTGTTCCTAACATGGCACTCTTCTGGACAGAGAGCATTGACATTGTCCCTGGGATCTCTTGAACCCACTTTCCCAGCTTAGGAGTTACAGCTCTCCTACTATTTGGGACCACTTTGGCCTTTACTTTCCTTATACTCTGCTTCTTTCTTCAAACCTTGGTACTTCTCCAGGTTCTCATCCTCCTTCTTCCTGACATTGCTTTCATTTGACACTGCTATATCTATCAACACCACTATCTTCCTTTGTTTACTATTGCAATGTCTGATTGATTGGCTACTACCTATCTGTCTGTCTCAATATTAAAGTTCCACAGAATCTTAACCCTAATCTTAATCTAATTTTTTGATTGTGCTGTTCAGTATATGCTGTACCTGCCTAGATTTTATAACCTGCCATTGTGTGTTGGGCTGTCTCTGAGGCCTCTTTGTGTAGTCTGCACCTTGGATCCTGTCTAATGTGGTACAACCCTGATTCTATGGATTGGTGCTTAGTTGCTATTACTGCTTCATTTTCATAAGTGACTTACCGAACAGGATCAGGGTATCAGGATAGCAAAATACTAAATTTGTTTAGCAGGCTTGAATAATTAGTATTTTCATTTCTCTATTGTATTTAACAGTCAGCAATTACATTGGTTACAAATCTCTCTACAGTTTGATATTAATTTTAGTTTAAATAGAGGAAGATTGACTATTTACTCTGCAATGAGAAAAATCCTCCTTGCCATTCTGAATTATTACAGATTCTGAATATCCCTATCATTAATCAAATAAAAAATTAAATTATTTTACTGCAAGATAAATAGATTATTTTGAGTTTATTGGAAATAGCATTTTTCATTATCTAATTTCTCAGTCTTAATAACTTGAACAGCTGAGTGTCCAGTCACAAACAACACAATCTAAATGTAGGTTATGCCCTCTATTAAATGTCATTTTACCATGTCATGTAATGAAACATCACAGATCTAGAAAATAGGAGCACATCATGGAGAGAGTATGAGTATGGGAAAAGAAGGGGAAGCTATATTTTAGGAATGATGGAAGAGATTCTGCACAATTTAGTTGGTAATCTTTTGACTATTACTATTGTTTTGATATAGTAAAATTTCCAAGGAAGATAAAAGAAACTGTAAGGACTTCTAAAACATCTAAAACTATTATCATTTTTCAGCTTTTGAAGTCTGGTTTCTCTTGTATTCAGTTTAGTGTCCCATTTATTATCTATTTATAAGTTACTCCAAGATAGAAGCAATTGCATGCAAAAGTACTTCTGATTCATTATATTAAACATAATCCTTACTGATATGACATGATATTTTCTTTATATTTTTATAGAGGATAAATAGCTTCTCCAACTTAATGTACTCCCTATCATTCAGTATGTTCTCTTCCTCTCTCTTTGTTTCTGTCATAGTATTTAGATGATGGATAGATAGATAGATAGATAGATAGATAGATAGATAGATAGATAGATAGATAGATAGATAGATAGATAGATAGATAGACAGACAGACAGACAGATAGATAAAGACTTTAGTTCTTTTCTAAATGCCTTTTTCACAATGAACTATCACATCTTGCTGATGTTTATGCTTTTTTTCAGTGAGTTGATTTTGACTTTCTTAACATTCCATTACATATTGAAACAAACAGAAATATATCTACTATCCACCACAGAACACAGTATTCTACTGTGTTCTTAAAGGTCTTAACTACAACACAGACTATGTCAATCAACTAGAATTCCATGCAGCATCAGAAGGAGCATTTAAAACCACTGGTCTTCCCAGATAGATTTTTAAAAAGTCAGACAATCTATCACTACAAACTAGAAGATGATGAGAACAAAACCAATTCACAGCAGAGGACAACGCAGCCCTCAAAAACTTGAAAAAAACATACCATCATCATCCCATCATCAGACAAAGTCCACACCAGTGTTATCATGGTCAGATCATAATATATTCAAAAAGGAAAAGAATTACTAGAAGACAAAGGCATTTACATCCCAGTGAGCACCAATCTAATACAGAAACCAGACAATTGGATCAAGAGAACTCTCAGCAACATCACCAAGAGAGGCCAAATTATCAAAGAGTAACAATGAGGGATGAGAAACAAAGGACCCATCTTCCCACACTTCCATGGATAGAAATAGCAATAGCATTTAGACTTGTGTCCTGCTTTACAACATTCTGTAAATAGTTTACAATGTAAGCCTTATTTGCATATTACCCCAAGAACCTGGCTCCTCATTTTACTGACCTCAGGAGGATGGAAGTCTGAGTCAACTTGAGCCTTTTTGTGATGACCTGAAGTGTAACACAAATGTAACAAAATCCAAAATGTAAATAAACGTCCTTTAATGCCTCCAACTTGGCCCCACTGTTCAATAATTCTCAGTTGGAGATAAAATGTACTCAAAAATAGTCTTCAAAAGAAAGTAATACAGTCTGAACTTAATGAGCAGATAGAGGTGAAATTTAAAAAAACCAAATAAACTACAATGATCAAATTTCCACAACGGAATAGGATAAGTAATTACCAAATTCAAGGAGATAACAAGGCACAGTCTATTGGAAGGATTCCAACCAAGATAACTTCAGCCCAAAATAAAACACACTTTGCTTCTGGCAACACTGTGCTGTAATCATCTCTCCTATATACTAGTCTCCCCAGCTCCAATGAGGAGGATCATGGCCACCGCCTCTCTCGCAAGCCAAATTGTTGCCTTCTCTGTTCCTCCCTGCGTGTCCTAGGATGCAGAGGGAATGGGCCTGATTCTTCCTCTGACTTCCTAGCTGGTTTCTGCCCTTCCCCAGCCTCTTCCACAACCTCCGGAGCCACACCTCCACTCCCTGTTGGCTGTTCCTCCACTCCCTCAGAGTCCAACTCTACCAAGGGCATGACATCTTTCAGCATCAAACTCCAGGCTATGGGCAGAGTTTGTCTGTAATACTGTACTTTGACCACTGTACCACCAGGCTCTCAAAACATAAGCCTGATATACCTTTCCATCCAATTGTATCATTGCCAGGTACTGTCAATCAAGCATTTAATAGTGAGTGCCATACCATGTGCATTAATCAAACAGATGGCAAGAAAGTAGGGGCAGGCAGGCACAACACAGGTTATGTAGACAGTAAACACAGTGTCAAACATAAAGATCTCAAGTGCCTATATACAAATGCACAAAGTCTGGGGAACAAACAGGGTGAACTCGAACTACGAATATATGAAAGTCGATATGATTTAGTTGGAATAACAGAAACTTGGTGGTATGAAACCTATGATTGGAACATACTGGTAGAAAGATACAAACTATGGAAAAATATAAAAGAAAAAAAGAATGACATGGCCATAGGTGTATGTTATAGGCCACCCAATCAAGCAGAAAAAATAGATGTCCTTTTTGCCAACCAACTAACAAACATATGCAGGAAACACACAACAATAGTAATGGGAGACTTCAATTATCCTGATATCAATTGGAAAACTAATTCTGCACCAAGTGAGAAATCAAATAAGTTCCTAACCAACCTAGCTGACAACTTTGTTGTCCAAAAGGTAGAGAGTGAAACTAGAGGGACAGCCATACTGGACTTAATTCTTACAAACAGAGAAGTAGTGAAACTGCAGGAACCTTGAGTGAGAGTGACCATGTCATACTAGAATTCAGCATAACACAAACACAAGCAATAGAACACAATGACACCAGAGTCTTGGATTTTAAAAGAGCTGATTTTAATAAACTCAGAAAGAACTTGGGAAAGATTCCATGGATGAAAATCCTAAAGGGGAAAACAACTCAAGAATCTTGAGAAACTCTGAAAAGTATGATCATAGAAGCCCAGACCAGCACAATACCACTGAGAAAGAAAAACAAGAAATCCAAGAAGAAACCAGCATGGCTGCACAAAAATCTCTCTGGCAAATTGAAATAAAAAAGGACAAGTACAAAAAAAATGAAAGAAGAACATACAACTAAGGCAGAATATCAGCAGATAGCCAGAATCTGCAAAGACGAAGTCAAGATAGCAAAGGCTCAGAATGAGACTTGCAACAAAAGTCAAAGATAATAAAAAAAAAAAAGTTTCTTCCAACATATAAATAACAAGAAAAAAAAACAAGGAAAGAGTTGGTCCACTAAAGACAGAAGATGGCAAGGAAGTAACAGGCAACAGAGAGAAAGCAGAACTGCTTAACTCATTATTTGCATCAGTCTTCACACAAATAGAAACTATAGCTCAACCCACCAAAAATATAACTGTAAAAGACAGACCAGAAATAAAAGTTAAAATAAGCAAAAAAAAAAAAGTAAAAGAACACCTGTCTGATCTTGACTAACACAAATCACCAGGGCCTGATGGATTACATCCCAGAGTTTTAAAGGAGCTTGCAGAGGTCATCTCAGAACCACTGCACCATATCTTTCAAAAATCCTGGAGCACCGGGAACTACCAGAGGACTGAAAAAGAGCTGATGTGGTTCCCATCTTCAAAAAAGGAAGAAAAAAAAAACAGACCCAGGTAACTATAGACCAATCAGCCGAACATCAATACCCAGGAAGATATTGGAAAAGATAATAAAAAAACAGATCTGCCAACATCTAGAAACAAGTAAAATAATAACTAGCAGTCAGCATGGGTTTGTTAAGAACAGATTATGCCAAACCAATCTTATTTCATACTTCAACATAGTGACTAAATTAGTAGACCAGCAAAAGACTGTGAACATAATATATTTAGATTTCAGCAAGGCATTCGACAAAGTAGACCACAGCTTACTTCTTAGTAAGCTAGAAAAAAGTGGAATAGATAGCACCACCACTAGATGGACTCGCAACTGGCTGACAAACCATACTCAATGAGTAGTCCTTAATGGGTCTAAGTCTACATGGAGGGAAGTAAGCATTGGGGTGCCACAAGGTTCCGTCTTAGGCCCAGTACTCTTCAATATCTCCATTCACGATTTAGATGAGGGAATAGAAGGGGAACTTACCAAATTTGCAGATGATACTAAGCTGGCAGGAATAGCTAACACCCAAGAAGATAGACTCAAGATCCAGATGGATCTTGACAGACTAGAACACTGGGCCGTATCTAACAAAATGAAATTCAATGTAGAGAATAGTAAAGGCAAGTACACTTAGGCAAGAAAAAACCAAAAGTACCCATATAGACTGAGTGAAACCAGGCTCAATAGCAGTAACTGTGAGAGGGATCTTGGAGTCTTAGTGGACAACCAGCTAAATATGAGCCAGCAATGTGCAGCATCAGCCAAAAAAGCTAATGCAATCCTAAATTGGATTAACAGAGGGATGCAATCAAGATCAAAGGAGGTACTAATACCACTCTATAAAGCCTTAGTAAGACCACACCTAGAGTACTGCATCCAGTTTTGTTCACCACATTACAAAAAAAAAAAAAATGTTGAGACTCTAAAAAAAGTACAGAGAAGAGCAACCAGGATGATTAGGGGAGTGGAGACTAAAACATATGAAGAATGGTTACAGGAACTGGGCTTGGCTAGTCTAGTAAAGAGAAGGACCAGGGGAGATATGATAGCAGTCTTCCAATATTTGAGGGGCTGCCACAGGGAGGAAGGGGTCAAGCTATTTTCTAAAGTGCCTGTTGGCCAGACAAGGAATAAATTGAACAAGGAGAGATTTAACCTGGAAATAAGGAGAAACTTTCTGACAATGAGAACAATCAACCTCAGAAATTGTGAGAGTGCCATCACTTGAGATCTTCAAGAAGAGATTGGACTTCCATTTGTCAGAAATGGTGTAGGGTCTTCAATTTGGGCGGGGGGTTGGACTAGATGAGCTACAAGGTCCCTTCCAACTCTGATTATCTGTTATCTGTTATGTGTTAAACAATATCTACACACAGTGCAAAAGACACAATCAACAAGGTTAAAAAAAAGGAACAAAAAGCCCAAAACACCTTCCCACCAGCAATCAAAATCCAGATGAACATAGATCAACACCAAGATTAACATCAGATGAACAATCAATAAATACATAAATAAATAAAATCAAGGAACTGCCAAGCAAGCTAACAGTAAACAGTCTAACCAAAGAATCACCAAGACCACTCTCACCAACAATGACAGAACAAGCCACTAGAATATAAGTTGAGAACAAATCCTACTCCCTACCAGCACTGATTATGCTACCTAGTTTGGGTAATGAAAGGTCTGCAAGGTCAAACAAAGTCCGGGAGCACCAAGGACCCCTCAAATAGCAAAATGCAACAACTCTGTAAGATATGTCTGATGACCTCTCTTCTGTTGAGAGATTCAATATAGAGAAAAGTAGTAAGGTTTTTTTTAAACATACATAGAGGCAAACAAGCTCTTAGAATCTTTCGGTTGTCGCCCCCCCCCCACACACACACACACAGTTTGTGTAGAAAAGAGACCTCATCAGTCTTTAGTATAGCAGCTGTACACTATACAGACTGAGAAGTCTTCCTTGAAAGAAACTAAGAACAGCATTAAACAGTTTCTCATATACAGGATCTCTTTAATGGAAGTTTTGAGGAGTTACATACTGAAATGATACTCCCATCCAGGGGTGGGATTCTACCAGTTTGTACCTATTCACTAGAACTGGTTGTTAACATTCTAAGTAGTTCAGAGAACAGTTGTTAGAAGAAATTATTGGCCTAATCCTGTGAGGAAGGCAGGAAGGAAACATTCTGGTGTTGCTTACAGAAACTGCCTCTACATTAACCCTTATTACATTCTTGGCAGGACTAGACTTCCTAGCTCTGGACTTTTTTTCCCCTCCTTTGCTGGTTCTTTGCTTGTGTGGAGTGACCATTTAAAGTTACAATGGCAATGAAAAAAGTGACTTATGACCATTTTTCACACATGACTGTTGCAGCATCCCCACAGTCATGAGAGGCCAGGCGAGGAGATTCGTGCCTTGATGTGAGTGATATTGAGTTGGCCATGCCCAGCCAATAACATGACCACCAAACCATGTCCACCCAGTCACATGACCACCAAGCCACGCCCACCACCTAAGCCACACCCACAGAACCAGTTGTTAAAAATTTTGAATCCCACTCCTGCTCCCATCCTACAATTCTCATTGATAAGTGGAAAGGACAGAAAGTCACTATATGTGGCACTACCCCACTTGCAGAATAAGTCCAAACAGATCAGAAATCTGAAGGGGACAATTTTATGGAAGCAAAATCTAGAAAATATCCCCAAATTTCTTTGATTCCAAAGAATATTCAATATGAGGCAGATTTTTACTTGAGTTTATCTGTTGCAAAATAGATACTCAGTTTATATTGCAAAAAAGAATAGGAGGTTCATTGAATTCGCTTCTACAAGTCATACAAACTGGTCCCCTCTAAAGTTAGGGTCCTCAAGTCCTTACTTCCGTGATCAGTCATAACTACAGCAAAGTAGGAACACAGCCTGAACTGTTTTTAGAACAAGCACTATTTTTCAAATGGTATGATTGTTTATGCCAGCAATAACACAATTTGCATAAGAATAATTTTGCATGCCTATATTGTTTATATAATGTATAATACATGTATTTGATAAATATGTATTTAATTGACAGAGTGTAACAGCTTTTTCAGAGTGTTCTCCCCTCCCTAAAGGCACGCATTTAAAACCATCTGCCTAAATATGCACAAGCTACATTCACTCTTCACAGGTAAAATTATGCATATTTTATATTCCACCATGAAGCAAATATGAAAACAAGGATCTGGCATTTGTAAGCATTATATTCAGAAATGTAATAATAAAAGTGGAAATGGAAAAAAATCACATTAAAAATTATATACTTCTCTGACATTTGAACTTTTGCATATGAGCAGCCCTTTTTTTCTACTTAAGAAATATACAGTATGAGGACTGGCCATCCATTCAGTGGGAGATTAAGTTTGATGTTACTGCACTTTAATCAGACATGGATGAAAATCACATGGTCTTCCATACATGCCAATGGTGGGGCAGATGAATCATGTTCTGGCCCACACCTGGTTTAGTGAAGGGGAAAAAAGTCCTGATATGTCACGTGATGCTGCCATGATGATGTGAGTTTGACACCCCTGCAGTAGGCATTAAGGATCAATATTTTGATCCTTAATACCATGGGCACCAGTGACATTATGCCTGATATGATTTGAAAGCTCAGCATCATGATGTCATTTGTAGAGTATCTTTCCTATAAATATATTTCAGCATGATTCACAAAATGATATTACACTAAAATACAACTGCATCATCAAAATACAAGCAATCCCCCCAGCCTTGGCAATAACACCAAAAGCACTTTCTAAATTCAACCTCATGAATTGGCTCAGCTCATCAAATGTAACTTCCTCCCTTTTCAGACATGAATGGTGCATTTCATCTCAGAGGTAAGAGAGTGCAAACATATTTTAGCATTGCATCTGATTAATGCACAAGCTAGTTCAATTGGAGTGGCATAACTAGAATGCTTTCGATTATGCATTTTAACAACAGTCAGTCACTCATGTTCAAGTGATGTGCGGATGTGTCAGCAGTTGAAGAAATGCACTGCAATTCATACTCCAATGTAGAGCAGTCAAGGAGAAGAAATCACACAATTGTGTGAATCACTCCTTGGTTTAATCTGGTTTAGTTTTTACCTTGGCTCTCTTTAACATCTTAGTAGCAGATTATTTTTGATGTTGTCTGAAGGGTATAACCAAAACTATTAATTCCTATGGTGAGCAAAATCAAAACATTTGCATTCACCCAGCATCACAATGCACAGGCTCTATCATTACAGGCATAATGCATCCTTCTATTTCAGGATGTTATGCATGAGTCACATAAAGGCTTCATAATATTGGGAGCTAGTGTACCTTGGGAATATGGAAAGGGAACATTGTGTTATTAACAATAGTGCTGGATGATGTCACACCGTTATTAGAAAAGATTCTAGAAAGAATTAAGTTATTTTTACCCCCCAGTGGGATCTGACTCTGAGAGAATCTTATCATCTCCCACCCAGAGATACCATGTGGCAAGATGGATAGCTGCTAATTTTTACAAATAAAATAAAATCTCTCTGTTCAGCCTTCACTTGGTACAAATCCATCTGAATTCACCTTCTTTCCTTCCTCTAAATATTTCTTACTCAGATTTTATATCTGAACTAAAGTGGTTGACAAGAATAAAAATAAGTGGTATTTATTTTACTAAACTGTCTATTTGGCTGCTGTTTGAAGCTCAGTAACAATTCAGGCTTATTTGTCCCTCAAAATGCCAACATATCAATGTTTTTAACAGCAGATCTGGCCAATAAAACACTCAAAGATAAAAGTACGTACTATGGTCAGAAAATAATAAACATAATTAGCTTTCAGTGCAGCACTACTGTCCCATCTAATATCAGCCCAGCCTTTCAACATCTAAATATTCCTAATTATATAAGAGTTCTGCCAGCTTTAAGAATCTCTGCTGCAAGAATTGCTCATAGGTTGGGCTGAACCCTTGGATATCATTGTATAAAACATGGAACCTCTGTCTGTGGAATGGTACCTAGGACTATTGAAAGAGGAAGGATATATAAAGTTCATTTCATTTCATGTATTCATAACTATGTTTATACTTATACTTGTTATCTTATAATTGCTTGACAAAATAAAATAAATAAATAATAAAAAATAAACTTAAGAGAATCCATGTTGAGAGATAAGTGATTTTCGTGAATAAGCCCAGTGACTGCTTACCAATGATAAACTTAATGAAAACCAATGATAATCTGTAGTAACAAAAAAGATCCTGTAGATGGCGCATGCAGCACACTGCTGTGTCTAATACAGGGGCTTCTTTGTATGATCTCACTCCCTGTCCTGGGCTGGAAAGTCCTGAACTCGTACGTGATCTCACCTTACTAATATCACCACTATTCTTAAGGATTGGTTGGGGGGTTTCACCAATCCAAATGCTGTATCTATGTTACCTTTGTCTTCTTGTAAAAACCCTATAAATGTAATAAATGCTGCCCAGGCAGACAGACATCTTGGCACCCTGCACAATGACTGGTCTTTGAACTCCATCAATAATCTGTGAGCTGTGGTGGTGCAGTGGTTAGAATATAGTATTGCAGTCTAATTCTGCCAATTGCCAGCAGTTTGATTCTCATTGACTCAAGGTTGACTTAGCCTTTTATCCTTCCGAGAGTAGTAAAATGAGGAGCCAGATTGTTGGGTGCACTGCAATGGTGCTTGGTATCAAAGGGCTGAAAGCTCATGTTTATTCTGATTGATGTGGGTATTGTAAGACTGATATCTGAAGATCAAGTTATTCAGACCGAAAGAAAATAACCTGTTCCAATATTTCCCTTCCTACAGTATCTGGGAGTAAACTTGTAATAATGTATTGCTTTTGAAGATTAATTGTTGGTCTGAGTATAAGAAAAAGAGCTAGTTAACTCAGATTTTCATTCAATTTCCTCTGTAGCAGCCTTATCATAAATCCTAGCAACTTCCCATCAGCTTTCATCTTAACAGGTGGAAACTGGATGGCCACTAGTTCTTCTGACACCTGTGTATAAGGGAAAATTATTGTGCAGAATTTGCTAATCTCCTATTTTAATCTTTTTTAATAGAAAGAAGTAGGAAAGTCAAGGTTATTCAACTGTTTTTCCCCTGCAACCTATAATTTAAATATTACTGTATAAATGAAAATAACTATTGCATGCTGTCTTTTGCTAGTGTGAATGATGCATTTGACACATGAATAAGAACTGAAGAAGGTGGTAAGAACTACAGTTCTTAAAGGATGAATGGAATGAGCAGAAAATATAAACTTCAGTTGTTAGAATTCCAACATGGTATAATAAACTGGGGTGTAAGAGACAAAGACATATTTCATAAAAATGCGTTAGGTATTGGTGATGGTTTATATACTTTGGTTTTGCAATGTAATAATCCAAGGGCAGTAGTCACATCGGTCCAGAGGCAAATTGCAATCACCTAAGTGCCATGATGGAAAAAATAATTCAGGAATCTGGTAGAGCCTTTTCCAATTAACAAATGTTAGTAAAAGGCATAAGTTTTGGGAGCTGCATCTGACTTCATCAAGATGTTAGTCAGAAAAAATGTAATCATGTTCCTGATTTTTGTCCCTCCCCCTTTGAGGCTATGCCAGGTCTCCTCCCACAATGTCTAAACTACAAAGGATAAGGAGCCTTACATGGAGAACAGACTTATATTCATGAAGATTAATGACTGGGACTAAATAATTCTGCTCTGGATGTTGACCTCAGGTGATTTCCTGCACTCGCTTTCTCTTGCACTAACCTACACTAGAGCAGGAGGTCAATAAATTAAATTCTTAGTAGCACCAATTAAGATTAGAAAACTCTCTTCACTGAGAAAAGTGCCTATCAAAACAGCTTATGCTGAAATGGAGCACACATTAAAGGTGCAATTGCATTGAAATGTTGAATCAATAAACCTCTGCAATTTTGCTTGAAGTGCATTCTATTGCCTTGCGGTTGGTGGTTATTGGGTGCAGAAATCCTACATTGATAGAACCTTCTCTATACATTTGTCCTATATCAGGATAAAATATAGGTCAGTATTCATTCATTCATTCATTCATAAGATTTCTTCGGTTACCTATAATAAGTCGTGTAACTGGGAGTTACATGAGTCCAAAGTTACATCAAATAAAATTTTAAAAAACCCAAAACATATACAATCAAATTAAAACAAACAGTAATTAGCATCATTATCCAACTCTGCATGGACAAAATCAACCAGATGCATACCAGTAAAAACAGAAAACCCTAAATAAGTGCAAGGTTATGCAAAGAGATTTCCCAAAATTAACTTTCAACACTTCTTTCAATACAGGAGAATAGGGTATATCTGAATGATATGATCTGTGATCATATCAAGAGCAACTGTGTTCTCTTTGCTGATGATGTAAAGCTATTCAACATCACAGACAATACTGCTACCCTTCAAAAAGACCTTGACTATGTATCAGAATGGTCAAACAAATGGCAACTTCAAATCTCAATAAATAAATGCTCTGTCCTACATATTGGCAAACAAAATCAGAAAATAAAATACAGGCTGAATAATCAAGACCTTGTTGATGTGTAGAGTTGTAATTGCAGGAATGTTCCAATCTCAGATGGCAAACCTCAGATAAAGAATGTTTCCAAGCAAATAAAAACTCAGGTAAACAAAGTCACTAATCTAAAGGAGGATTAGAGAGAGGAAGTAAACATATGTTAGACTTTAACTAGAGATAATAAATTGTATGGATTACTATGCTAAACAGTAATGAAAGTTAAGCAGTAACCAAAGTTAACCAATGATGGAGGATAATTAAAAATGTGTATAAATGCAAGACTAGACTCCAATAAAGATCATCATGATTCAGTTGTTCATGATCAAACAACTCGACTGCCTCGTCATTACAACATTGATGATCCAAACTCTGTCAAGGATCTTGGAGTACTCATCTCAAATGACCTAAGTGCTAGAGTCCACTGTAACTACATAGCCAAAAAGGCGTTAAGAGTTGTTAACCTAATCTCTGGTAATATTACACTAATAACTAGAGCATACAAAACATTTGCTAGACCAATACTCAAATACAGCTCATCAGTCTGGAACCCACATTATGTATCTGATATTAACACAGTTGAGAAAGTCCAGAAATATTTCACAAGAAGAGTTATCCACTCCTATAGTCATTGCAGAATACCTTATGCAACCAGACTCGAAATTCTAGACCTAGAAAACCTAGAACTATGCCACCTTCGGTCCAATCTAAGTATAGTATATAAAATCATACATTGCAATGTCCTACCAGTCAGTGAATACTTCAGCTTCAACCATAACAACACAAGAGCAAACAATAGATACAAACTCAAGGTTAATCGCACCAAACTTGATTGCAGGAAATACGACTTCAGCAACAGAGTGTCTGGAATACTCTACCTGACTCTGTGGTTTCTTCCCCAAACCCCAAAAACTTTAACCTTAGACTGTCTACTATTGACCTCACCCCTTTCCTAAGAGGTCTGTAGGGGGCGTGCATAAGTGCACCAACGTGCCTACCGTCCCTGTCCTATTGTTTCATATAGATAGATAGATAGATAGATAGATAGATAGATAGATAGATAGATAGATAGATAGATAGATAGATAGATTAGATATAGATTAGATATAGATGTAGATGTAGATATATAGATATAGATTAGATATAGATATAGATATATATTATTTTTCTTATATGTATCCATGTATTCATAACTATGGTTTTACTTATACCTATTATCTTGTAAGCAATTGACAAATTAAAAAAAATGAATGTCCCATCAGTTGTATAAACTGTTGCTTTTTCAATAAGGTTGTCTTCTCTAAATATATACCTTAATGTCTCTTAATGTGCATTAAAATTCCAGTTCTTTTCTACCCAGCTTTCATCCACCCTCCCACCCAAACATCAATGCTTTTCTAAGTGCTTTGTGTTGATTTTAGTACAAATCTGCTAAGAAGCAAGCTTGTTAAAACCAGACTATAAAAGATAAAGTGCTAGAGGGCTACTGCATAGGCTTCTTTCATCAAAGATGCAGCAATACAGTGATGATTCAGTGCCACAGGGTTACAGATTCAGAGAAGCCTAATGCTCAAGGCATTCATATATCTTGCTAATCCCACATTCCCATGAGTTTTGAAAATTCAGTCTTAGATGTAATTCTGCTTCCTTGGAATCCCCATGCTGCACTTAGGAGGAGTGAACAATCTACAGAAAAAAAATTACCAATAAGGATTGGAGAAATATGCATACTTTGGGTGGATTAAAAAGAAATATAAATATGTAAACCCCTTTAGCTTTAGTCGTCTCCTTGGAGAATCTCATTCAATATAATTTGTATACTACAAACCCTATTAACATGATTTCATACTAAGTCAGACCAATCAATTCTATTAAAATTCCTATTGCAATTCCATGGCTGACCTTGCTTGACATCAGATTTGTCATCTATTAGAGATCGCTTAAAATGATTCTTACATGTCCCTTCCAGTTTCATGACAAGAAGCTCTCCCTCCACCCACTTTCCTAATGATTTAGTTAACTTCAAAAATCAGGGAGAAGAGAAACTGAGAAGTTACAAAGTATCAATGAATGTGTAGCAAGAATAGGATATCAGGCCCTTAACCAAGACTCAAAGACTTCTATGAAAAGAAAACAGGGAAAAGGTATGTCTGGGATGGAGAAAGGTGCATACAGAATAGAAACTAATGATAGATATCTATCATTAGTTTATATTCTGTATGCACCTTTCTCCATCCCAGACATACCTTTTCCCTGTTTTCTTTTCATAGCCAAGAATGAATGAGAAATTTGTCCTATCCAATATTTTCATACACAATTTCTGTACTTACTTATATAGGTGAACTAAATTGCATGTGCTTACTAAAATCTAATATTCTCCAAGTTTACAATGTACTACACAATTCTAACATTCCTAGAGAGAAAAAGACAGACAGTAAATTTTTGTCTAGAAGATCACATATTTGTCAAAGTGAACTTAATAAGGGAAAAGTATGTATGTATTAATAAACCTGAATATGGAAACATACATATATACATGTATGCATAAATATTAATGCTTAAGGAAAAGGATAAAAAAATCACTCGAGTATAACTGGACTTGTCTATTCCTCATCCTGGCTTTAATTCCATGAAATCATGCTAAAATTCAAATAAAACTTTATTTACTCAATGATGTTTGAAGACATGAATAAGATTCTAAGACATAAATGTAGATTCATCATCCTCTTTTAATGATCCCATAATCCCTTGCAGGGTGGAGTCTGGGGAACTGAATGGAACTGAATGTTTACTGGGTAGATGCCCTTCCTGTCACCAATGCAGAGTATTTTCAGCAGATATATCCTCAGTGTGCCCAGGGAGATAAATATCTGCCTTTACCTAGGATTGAACTCACAGCCTCCTAATTGTGAGGCAAGAGCTTCACCTCCAAGTCACCAGACTATTCATATAAATGTAGATTACTGTCCAGAATAAAGCTGAGGTATTTGAATCAGACATTTACTGTAGTTGTTGTTTCAATCAGCTTTTCCTTGAGTAGACAATTCATCATGGAATATAGAACATGAGTTGCCCTGAAAATTTAATTAGATTTATAGTAATAGTAAAGTCCTGGTAAGCCATCCTAAACACTCTGCAAAAGCCCTGGTTGGTTTCAAGAGTTAGATCTAGACCTCCATGAATGTACTTTTCCATCCATTTTGGGTATTTCCAGATAGAATGCAATCCAATTCAATCCAGTCTTGAAATCCGAATTTTGGTACTTCCAGATTATTGGGGATTGTGGGGTGGGGTGAGGTGTGATTGGGAAAAAGCATGCCTAACATCATAGGAATTGATGTAAGGCATTTCAGTGCTATGTCTGTAAGAGTTGTTCTTGAAATTATTTATAATGTTTTGGGTGTTTTGAGGATGAAATGCCAAAAGTGGTCCCTATTTTTCTACTTGCATTTTTACCTGCTTGCATTTTTTACATTACTTGCATTTCAAATTGCTAGGTTGGAAGAAGCTGGGACAAGTAACAGGAACTCACTCTGTTACACAGTGCCAGAGATTCAAACTGCTGAACTGCTGACCTTTCTGACTGACAAACTCAGCGTCTTAGCCACTGAGCCACCACGTCCCATTTTTCTATAGCTTCTCCAAAATCATCTGTCTCTGTCTTTTTGTCTCTGACTCTCTCTTTCTCTTCCCCACCCCTCTCTCTCTCACACACACACCTAAACACAGATGAATTAAATGACCATGGTCTCCAAGCAAAGCAGAAAGCTCTGCTCTCTCTCTTTTCTCTCTGTGTCTTACTTCCACCCTCCCTGCCTCCCTCCCTCTCTCCCCCCTTCTTCCTCCTCACACACATACAGCAGTGTGTAGCCCTGGAATTTTCAAGTGGTCTCCCATCCAAGCAGAGCTACAAGACAGCCATGCACAATGTCCACAAAAGTTATACAGATCAACAAATTATACAATGGGGTATACTTGGAAATGAATCTTGAACTGTATCCTTCATTTCCAATCATGTTTACTACCATACATCATCCAAACAAATTTAGTTAAGGCATTTCTATATTTCACAAAAGAGAGACTAGTAAGTGAAAAAAAAATTGAAGAAATTAATTTAAAAGATATCTGATTTTAAATAAGGAACAATATAGATAAGCAACACTCAACTTCAGCTTGTGTATATACAACATTTTTATAAAGCCTTATTTCTTTTCAATAGTGTTCCTTTTTAATTATTTCCATTAATATAGCTTATTTTTAAAATACTGTGTCTAACCCACTTTGTACAATCTATCACCATAAACTGATGCATAGGTCAGAAAGGAAACAATTCAACAAGTTCTGAGATGAAATTGTTCATTCTTAAGAAAAAACTCTACAGAGGTTAAGCTGCCCCTTGTTGACTGAAAAAAATCTTCAGCATGTATAACAAAAAAACATCTTCTGAAAAGATACCTTACATAAAAGATTCTTAACTCCTCAATAGAGAAAGAAATGAAATAAATCCAAAACATCTTCTTTTTCTTCTATCTATTAAAAATACAGAAGAAGAGAGGTGTTTTCTGTTTTGATGAAAACATACTTGACAAGAACTCAAGAGCAGATTCTTCCCAATTCAGACTTTCCCCCCTTTATGTTCCTTTGGGGAAAATAAATATAAATATAAATATAAATATAAATATAAATATAAATATAAATATAAATATAAATATAAATATAAATATAAATATAAATATAAATATAAATGTATGTATGTATGTATGTATGTATGTATGTATGTATGCGCTTAACCTGCCTGACAATCGGAGCTCTTCTCAAAATATGGTAGCATTTGTATTACATTTCCATTTCTGTTCTGCTCAATTCATTGCTCTTCAGGAGACAATCCACATACCCTCCGCATGTTGATGAATGTTTTATATTTTTTTCATATTTTTTTTACTACCGGTTCTGTGGGTGTGGCTTGGTGGGCATGGCAGGAGAAGGATACTGTAAAATCTCCAGTCAGAGGTGGTATTTGCCGATTCTCCAAACTACTCAAAATTTCCACTACCGGCTCTCCAGAACTGGTCAGAACCTGCTGAATACCACCTTGAGAATGTTAAACCGGTGATATGATCTTTAACTGTATAACTGCTTGTTAAAAAACATTGATTGTTTTATTCTGGTGAAAGTTCCCACTTCACCTATTATTTAATCTGAAACCTTTAATAAGAATGTGTTTGCCACATGTTTTTAATTTTGTTTTTGCCCAAATTCTTTGCTTTTGAAGGCTGCCAATGTTATTCACGCCTGTTTTTAAGAGCTTTAAAGGATATGTGGAAAGCTGTTCCTCTGCTCCATAAATAAATTGTGCAGATCTAGATGTTTGCTGTCCACAATTGAGTGACTCAGTGTTCTGCTCAAAATTCATGGCACAAGTTCACACTGAAGGAAGTTATGTAGAGATGTCTCTACATATTCAGTTACGAACTGAAGCTTAGGTAGATTTGACATGCCTGCCTAACTTGATATGTATTCAAAGAGCTTTACATAAAGGCAAGGCACATGTGGACTTTAGACATTGCATCTTTAACTTCAGCTGGGTTTTGAATTTAATCTCAGGAAAGCTGAAATTTCTCACTTCTAATTAATTTATTTATGAAGTGTATGTAGTCTCCCAACTCTGTATAAGGTTAAGAGTTAAAAACAGTATAAAAACAGCAAACCAAAACAAGAAATTAAAGCAATATAAGAAATATAAAAACCATTTAAAATCACAAAACAAAATTCATAGCTGAGGTAACTACCTTCACACATAAAAGTTAATACAGCCAATGTCCTGGCTGTACCATATTCCAGGTCTCCATGTCTGTTGGCTAAACTAGTTTTTAAAGCCTTGCAAAAAGCTAGCAGAGTTGAGGCCAGCCTGACCTCTGGGAGGGGGTGATCTTTGACAAATTGTGAACAACAACAGAAAAGGCTTTCTTCCTGGACCCCTACAGATGACGCTTCCTGGCAGACAGAACATGGAGAACGAACTTTCTTCTGGACCTGATGGGGTTGGTAGCTGTGATTGGAAAGAGGTGATACCTCAACTTCCCTGAATAGCAATAGTGTACTGAATATGGTTCTGCTTTCACAGAGCCAGCAACTATGGCAAAAATAGGAGATGTTAATTGGATAGGCTCCCTAAAACTCTGGATCAAGGAGAGGACAAGCATTATCCACAGGTTTGCTGCAGACAGACTGATAAAATAGCAATGTTCAGTGGATGTGATGGAGCTGGGAGCTGTGGGCGGGGAAAACCATCCTGCCTAAGACAGAGTTCTACACTTTTGAAAGAAATATTGAATTCATCCACTTTCTCTCTTAATTATTTTAGGAAGCTGTTATTATTGATTTTTCAGCAGTTAAGAACCTTCCAAAGGGTAAGTTTTATTATGCCGCCAGGAGAATCTCCTTTTAACCAGTATGAAAGAAGGTCGATGTAAGTTTAATGATTAAAAATTGGAAAACAGTAAAAGAATGTCTAGAAGGTGGGTTTTTTCAAAAATTAAGGGGTGAAACAGAGTCAAAAGAATATTCCCCATGGGGTGTTTAAAACATTTATGAAAAATATAAGAAGATGTTGAAATTAATTGTAAAATATCCTCCAGTGGAAAGTTTTGATTGGGAAATAAACAGGTGATAAGAGGAAACTTGAAGGCTGATTAGTGGAAATCAGAGAGAACAAAAATTAAAGTAAAAGAGACCCATTAATAAAATGGAGCAATATTGATTATATAAGAAATTGAATCAATCTTACCTTAGAGCTCAGTGGCTAAGACACTGAGCTTGTCAATCATAAAGGTGGCAATTTGGCAGTTCAAATCCCTAGCACCGCATAACAGAATGAGCTCACCTTGCTTGTCCCAGCTTCTTCCAACCTAGCAGTTCGAAAACATGCAAAAATGCAAGTAGAAAAGTAGGGAAAACTTTGGTGGGAAGGTAACAGCGTTCCATGCGCCTTCGGCATTTAACCACGGAGACGTCTTCGGACAGCGTTGGCTCTTCAGCTTTGAAATGGAGATGAGCACTGCCCCCTAGAGCTGGAAACTACTAGCAGGTATGTGTGAGGGGAACCTTTATCTTTTAAAGAAGAAACTTGAAGGCTGATGAGAGGGAGTCAGAGAGAATAAACAATTAAACTAAAAGAGACCCATTAATGAAATGGAGTAATATTGACTATATAAGAAATTGAATCAATTTGGGAGCAGTACACTCAGATATTGGCTGTTTGATACTGTAACAGAGGATACAGAAAAACAATATATTTTATTGGATTAACAAAAGAGGCTGTGAATGATTGAAAATTGGAAGTTTAAAAAAATGCTGGCTTAACAAATGGTATGGTAAAAGTTGCTGTTGATCTGAAAATCAAATTAAAGATGCCAACATATAAAATGATATGGAAAAAGATGCCAAAATGGATTTACAAATGCAACCAGAGAATGTCTTAATAATTAAAGGGGACATGCAAATAATCAGAAGAGTGACTTGGAAAGCCTTCTTATCTTGGATTTTCAAAAGGAATGGGTGAAATCAAAAAAACTGTTACTAAAAGGAGACAAGGACAAAAAGATAAGCAATCAACGTGTGGGATATTATTTTTTGATTGGAACCGAATGACAAGGCCTTAAAGATCTGTTTATACATGGTGGGGGGAGGGAGAGATTTATTTTGCTTTATTTTTTGGAAAAAGTTGATAAATTGGATTAAAAATGGATTTTTAAAAATTAAAATATATGGGTTACTATTTCTGGCAGCTCTAAGTAGAGCTATGCCAATTGGGACTGGATGATGAGGGTTTTTTACAGTTTGATTATTGATAAGGAATAAGATATGGGATGAAGAGATTTTTCAGAATTGAAATACTAGACAAAATATTAAACCGAGCAGAAGGATACCATTGTTGACGATAGGGAAAGTTACCATATGGTAAAGAAGAACAAAGATACATGTACAAGCCACATTTAGCTCTCACCAGATGTCATCCAATAGTGTGAACAATGCAATTTCAGACCAATATCTAGGCCTGAACTGAAAGGGGTTCAGACAGGATATAATAATGCCTAATTTAGAACATTGGAGAGTTCTATTGTAGACCCACCTAGCCATGTTTGTATGAATGTTGGAAATACCTTACTGCAGATGTTTTTGTGACTGCTTGATGAACAAAAGAAAAATTTAACATAGCAATGTTAAACTAGTCCACTTGCAGATAATATTAGAGTAAGTGTGTGGTGGGGGGAAAATCCTCATTCATACAAATTGAAATGCAGGTGAGTTTTTAGCCCTTTTTTCACACTATCTTGCTTCTAAACAAAATGAAAAAAATCTTGCCTCATTTCCAATTCATTTGTTTCCACTTGAAAGTCTTACCTAGAATGAATTGTCCATATATTTTTTACTACTTAGACTTTTTACTACTTAGAACTTATCACAGTGAGATTGTAAAGTGCTATCAGACATTCAAGGACAGTAAAGAATTTCTACAACCAGTTGCTACTTTTCCTTCAGATTGATTTCCTCAGTACAAAAGTGAGCTCCAAAAAACATTGGAATTCATCCTCAGTAAAAATTGAAAGAATTTTAAAAGCTGTTAGACAAATAGCCTCTGACTGTTTATCCATAAACAGGGATAACTCTGTGGAAAAGGAGAGAAAGTTTGTCAACAGTTGAAAACTGCTCTTCTCACAATTATATTTTAAATACACATGTTCTTTTTTTTTAAAGGCTTTTCAATTTCAACAGGTATCACAACATTGCATAAATCTGCTTTAACGTAATTACCTCCAACTAAGCAAAAATGGCATCATTTAACTTCAGTTTTGCTAATGCAGTACATATATCCATATGCTATTTTGGCAGCTCAGAACACATGAAGTCTTTTATTTATTCTTTTTCTATTTACTTTGGGTGGATTTTAAACTTTACATTGGATAAGTGGATAGTAACTGAATTGTGTCAAAATCTATGACTTCTTCAGATTAGCCTCTTCTTCTATCTCCTGTTTTGTCCATGCAGGAAAGCAACAGAGACTTTTCAGTGGGTAATGACCTGAATGTGGATATTTCTTACAAATAAGGTTAACTAGAAGATTCCCTTCCATTCCTTTGATAGTCTGCAGTTTATATGTACAAGGCAGGGGTGGGATTCATTTTTTTTTAACAACTGGTTCTGTGGGCGTGGCTTAGTTGGTGGGTGTGGCTTGGTGGTCATGTGACTGGGTGGACATGGCTTGGTGGTCATGTTATTGGCTGGGTGTGGCCAACTCAATATCACTCACATTGAGGCACCATCTCCTCACCTGGCCTCTCATGACTGTGGGGATGCTGCAACAGTCGTAAGGGTGAAAAATGGTCATAAGTCAATTTTTTCAGTGCCATTGTAACTTTGAATGGTCACTCCACACAAGCAAAGTACCAGCAAAGGAGGGGAAAAAAACTCCAGAGAAGTTCCTGAGACAGGAAGTCTAGTCCTGCCAAGAATGTAATAAGGGTTAACAGAGAGGCAGTTTCTGTAAGGAACACCAGAATGTTTCCTTCCTGCCTTCCTTCCAGTAATTTCTTCTAACAATCGGTTCACTGAACTGCTTAGCATGTTAACAACCGGTTCTACTGAATAGGTGCGAACTGGTAGAATCCCATCCCTGGTATAAGGTAAAGGTTCCCCTCACACATACATGCTGGTCATTTACGGGTCTAGGAGACAGTGCTCATCTCCATTACAAAGCCAAACAGCCAGCACTGTCCAAAGAAGTATCTGTGGTTATGTGGCTGGCATGACTAAATGCCGAAGGTGCATGGAATGCTGTTACCTTCCCACCAAAGTGGTCCCTATTTTTCTATTTGCATTTTTACAGAGAAACTGCTCGGTTAGCAGAAGCTGGGACAAGTAACAGGAGCTCATTCCATTACGCAGTCTAGGGATTTGAACCACCGAACTGCCAATCTTTCTGACCGACAAGCTCAGCGTCTTAGACACTGAGCCACCACATCCCTATATGTATATATGTATGTATAATGTTTATTGAAGAAAATGTTTACAAAATTCAAAGCTACTGGAGAAAAAGAATATAGAATTAATTAGTAAACTCAGGGATCACCATTTATTCCATTTTCAGCTAAACTCAAAAGGATGCCCACTCTTTTATAAAAGTATTTATTGCATCTTCCTTAATCAAACAAGTTAATTTAACCATTTCTTCAAGTTCTGCCATCTCTACAATCTACTCTTCTATTGTGGGTCTTTCTCTATTTTTATATTTTTTGTGCATATAATAGCCTCACTGCAGTTACCATACATAGAACCAATCTTCCATGAGTCTAGTTGCCTATCCATGTCCTAGTAAGAAAAGTTCTGATTTTAACTGAATATTAATTTTTGAAGTTCTTGCATTGAATGTACTTGTGTCCAGTATTTTTTCACGAATCGTCCATGCATGGTAAAATATTCCTTTGTAGTTTTCTCATTTCCAACAACAATTACAAGGTAGCATGATGTATTCTATATAATTTCTCTGATGACATACCCCATGGTCCATTGTTTTATAAAAATTCATTTTATATATTAAAATTAAATTGTTAAAATTAATTAAAATTAAAATATTAAATTTCAAGAGAATTGAAATGAACCTTATAAGACAATGGGAATTTCAATTATTTTAACCATTCTTTCCCACTGACACATCTATATGCTGTAACCAAAATTCTTAGCCTATTTTATCATGCACTATTGAACTTCTTGAAATGGAACTTTGAAATATTCAATTTCAAATGTCAACAATAATTTATGCATTTTACCAATTACTTGTTCATCATTTGTGGACTTTCCTTTCAAATTTTGTTACATGTTATTCTATACCTGGTAGTTTTTTAGTTTAGTTGTGCATTGGAAAAGCATTGAAAAGTAAATCCCTCAACAGACATTTGTTCTATTTATTTCATCTTAAATTCTCCATTTTCCTATATTAACAAATCTTGATATGTTAATTATTTTTCTTTGCCTGCTGTTTATCCCCCCCCCCCTATTTTGCCCTTCTTGTGTTGAGGTCAATAAAGGAAGTTTGGGTTGACATCTATTCCATATTCACAATATGGTGTTCCTAATATAATCATTTTTAAGGTCTATATTAACTTTATCATACCATAAAAAAATGCCACCCAAAACTCAGACCATGCCTTCTGATTCTAACATTCACCTGTTTCATAACAATAGCCATTCCTTCATCAAAATCAAATAACAGTCAGCAAAATACATTTTAAAATCATACAATCTTGAACAATTTTAAATTTAACCCTTCTTTTTTTTTCCTGGACAGATAAATCTGGATAAATATTTTTACCATTGTTTCAAAGGTGCATTAATATAAATATCAGAGTTGAAAAATGCTTTAATAGGGACTTCTGCAATTAGCGTGGTTTAAATGCAGGGGTGGACTTCTGGTGATTCGCAGGGGTTTGAGAGAGCCTCTAGCTAAGATTCTGTGCAGTTTGGACAACCCCCAAATCACATTCCTGGCTGGCCCTGTCCACCCACCCCGCACCCTCCCAGAAGTACCCACATGGCCTGTTTGGGATGCAGGTAAGTGCAAGGTGCATGCAGTGGCTCAGGGGTGTTGGTGAAAAACGGGCCTCCCGGAAGTTTGGGAGGGTTGGAAACAGGCCATTTCCAGCTTCCAGAGAGCTCCAAAGCCCAAGGAGGCCATTTTTGCCTTCCTGGAGGCTTGAGGAAAGCCTCCGGAATCCAGGGAGGGTAAAACTCCCCCCCCCAACATGGTGCAGGAGGCTGACCTGGCCATGACCACCATGGTCACACCCACCCAGCAACTGGGCAGAGAACCTGTTGTTAAATTTTTGAAGCCCACCCCTGCTTAAATGGCCTCTTCCAATTTTATGATTGTTATTGTATTTGGTGTTAAGGTAATCTTTAAACACAGAGAAAGAGAGACACAGACACACGCACGCACACACACACACATTTAAATAGCTGGTCAACTAATTTATTACAGGAATACAGACACTGTTGAATAAAATATAGTTATTTGCTATTTTCAACTCTAAATCTTCAAAATCACTCGCACTTTCTATTTAGCATTCTGTGGACCTAGGAACATTTTTTGATTCTTCCAGGTTTCTTTGCAGCACTACATCAAGTGGCTGTGATGAACTGCATCAGAATATGCAGCTTTGGGACCATAGTCAAAGATTGTGAAAATTTCCTCATCACCCTGGCGAGAAGTGAAGATTGCCTTCAACTTTATAAAGTATCTGGACTATGCAGGAATAGCACAATTATCTTCCTCTAATAATTGGAAGAAATGAAATGTTGCTGCACAAGTCAATAGAAAAGGAAGACTTCTTAAAAGCTGATAATTTGTATTCCCTTAATGTTACAGATGTTACATGTTACAGATATACATTAAGGTAGGGTATTTTTTTGCTACTTTGAAACACTGGTTTTTAGAATTAAAGAAATGCAATATGATATGAAGACTAAAGAAACTCTCTTGTATTATTTTATTCTAGCCTGCCGAAAATCCTGAAAAGCACTGTGTGCTGAAAAGATGTGCAAAGAATATTTATTTATTTAATGTTTAATAGCAAGAGATTATTAATTGTACCAGTACCCAAATAATACCCACCTAAAAAAAAAAGAAAAAGAAATTTAACTCTAGAAAGCAGGGGTTCAAAGTAGAAAAGAATACCCTATCTCTATATCCATAACATGTTGATTAAAAGAGAAAAAATGGATTTAAAGGGTTGAGGGGAAAGACACACTCCTTACAAATCATGTTTATTTCAGAACACAGTGATATACCAGTTTGGATATATTCTCAATATTTCACAACTTGTACTTTCAACTTATTTGGGCATGTTTACTGTTTTTATAACATCACTGATGTTATCCAAACTCCCACCCTATTCTAACATAGAAATTAGCACTTTGTAAAAGTATGCAGGCAAATATTTTGACTACAATATATACACAATGTGATGTGGGAAACATCTGAATGTGAGCATTTAACTTAGCTTCTCAAATATCAAAACACTCAACAATTTTCAGTTCTGGATTTCATTTTTCTCCATAAATGGAAAATTGGGACTGTTTATCTTTAAAAAAATCAGTAAGGATCTCTCTCTCTCTCTCTCTCTCTCTCTCTCTCTCTCTCTCTCTCTCTCTCCTCCCTCCCTCCCTCCCTCCCTCCCTCCCTCCCTCTCCCTCTCCCCCTCTCTCTCCCCCTCCCTCCGTCCCTCCCCCTGGAAGGCAGCATAATTCTGTATTTCTTTAAAAAGTAACCATACAACCATACATTTAGTGCCATAATTCCCCTGTAAGAATATGATATACGACCCAATGAAAATTACATAGATCCTTTGAACCTTAGCATTGGTCCAAAACAAGAGATCAGCAGAACTTTTTGTAAATTCTATACACATATTGATTGATACAAAGGTACTGTTGTACCAATAAACAAGACAAGAAAGGCTGTGAAAATATCTACAGACCCCTCACATCCTGGACATAAATTGTTTCAACTTCTACCCTCAAAATGACACTATAGAGCACTGCACATCAGAACAACTAGACACAAGGACAGTTTTTCCCTGAATGCCATCACTCTGCTAAACAACTAATTCCCACAACACTGTCAAACTATTTACTAAGGACTATATTACTATTATTCTTCTCATCCTTTCTATTACCTATTTCCTCCCACTTATGACTATAACCTTGTTGTTTGTATCTCTACGATTTATATTGTTTTATTTGTTTCCTAATATGATTTGATTGCTTATTTAGTAACTATGACTATCACTAAGTGTTGTACCTTATGATACTTGATGAATGTATTTTTTTCCTTTTCTTTTTATGTACACTGAGAGCATATGAACCAAAGACAAATTCCTTGTGTGTCCAATCACACTTGGCCAATAAAGAATTCTATTCTATGCTATTATTAAGGATTTCAAAGAATGGAGTGATAGAAAATAATATTTGAAGCTCAGTTGAACTGTGGGCTTCTTGGTATTCTATGAGCTTGGTTGTTCTCTTGCAGATATATCATTACCAAACTAGGTAACTTTGTCGCTGCCAAAGCTAGTGGGAAACCAGCTTACTCACCTACTTTTCATCTACTCATCTCAAAGGGCTACTCTATAGTACTTTTCATGTGTTTTGAGATCCTACTTTATTAATCTATAATGTAAGTATTTTACTCCATCAGCTTTTCCTGCTGAACATTAAGTGGTATGTCTATACATGCAGTTCTGTATGTATAGCTATTTTGAAGTCTTCCATATGAGCTTCTAAAAAATCTTATAATTTTGAAATAATCTGAGATATAAATATTTAGGATCCTGTTACAGAAATATTTTGTCTTGTATAACCCAAGTACATCAATAAGCTGCTTAGAGGGTTGGTCTATCTGTTCTTTGACAGCCAATAAAATTTCTTGACTTTGAATGCTTCATCAAGGATGACACAACTTAATTCCTTTGACATGAGAAAATTATTACCCATTTTTTGAGTTGTGCAGTTTTGTATAAGTTTCTCTATACAGACAACTTTTGAGGATATTATTTACTCAGATTCATGCTATGTCTTCTGACATGATTTGGAATGACAACTGATTACTTTGGTTGATTTAGACAGGGAAGAGACTGATAGAATGTACCTTAACATTATTGGTTCTTCTGGATCTGTCAGTGATTTTGATTTTAATTAAGCATTTTGGATCGAGTCATTATTTTATATAAAATAAATTTATTTTAATAATTTTAGAAAAGTTTTATTTTGGGTCAGTGGATGTTAAAATTGTAAAGTTTCATGTTGTTTGCCATGCTCTTTAATGTTTACATGAAATTGCTTTAAGAAATAATCAATATGTGCCTGATAAACCATTTTCCTTCTCCTGAAAAGTTCTGAGAAAATGAAAATTTTAAATAAATGTTTCAACACATAGTGAATTAAAGCTAGAAAAAAATCAACTTGATATTCATGCAGTTTTGAGTAAATAGCAGCATAGTGTGGTTCTCTTTCCACCCCCAACCCCCCCCCCCAGCTTTTTCTTATTCCTTCTGCAGTATCTATATTTTGGCCTCTTTGCATAGAAATCTTCTCCTGCTTTTTTCTCTCATATTCCTTTTCTTGTTTTGCATCAGTTATCACTGGATATCAGTGTAATAAAGTTTTACTTTGCAACAGTCACAATTAATTTTAGAACAAAACACCCCGTGAGACTTCCCATCTCACTGAACAGTTTAATTTTTTCTCATTGGAATTCTTCCCTCAATAAACTATGTTTGGGATGAACCTGTTGTCCACAAATTGACAAGGAGCTATGAAATCATAGGATATGAAGTATATATTCTGATTTTCATTTACAACACCCAAGCCTTTATGCAGTGCAATCCAGTAGTGGTGTTCTATTAAAAAAAGAAAGAAAGAAAGATCCTGAGTTCCATTGTCACTGAAGAGCTTGATTCATTGGAACTCAGATATAAATCTGAGTTTTCCATCCACTCCCAGAAACAAAGATTATTTGGGGAAACAGTTTACATTTTACATTCCTCGTATACTGGATATGATATAATATGATATGATATGTGGGATAATATGATATGATATGAGTGGTGGGATTCCAAATTGCACGCTACCGTTTCTATGAGAGAACACTTCACACACACAGCATTCAAAGACTGCCCTTGGTGAGGTGAGCTGTTCTTTAGCTCAGCTGAGGTACAGCAATGTGCGCTGCCTTGTGAATCAGCTGAGCTAAAAAAACAAGGGAGTATAGGTCAGAAAATGGCAGAACTAGATGGGTGGGGCCAGCCAGAGGTGGTATTTGCTGGTTCTCCAAACTACTGAACATTTCCACTACTGGTACGCCAGAACCAGTCCAAATTGGCTGAATACCACATCTGGATATATATAGTGTGTGTATCTCTCCCCCCTCTCTCTCCCTATCTATCTATCTATCTATCTACACACACACACACACACACACACACACACACACACACACACACACGTAAAACCCTTATTTATTATTCAATGGACATTTGGTTTTGAGAATACTGTTCTCCCATTAATCCATATTTGAAAATGTCTCTAGTATGTCAGTGTTGATCCAGATTTGTAATTTTGTGTCTCATTTCAACTTAGTTTTGCAAGAACAACATTTTACTATACTAAGGAACTTTACTTTCACTGAGACAATGAAGGACTAATGAATAGCAGTACTCATAGCTTACTGAGTTTGACAAAACTATCATTGATAATCCACAGTCTTGCATGAGATCCCAGTACAACCATGTTTAATTACAATAAGCCTTCCTTAAATCTGTTAATCCAATCATCTTGGGTTTTTTAATCCAATGTATTACAAGTAACAGAATTTTAGTATTATTTTTAATCCTACCTATATTTGCTTAGCTTTTAAAAAACTTCAGTTTTTTCTTGGAAATGTTCTGCAACATTAAGACATGACTTTACTAACAATTAAGCTGCTTGCCTTACAGAAGAAATATTGGAATTGTTTTCCTTCCATCCACTTTACTCTCTCTGTAAGAATGATAACATCCTGTTTTATAGATTTTTTTCTGATGCTAAATAATAGATGCATTTGTTGTCTATGTTTTAGATTTTTCTTGTGTTGCTAATTCAAAGTGTTTTATCATGCAAAACCACATCCTTTTGTTTTCTGATTAAGAGTTGAATATTTATATGATTTGCACAACAATTACTGCACTTATTCTGAGGATTTTACTCACACAGGACTTCAGAAGAGAAAGCAGAAATAAAAATTGAGAATAATTATTTGATGGAGCACTATCATAACTATACTTCAGTAGATGTAATGAGTTCAACAGGAGGTACTCCCAAGTAAAATTGTAAAGTAGGATTATTGTTGAGCTCTCCTTAACTGATGTTTTTCTTGAATTTGGCATAGATTAAAAATCAGAACCAAGGCAAATAGAATGGCTACTATTAAACAGTATTTTAAACAAATATGGATTCTGCCTTTGTTCAAGCAAATACTTATTTTTACTTCAAGAAAAAAAAAAAGATTTGGGGGATATATTTGTTGATTCCCATGGGAATTTCAAAATCCCAGCTTAAATAGAATGTATTAATTTGTTGATGTAACTGATTTGAATAAAAGGTTGGGCAATGCCTAAACTGCTTCTTCTTCACCAATGCCTAAACTGCTTCTTTTATGCTGCTTCTGGCTGTTCTTAAAGCTAATTTTCAAAACTCCAATCTTAATTGAACCTATTTGGTCATTCTTATTCTTTTCTTTCTTTCTTTTCCCCTCTCTTTTTCCCTTTTCTTTCTTTCTTTCTTTCTTTCTTTCTTTCTTTCTTTCTTTCTTTCTTTCTTTCTTTCTTTCTTTCTTTCTTTCTTTCTTTCTTTCTTTCTTTCTTTCTTTCTTTCTTTCTACCCCTTCCTTTCTTCAGAGCTCACTGTAACAGTATTGCCAAAAAGGCATTAAGAGTTGTAAATCTAATTTTACGAAGCTTATCCTCCAGAAATATCAAATTGCTAACTAGAGCATACAAAACTTTTGCCAGACCAATACTTGAATACAGCTCATCAGTCTGGTATCTGCACAATACAATTGAGCGAGTCCAGAAGTATTTCACGAGAAGAATACTATACTCCTCTGCTTGCAAAAGAATACCCTATATCAGGGGTCCCCAACCGCCGGTCCGCGGACGTGTACCGACGTGAACAAGCCTTACCGGGCCGCTGGTTGCTGGGCGCCGCCATCTTTTTGGTAAAAGCGCTTCTGGTGAGCTTTTCCGGGTAGAAAGCTCACCGGAAGCGCTGTTTCGTCATAAAAGATGGCGGCGCCAGTGCTTCGTGAGCTTTTCCGGGTAGAAAGCCATTTCTACCTGAAAAAGCTCACCAGAAGCGCTGGCGCCGCCATCCTTTTATGACGAAACAGCGCTTCGTGACGTCACCGGAAGCGCCTTTTCGTCATAAAAAGATGGCGGCGCCCAGTGACGCTGGTACCGGGCGCGGCGCCCAGCTGATGTCGGAACCGGGCGCGGCGTCGAAAGGTTGGGGATCCTGCCCTATATCACCAGGCTTGAGAATTTGGGCTTGGACAACTTTGAACTATGCCACCTACAGTTAGACTTAAGCGTAGCACACAAAATTATCTATTACAATGTCCTAGCAGTCAATGATTACTTCAGGCTCAACCACAACAATAGAAGAGCACACAACAGATACAAATTCAATGTAAACCACTTCAAACTTGATTGAAGAAAGTAGGACTTCAGCAACAGAGGGTTAATGCCGGGAATGCAGTACCTGACTCTGTTGTTACATCCTCTAACCCCTACTCCTTTAACTTCAAACTAACCACTATTGACTTCACCCCATTCCTAAGAGGTCTGTAAGGGGCGTGCATAAGTGCACCATCGTGCCTACCATCCCTGTCCTATTGTCCCCATTTATTTCCTGTACTCTTACTCATGTTTATACTTATATCTATTATCTTGTAAGCGATTGACAAATCAAATAAATAAAATAAATAACCATGAAAATGTTTTGGAGCACCTGGGAGACATATCCAAAACCCTGAGAGGTCTTGAGAGGTATGAAGTTTGTAATTCTGATTTAGTAGCATTCTAGTGACTAAACTCTCAGCACCCATGATAAAATTATAGCAATGCAAGATTTCAGGATGGATTTGGAAAGCTCAACTTAAATAAAAAATGAAGCTAGAAAATAGAATTTTGTTAACACTAGCAAAATCCAGCTAAAGAAAGACCAAAGATATGTAGAATATTTTTTGAAACAGATGTGGTCAATGCTGGACCAATGGTTAAATAAAATCTTTACTAAAATAATATTTCTCCCCTCTGTTTATAAAGAAAAGTTACTGAGACATTTTGTCTGAACCATATAAGGGAAAGAAAACTGTTACTTCCCTCTTTCTCTTTTTAAGCCTTCACTGAAAGCAGCCTTTTTTAAAAAAAAAGAAAGAAAAAAGAAACAATTGTTATTTTCCATTTTTGGATATGATTTTACAAACGTATTTTGTGATGACCTTTGGCTGCAAACTGTATGACTAAATGGAAAACAGACATTTGACATGACAGACTTAATGCTCAACTTTCCTTTCTCTGATGAACTGGCAATCTTTGCCTTAACCTAAACTATACCTTTAATTACAGATCTTTAAATTACAATGCCAGCAATTTCTGTGAAAAAGCTGCAGCCTAAAAACAGGCTTTGGGTTAAAGAGTTATAATGAGGGTTGGTAGGCTTTGTTAGCCAACATATTTCAGTGCTAAAAGCTTTCAGTTAAAAAACACTACCTGAAACAAAACAAAAAATCATTTTATTTTAGTAATATACAAGGAATACATGCTTCTGGATGTTTCTTGCACATAATCTCAGAGGATAAAACAAGTTTGGGGGGAGGGGACTAAGTATGGGGAGTTCAATCAGTGCATCCTGTGTTGTGCCTCTTTTCCCATTCTACCTCATTATATCTTATATGAAATTGAAAAAAGGTGTTGTAATGAAATAGAGGCAACAAGCTGGTCATGCTTGAATCAACTTAGTTTATTGTTTTTCCAAACTTATGTTCTGATTCTTTTTGCATTACTTTCCTCTTTCATTAAATGTGTGTGTGTGTGTGTGTGTGTGTGTGTGTGTGTGTGTGTGTGTGAAATAAGCACACAGAGAGAGTTCTAGTCCTAATTTCTATCAAGTGGTCTTTGATTCACTGTCCTGTTTCCATCATCTTTCCTTCACTTCTTTTTCTTGTCTTCTCCTTCCTCCTGGATATCTGTGCTTTCAGTCCCTCATCTTGTCTTTTGACTTCTTATTCACCTCCATCTTTCTTCCATCTCTCCTTTTATTATTGTCATTTCAGCTTTACTATCAGCTGCACTTTAATAGGCAATATTTTCTTGACTACTGCTCCTCTGTTTCTCTATTTTCCACAGTATTTCTTCCCTTAGCAGGAAGAGAGTGCTTGGGAAGAAAAGGGGGTCAAACATGCTTGTTCTAGCCTAAACTGGCAAATAGAAGCTGGGCAGATTATATTTTAAACCCACATTTTCATAAATAAGCCCATAAACCCATATTCTCAATAAAATATGCTATGGCAAAAAGTGATGGAAGACCAAGAAAAACACTGGAATAACTGAGGATGAATCTCTGTTTGGATTGGGCAGGTATCCAAGGATATAGCATAAAAAAAGATAACTAAGGCATATTTATGCTATTGTAAGGAGGAGGATGACAAACATCCTCCTCCATGACAGGTAAGGCATTCTTTCAGAAAGACCCAACTTATAAAAAACAACTAATGAACTAATCAAGGAGAGAAGCAACCTAGAACTAAGGAGAAATGTTCTAACAGTTAGAACAATTAACCAGTGGAACAGCTTGCCTTCAGAAGTTGTGGGTGCTTCATCATTGGAGGCTTTTAAAAAGAGACTGGACAGCCACTTTTATGGAATGCTATAGAGCAAGGGTGTCAAAACTCATGGCCTGCAGACCAGATGCATCATGTGCTGGCCACACCCATCCCCAGGTCAGCAAAGAGGAAAAAAGTTGTGATATATCACATGATGACAACGTGAGGCTGCGAGTTTGACACCCCTTCTATAGATCTCCTGCTTTGAGCAGGGGGGTGGACTAGAAGACCTCCAATGTCTCTTCCAACTCTTATTCTGTTACAATCTGTTATAAAAAACAAACTAAACCAAACCAAAATTTCAGAATGTAATTTCTGAATCACACAAAGCAGGTATTTTTTTTAAAGTCTAGTATTACAGTATTTTCTATTTGTTTTCATGCACAGTGAAATATAGAAACATTGGAACCAGCACCATGGCTCAGGCACCACTATACTCACATTCAAAATAAAGTCATGGTTCTGTATCTTTAAGTATATTTAAAAAATGAATATAGCAGCATTAGCAAAGTCAGAATACAAGTGAAAACATTAGCAAAGTCAGAATACAAGTGAAGATGGACCAGTTAGAATACATATCTAGGGAAACTGTTATATTTCAGTAATTTTGAAAGGCATAAAAGCATATAGAAAGTTATCTGAGGTTAGTGCTTGATGCAATGTTAAAAGGTATTTTTTTCCTTTTCAATTATTTAATATCTTACCACTGTAGTATGATGGGAAAGCTCAGCAGATTAAACATCTACAATTAGTTTTGCATAATTGGGAAGAAAACTACTCTTCTGGTTTTAAAGAAGAAAATCAGTTTACAACTTTGTCATCAGTTTTTGAAAAGCCTCCATGTTCTGAAAATGTGAAGTTCACACTGTCTAGATTTAATTATAAGCTTAATGACTGAATCAACTTTTATAGGTTGATAGGTTTTATATTCATTTATATTAATGTAATATATTTTGTTAATTAGGGATTATGTGTGTGTGTGTTGTGGGTTTGAAAATAACCATTATTTATGTTATTGTTTTAGAGGATGTATTTCACTATTAAAATAAAGAAAATTGAGCACAATTGAATTTGTTCTGGATGGAACACATGACAATCCACAGTCAAAGCATTCCAATGCAAACTCAGTTGTTTAATCTGGCTGCAGTCTAGCTTCCATTCATATGAAGCAGGCTTATGGCTATAGTTCAGAATTCCCCTAAAAGTATCATGGGCTGCAAGAAGAACCAGTCATTCAAATCCCGGATTACATAAAGGCTGATCAAACTCTTGAGACAATGGTGAGTAAGCAGAAACCCCTATAAGTTGAGCAAACAATTCAGCTGATACTAGTATAAAATATTCACTCTGATTTCTAAAAAAAATCTTAAAATGGTTGCCACACAGCACTTCTCTGGGCTACAGAAAATGGCATATCTGAGATGCATCTAAAATTTTGAGAAACTATCCCAGGTACTTAAAGCCGATGACCTGTTGTCTCATGCTTATCAATGTATCAATTGTATTTTCTGAGGCTACTAGAAAATCGCTTTATTTTGGTTTCGGATAGTTAATAATTTGTGGTTCTCAACACAAGACTGATTGAACACAAAGGTTTTTCTAAATCCAACTTGGGTCAAAAGAGAAGATGATTGAATATATTAATAATCATTAATTGAAATCATTAATTAACATAGGGAGCTGTTTGTCTGCTATTTTGGAGCATGTAGATCACAACCTCTCAAATATTTGATCAGAGAGCTAATGTACTGGATATTAAATAACGTAGAACCAAAATACAACATTATTGTGATGACCCGGAGTGTATCAGAAATATAACAAAAACCAAACATAAATAAAGGTCCTTTAATGCCTTCAACTTGGCTTCACTGTTTAATTGTTCACAGTTGAAGTTAAACTATTTTCAAAATAACATTAAAAAACAACAACACAGTTCAAATTCAAAGCACAGATAATGAAGCAAAAACCAAAAAATCTGTACTGAATAAAGTTATAGGATAAATAATTACCAACTTCAGGAAGATAACCAGGTACAGTCCGTTGGAAGAAGATAAACCTTCTCTAGGAATAAAACACTAATTTGTCTCCAGTGTTTGTTAGCACACAGGTCCAAACTCTTATGCAGATCTCACACCTACAACCCATGAAGAGGATCATGGCCCTCTTCTCCAGAGTAGACCATGTTTTTCCCTGATCCTCTCCTTCAGAGTCAGTCTCCACCAGGGGCATGACAAGTATCTTACAGGTCTTGATGAAGTTATTGGGTTGGTCAGGTACCCATAAGTGGACATTCATTCTCTAAAACATGCTTACTCATCCTCTACTATGATATCTTTCTAACCAGTTATCTAGCTTACTGCATAGATCCTTTGCATACAATTCATTGATTATACTTAGATGACTTAATTCTATGGTGAGGACACCTCTTAATTCTTTACATTTTGACTGCTCAAACTGATAAGTTTTTTTGTATGGAAAACTACAATGTGGCCCATGAAAAGCAACCATTTCCGAGGTATAGGAGATTGGAGATTCAATCCAATGGTACAGACATTCTACTGATTACAAGAGGGGATTAGGTTGTAGACAGAAATATTTACACTGTAGCCCCCTCTCTTTGCTGCTGCTTCTCTGAAGCATTGCTTATCTGAGCACACATCTTCTGCTTTTCTGCACAGTATGGAGGTATTTGCATGTAACATATTCTACATTATATTATTTTACTCTTCTCCTGTAGGATATAACAAGCTATGTGCGAGGCACTGCTATCCTGTGATGTATTTTCTATGTTTTTATGTTGTAATTACAAAACCCATTTCACTAATCTTTGCTCAGATCAGATACACTCGCACATCTGTAAAATATTTCATCCACCAACATGGTCAAGTGGGGTGATTCTCCCCCCCGCCCAACTGTAGAGTGCTCTGGCTTTTCTTTTCATGAGCACAGCATACCTTAATTTCATCCCATTGTCCTGAACTGCCATCACTACACCTACATGAGGGAATGCTCCACATAGTCAGACTTGACTGTGTTGATTGCTCTACAGAGCAAAATCTTATTAAACTGAAGTACTTCTGAATTAATTGAAGTGTAGAGTCCTTTGCATTGCATCTTTGGGGAAAATTATTTGGGGGAGTTGGGGCTTTCACACTGACAAATAGTGAGTGGACCTGTGTTTATCACTTGCATATCACTGCAAGGTAACTTAACTGGATTCAGATGAAATCAGCTAAGTGTTGTCTTGCACAGCATGGTGCATAGCAACGGCTTGAAGTGCAGTCATTTTCTATAGCAAATGAGAAAGCTTAAATCCAACAAGGCAAGCTTTGTTCCTTTGAGAAGCAAGTCTATGGAGTTTAAAAATATCCACACCACAGTCTCCTGATTGCATATTCATATTGGCACAATAACATTCTCTTCTCTTCCATTGGGATTATTGCCTTTTTTCATGCAGAAGCCAATTTCAGAAAGGACATAGGCAAAAGAAGGGCCCTACTTAACTTAACTTAGACATACAGAGAATGCATATTATCCTGCTAGATAGTTCTCTTTCTAAAATATATAAACACTTCCTCACTATCAATAAATAAATAAACAATTTACAAGACACGAGTTGTCATGTATGATGCTTGTTCATGGCCTAAGCCTGAAGAAAGGAACAGAAATACAAAGTAGCAGGCAGATTGTTAAGCCTGGATTCCCCAATGGGTGTTAAGGAAAACAAACTAAACAGAACGTGCAGCAAAGTCAGATAGGAAGACAGGTAAATGTGTGAGATAAGTTTTTAGTTAACACACAGTAAAAATACAGATACGCTTGTGCTATCAAAAATATAGTTTATTCCATTTAAGAATTATAGCATAGTCAACATAAACGGTCCATTAGTCATATATCATTTTCAGTCAAGTCTTGTCGGGGATACTCTATTTGCAAAGTCCGTGTTGAATAGCCAATGTCAGTTCACTTACAATAAATCAGTCCAATCTTTATCTTCTCTCCGTTGAGAAAAATCAACACTCCTTTTTCTCTCCCCGTTCCAGCAAGAACGCAGTCATCAATCCTTCCAGTGATTAGGGATCAGTAAGCCAGAGAGAGAGAGCTGCAATTGCCTCACTTCTTATATAGTGCTTTTACAACCACACCCTTAATTACATTCTTGCTGTTAAAGTTCCACACACTTTGACTAACAAACCATGATACCATATTTATTATTTTTACCCAAACCAGTTAGGGTAAACAATGTTATCCCTAACACAGATGAAGTCAATTGAAGATCCTGGAGTGAGAGAAGATATTACAAGCCAGACTGGTGGTGTTCTTTTGGTGTTAAGAATGACATATAAGGATACCATAAATGCAAATGTCTATGCTACACAATGCTAGCATCTAGACTTAGGTTTGATTAGAATGCCATTAGTAAGGAAGAATATAGAGATGGTGGGATAACCATAAGAAGGTCAACCCATGATGTTACCAGATCATATGTTCTGTCTGTTAAGGTCAATGTATGTTTTACATTGCTTTTTTATTATTCCTGCCTAACATTTCTTATGCAAACAAATACAAACTCCTATTGGTAGACATTGCATATATGTCTGTATAATTGGATAGTCTATATAATTGATTTATGTCTTCCATGTGCTGAGGTAAATTCCAGATTAAATTCTTTAGCATGTCCTCTGAAGACAATCTCAGACAGCAGTGTCCCAATGATCTTTTCCAATTGAAACAAACTCAAGGTAAACTAATGATCTGAGATTACTATAAAACATATACTCCTAGGCGAATCATTATAATAATCTGTTGCATGTTCTATACTCACTTAAGCTACTCCATGGTCTTATTTTGAAAGCCTTGTTAGAGACTGTGACCCCTTTGTTAACTGCATCAGTAAATATTAAAAGCATTCTATATCTGCTAGCCAGCAGGAGCCAGTCAGCTAATTTCCTTCTGTTCAGAAATGTCAGAAACACAATCGTTGAAGAGAAATTATCTCTGTCTGTCTTTCTGTCCATTTAGCTACCTACCTACCTACCTACCTATCCACCTACCAATCTATTGATCAATCTATCAATCTATTCGTCTATCATCATCTACTATCTATTGGCAATTTATTTTCCAATTTATTTCCAAAGTCCAGAATCTTCTCCCAGTGGGTCTAGGTGATAAGGCATTCTCATTCTGTACTCAATTAAGAACTAAAACTATCTAGAACTATTTATATTAAGTAAACCTGGAAGTCTAACATTTTCTGTCTTTTCTCTGAAAGGTTATTTCAGTGTGATATTTCAAGAGGAAATAGTAAAATATAATGCAATTACCATTGGATGATGGTACAAAATGGCACAAAATTCCCTTAATTCTTGACATCTAGAACTCTAAAAATAAAATTGGTCTGACTAAATACCTAGTTTATTTCTTCCCTTATTAAAGAGATTAGCCACTTTTTTTTACAGTGATTGAATGGCAAATGAAGATTTTATTAAATAATAGCTACTATCTATCTATCTATCTATCTATCTATCTATCTATCTATCTATCTATCTATCTATCTATCTATCTATTCCTACAAAAAAGTATGGTTAGGATAAGGCACGGCTAAGTTCTCTATGTCTTTTGCTGTTATGCTTTCTGCACAAATGGGAAAGGTGAAACGTGGTATTTTCTCTTGAAGAGCTGTGAATTTAACTTCGGTCTCTGCTAAGGAAATTGAGAAGGTGAGTTTTTCAGTAACATGGCATAGTACTCAACAATAGGCAAATCTAAGATAATGTACATTCCTATATCTTACTTTCCTGTGGCCGATGGTGCACTTTCCAAGATAGTTAGTATGCAAAAGATTCTGGAGTCTTAGAACAGCAAGTTATATCCTTTTTATTGGCTTAAATGTATGGAAGGAGAAGGGGGATCAGAAAAAAAGGAGAAGGTTAGAAATGAATGGTTCTCATCGTAAGGGTGGATCCAAGTACCTTCAGCAAGCAGAAGTTGGAACTCTTTTGTTATTTCTTTGGCATCAGGAGCCAGTTCTGTTTGGTATGCTAATAATTCCAACTGTGGGACGGTGTAAAATCTAGGTAGATGTCAACTGTTTGCAATTACAGGAAAAACAATCTGTTGGGAAAGTGAAATGTGTTGATATTTTTTTAATACTGATGCTCCTTCTTGAACAAATAAACACCCAGCACTCAAACATCGACAATGCTATTATTTCTCTTATCTTGTAAAGCTCAAAGTCAAGGTCAGCTCCAGGTAATTACAGTGATACATTTTTCTTGGAAGCTTTATGGCTGTCTTTGATTTATCCAGGATGTGCTTTTGACCTCTCAGTCTTACTTACAGCTCTGGAATTCCCAGATGTTCCCCATCGAAGTTCTCATTTTAGACACTAGCCAAGATCAGCTATATGCTGCCACCTGTTCAAACATTTGTCCCAAAGGCTACAAATAACAATATCCACTTGCTTCACAAAAGGTTTACCTGCCAGGAAGAGGACAGAAATTATCTGCTAAGCAGTAGTTTGGAAATTATTCTACTAAGGCTCAAAGAAGCCTACAGTTTCAATCCCTGTACCTCAATTGAAGTACAGGTTCAAAGTAAATAGATTTAAAATGATAATAGTTTGAGAGGGAGCATTGTGAATACTGCAGAGAGTTGTGGTCCAAAAACATCTGAAGGGTCATAAGCTGCTTATTCTTGTTTTGATGAGATCTTCAGATAGTTGAAAACAGTTGAATGGGAAAAATAAAACCCTCTCTGATGCATGGTGTAAGAGAAACAGTTGCAAATTCCAGGCAGGAATATTAGGAAGCAAGTGCAAAATAAATTGACAGTATCACAATACTTTGGTGCAAATCAATAGAACTATTCCATCTGAAAAGAATGGCTACAAAGCCATAAGCAAGAGCCTTCCCTAACTCCAGCTGGTGCTCCAGTTGAGACCCTTTTGGGAATCGGATACTCTGGGATCGGTCATCCATGCCTTCATTATCTCCAGGTTGAATTACTGCAATATTCTTATTAAGTCCAGGATATCTATGTGACCTTCTCTGCCAAGATGACTCTACTCGTGAGATAATGTTCTAAGTCCCCTTGCTCAGGAGGAAAAGGGATCAGGAACACAGAAGAATTACTTCTCCATTGTTGCACTGAAACCTGTAATAAGCTTCCCATTCCAAGCCAGTTGGCCTTAACTTTAAGCATCTTCAAGAAAACTGCTAAAGCATAGCTATTCCTACAAGCCTTTAGATAGTAATATCTGCTCTTTGCCAGTTATTTGATTGGAAATGTGCTATCTGGATTTTATATTATTTTTAAAGACTGTTATGCTATAGTTCAGAGGTTTCACTGTTTTATGATTTAGGCTTGTAAGCTGTCTGGAAATGCACAATGGTGGCAATGTAGAAGAAATGGAAAATAACAAATAAATACAGTTTTAGAAAGGCTCCTAGAGTCAGAGATAAACTATAGGAGGGGGAGACACGGGTTGTGCAGCTGCAGGGTTACAACTGATTATATACGAAGTATACTATCAATTTAAGAATAGGACACTCAGCTGAGTTCATGGTGTGAAGATGAGCTTCTAGACTGGAGAAGCAGAAGATCTTTATCTATCTATTTATTTATTTATTTGATTTGTCAATTGCTTACAAAATAATAGGTACAAGTATAAACATGAGTAAGAATACAGAAAATAGGTACAATTAAATGGGGACAATAGGATTTATTTATAAATTTAGACCTTTTGTTTCAGCAGCAGTCCTATACATAGCAACCTGTGATAAATGCTATTGAACTAATTGGATTTTCTGGATAAAAATGCATAGGACATCTGGATAAACTAAAGAGGCTGAGGATTTTTAGTCCTTAGCTTCTGACATTATTAGATCATTAGCGCTCTGATATATCTTTTTCAGATGGTGCAGCACCATCTGCTTTGCCCCCTGCAAGTTAAATTTGGCTGTTTTTACCCATTGCCTCTATTCTCCTTCCACTCATGGCCTTTGGATGTTTTTTAACTTCATTCTCCCTAAACACGCTATTGTCTTCCTTGATGTGGCTGCTGCATTTGCATCTTTAAAAGGCAAGGCAGGAATAAAATGTCAGAGTTCCCTGACGTTTTATTCTTGCCATGTATTTCATTGGGAGGAGTAAAATGTCAAGTAAACGGCAATTACACAATGAATACATGACATTTTATATAGTTGATGGATAAGCAGAAGGGAAAAATCACAAAAATGGCATCTTTGCTGATGAGAAGGCAAAAAGGAAATTGCAGAGGAATGGAGCAAGGGAAATATTGTACTTCTTTTTTTTAAGTGGTCATGGCTCACTCAATATTCTTGATACAATCTTCAAATAATTTGATGTGTGGCATTTTAAGAGCATGAAGAAGAGTGATTGAAGGGCATAGAAGAGAGGTAAGAATTTTAATTTTTTTATATGTATTTTTGGCACTCAGACTTGACTGACGATATTAGCAAATTCAAATTCTCCAGTGTTAGTCATGTAAGTTCTTAGTCACACCCATTACATCTCTGCAGGCTGTGTTTCTGGATTTGGTGACCTGCATATAACTTTTAAGAATGAAAGATAAATAACCACAACCAATTATTCAAAGGGCATCGGGATCAAGAAGAATCATGAAATTGTTTCATGTGGACAAAGCTGACTCTACCATTATCAAATAGGAGTGCATGAAGCCAGTGAGGCAGCACAATGCAGAGGGGTTTGCTGTGTGCCATACCAGCTGCCCTGAATCCTTTAAGCTATTCTGGTTTCTTAACAGAGGAGGAGATATTCTATTAATGGCAAAGGGAGCATGAATCAAAATGTTCATATCAAAATGCCTTGGAACAGACTTCAAGGTGGCTCTCGTGATTTGCATCTTCATTATTGCATCTTATCCAATCTTCCTTTTTATTCTGCCCTAGGACCATTTCAATAATGGAATGTCCCAGTCCAGATTATCAATGTTTCCATTACTGTAAATGTGATTGTTGTCATGAACTTCTAATTGAACTGCCTGTTGCTTTTCCTAAGGATGTCCAATATAAATGTTACAGATTACTAAAACTTTTTTCCCTCTTGTGCATTAGTAATATGCCACAATCCAAAAACATGATTGAAAATTTGTGTTTTTTTTCTTACTACAGCACATTCTGCAGCAGATTAGATGTTACCCAGTAGGCTGTTGCTCATCTACCATTTTCTCTTTTAATATTCCCATTACAAATCTGTCAAAGAGATTGACACTAATGAAATTGCTAGTTAAGGCCAAGTACTGGCTGCACTTTTGTCAATGTAAGTAATTAAGGTGGACAGTGCTTGGTTATAACACTCAGGGATGCATCACATAACTCTGATCTGATTCTCTGTATGATAAAAACATTCCATCATGGTGTAATTTTTTTATGTGCTATTAGCTGAACAGCTAAAACATGCAGCGAAAAGGAACACATACCTCCATTAATTTAACACATGGTATCATTTTAATTTTTAATAAAGCCTACTGGGGTAATTACTTCACTGTTGTTGGTTTAAAACATCTGTTTTTTTTAAATATGTCATAATTTCATTTGATTATTCACTCTTTTAAATCCATATGTGTATGTGTGAATACTGGAGTAGATTCAGTGAAAACACCTGCAGAGCTATTTCTAACAGTGAACTGGTGTAGTAACTATAGTTATATTGATATGTATGTGTTTCATACAATTATGATTCTCCCTTCTCCTGAATCGTGAAGTGTTGGAAATATTATATTAACAGGAGTCTTCCCAAAGAAAACTACAATTTCTCATACAATGGAAATGACAGTTAAATGTGTTGAGGAAATTCAGTTTTCACTGCTAAGTCTAATCAAGTTGAACAATCCTAAATTTTCTATTCTTTTTATATAAAATAACATTCTAAATATGAATCCTTCAGATATATTGAACATCACCTGTTGGATGTCAATGAAAGCCTTGAGGGGCATTGTTTGGTAAAAGTTGGTGTAGATAATATATTCAGTTAATCCAACACCCAAAGGCAGCATAGCAGTGAATTTGCTCATACATCCCCAGATTATAGAGAAAATTGGCAGTTCCTGCATATCTCTTGAAATAAAATATATTGTTTGCTGCTAAATGAGGCATTTGACAAATTTGATGTAAGTCAGAAGAGGGAAGGAAAGGAAGGGGAAAAAGAAAGGCATTCAGCTTTAAAACAAACATTTCATTTAAATTGTTTTTGTAACAAGATAATTTATAGCATATTCTGCTTCAACAACAAAAACAGATAAAGGTAGCATAATTCCAAAACAAAACAAGAACTATTCCATACTATAATACTATTCTGTTTCAATTAAGCAAATATTATAGAATTATTGTGTCTCAAAGAGCTCTTCTGTCAATGTAAGCAATCAAAGAATAAAGCTTAGGATAATAGGCTTGCATATTGCATATTAGCAGTTAGCCAAGGCTTTATTTTATGTGACTAGTGGTAAAAAAAATGCACTGAAAATCTCTATACAATCTTTAAGCAAGACTCTGTAAATCTTTGAAGAAAAAGATTGCATTAAGCTTGCAGCTATAAAATATTTACACAGTGCTGAAAAAGATGGATTCCTCACATAAAAGCATATACATGCACAAATGTATAATATTCCAACAGCTAAATCTACTGTGTATCTGGCATATTTTTATAACAATATGCAGCCAGCTGCTTTAATAAGCAAGTAATTTATGTCTCTTGCATCTTAGGATACAGTGTGTGTGTGTGTAGTTATCATATACATCATATACATCATATATACAATATTTGCATTAAAATGATCAATATATATCCTTTTGTGCATTTTTTCATATAATTTTTATTTAAGTACAATTTACAGTTCTTTCTTTGCACCTTCTCAACGCAACAAAAAAAAAAAAATTCCAAAGTTTTGCAGCAAAACCTTAAAACAGGGGTCTTCAAACTTGACATCTTTAAGACTTGTGGACTTCAACTCCCAGAATTCCTCCTCCAGTCATATTAGCTCAGGAATTCTGGGAGTTGAAGTCCCCAAGTCTTAAACTTGTCCAGTTTGAAGACTCTTGCCTTAAAATATCATAGAACTTAATTTGATACACCATAATCTATTTAGGCAGATCACTGATAAATATCTTTGTGGTCACATTTTAATTTACCTTCTCTATTTATAAAAATATGCAGATATCTATTGCTAGGACACATTAGGGCCACAATTTTTACCAGATGAATGTTTGATGTATGAAATATTTCATTTGTTCCAATATATTCTTCAATTCCCATTTTAATGACCCTGAAGTCAGTTAGGGGGAAAAAAAACCCAGTTTACTATTTATTTCATATAATATTAAAACTTCTGCCGAACACTTCTGTTACAATGTCCTGTATGGTTGGTTAATATTAAGCAATATGTTTTCATACTGTATACTAAAGGGTCCTTGGTGTTCTCTGAACTTGCTTTTTTTTCTTGCAGAAGTTTCATTACCCTAATTAGGTAACATCATCAGTGCCAGTAAGGAGTATTGTTAGTTGGCCAACTAAAGCCCTTCAAAACATCCTAAACAAACTGAAAGACCCAGGAACCCCAGAAGGAAAAAACAGGAGTCATCTACAACATACAATGTAAGAACTGCAACAACTACTACAGTATGTAGGACAAACAGGCAGAAGACTGGCAGAACACATTCATGAACACAGTCAGAAGGCATGACAAAAATTCTTTATTTCACAACATATAGATAGATTTAACCATAGTTTCAATTGGGAAAATGTGACGATCCTTAACCAGGCCAAAGCCAAAAATGCCAGAAATCTCTAGAAGCCTGGCATGCTAACAAATCCACCATCAATAGACACATAGAAATTAACAACATTTATAGATTATGCAACAGAGACACTCAATCAGCCCAAAATAGAAAAAAAAAAGACTCCAGCACCTCTCCACTCAAATCAGCACACCATGTTTTCCTGAAAATAAGAACCTGTCTTACGTTTTGTTGAACCCCAAAATAAGCACTTGGGCTTATTTTCGAGGAGGTCTTATGGTATTTTGGGGCACAATTTGGGGGTGGCAGGTGGGGCAGGGGACAAGCGAGATGCACTTCTTACCTGACTTCCAGCTCCATCACGTTTCTTGCCATTGTGTGCAGGAAAACAAGTTTTACCATTAAAAAAAAAACCTTCTTGTGAGTTCAATCAATTAACTCCTTGCAAGATTTTTTTCATGGTACAACTTGTTTCCCTGCACACAATGAAATGCAACGGAGCTGGAAGTCAGGTAAGATGGCAAGAACATCTTCTCACCTCCTTGTTGGGCATGGCAAAGCTTCCTGCCCCTTGCTTATCCACCTGCACCCTTTATGGATACAATTTGGGGGTGGCAGATGGGGTGTGGTGTGGGAGAAGCAAGATGCATGGAGGACTGGCTGTTCATGCATTTTAATATTTTGGGGTGAGCTTATTTTTTTGGGGGGGGGGGGCTTATTGTAGCATATGCGTTCAAAAACCCGATTGGGCTTATTATCCAGAGAGATCTTAGTTTGAGGGAAACACGGTAGATTAACTCCAAGGTCAACTTCAGACCAACAATCAAGTAAGCAATACTCCAGTCAAGAAATTGTCAAAGAGCCATTAGTAAACAGCCTAAACAAGGAATTTCTAAGACCACTCTCACCCATCCAGAAAGACAAGTCACCAGACTATAAACTGACAGCAAACAGCACTCCTTACTAGCACTTATGATGTCACCCAGTTAGGATAATGAAACTTCTGCCAGAAAACAAGCAAGCTCAGAGAGCACAAAGGACTCTCAGTTTAACCCTGAGCTACAAATATTCTCCTTTATTAGTATTGTATATTTAATATATAAGTTGTGAAGTAAAGACAATAGCAGTTGAAATCTACATGCCTACTGTTAGATGTGATTCATTATTTTATAGCTCATTGAACTTTGTGCTAAATTGCTCTTCATCTCAAATATGGGGGGGTGGTTAGTTAGATTTCTACCAGTTTCCTGATAGCAGTGTTATCGGCATTTGGAAAAGTAGCAATTGTTTCATTGCGTGCAATCATTGCTACTCACATATGAGAAATTCAAAAAGTATCCTAATATATCTGAAAATTGCATGAAAACATATACTTGAGAAAAGGAAAGTGCAAGCAAAGGATTGGATGTGGTATGAATTCAATCCATCCTTTGCTTCATGTGAATTAGATTTCAAAGACTCCTGACATCATACAGAGTTTATATAGTTTTTTTTAGTTTTTAGTTATGTTGCTTCATATGATTTATTCAGTGGTTTGCTGTGAGGAATAATTAGACTATGGGCTTAGGCTAATTAATGTGTTATTTATATTATAGTGAGTTTGTAAAAACCATGTTTAACTTTTTATGCTCTAGAACAGGTTAAACTGAAAGCTATTCTGGCTTTCAGAAAGTCAATTCCTCTGACTTTAGCAAAATCTCCATTTTTTTTTTCAGATATGAGGGTTGAATGGATCATTTGATTGATTGTAAAGACTGGATGAGCCCAATTTCTATTTCTCATAGAAAAACCTGCACTATCAAATCCCGCCCTATGACTTTGCTAGATCTGACAGGGTAATTGCAATTTGATTAGCAAGAAACTACACCAAAGCTATCAAACTAACTACCCATCAGGCTTGTCAAAAAGGATAATGACAGTATTTGTAATGAGACTCACAAGGGCCATTTTCCCTGCTGGGCAATTTTTCCCTTGAAGCAATCAAGCAAGCAAGTCTAGTTAGGTGAGCAATAAACATTTTGCTATCAAAGCTGCTTTTTCCATTGGGGCTCTTACCCACCTGGGGCTAAAGAAATCATTATGGATTTTTTTTTTATTAAAAAAAAATCACTAAGTTGCTGAAGACATACACATTTGGCCCTTCAACTTAACCTACACACACACACACACACACACACGAAAGAACAGATTCCTATCTGTTAGTATGTAGCTAAAATAAACTATGCCTAGACCAAATATAAAGCTCTGTGATATTATTTATATAGATTTCCTCCAAATGTTTTAATTTCAATAACAATACAGCTAAGTGTTGGTTGGAAGTGGGGTGTATGTGTGTTTATGAAAGAGAGATATCTTATTTTGTTTTTCAAATTCTATTAAGCTTACTCCAGGATTTACCTTACAGATTGCATGCCTTTTCTGGCTGGTAGGTAAGCTTCCCATTAACCTACTAGTAAAAGAGAAGTGCAACCATCTACATAGGATCCCTGCTCCATAAGAAGTTAACAATTTATGCATAACATGAATTTGTGCAAAGGTGTTCCTCAGAACAGCCTAGCAGATAAGCTTGTGGCTTATCCTCCTCAGCAATGAATAATTAAACATGTTCACTGGACAGCTATTTTATTAATTTAAATGTATAAGGACACTCCACTCTATAGAGATTTTTGGGTGACAGGTAATAAAATCATTACTAAAATAAAATTAAACACTACATATCCTCCAATGGCACTGCAAGTGACACTTCTGGTAGATCATCCCTGGAATTCCCTGAAAAACCAAGCAGCTCTATTAAAGGCTGCATAGAAAGTAAACGCTGGCCAGCTGTCTTTGCATGTGCATGTGTCTTAGAAACTGGAAGTGCAGGTGGCCAGGATGCATGCATGCACCGGGAGCTACTCTTTTGGTTTCCGGCACTCCTACGTGCATGAAGACCAGCTGGCCAGCTGGTTTCTAATGCGCATGTGCACACCAGCCAGCTGGAAGAGCAACAGGCAACAGCTGGCATGCTCAGAGAAATGGCTCTGCGTGCCACTTTTGGCACATGTGCCATAGGTTCGCCATCACGAGTATAGGGGAAATCACTACAAATTTATGCAGGTCCATCAAAATCTTATTAGTTATATTGTTTGAATTTTGTTTGATATTTTGCAAAAAAAATTCCTTTCAATCAGCTCAGGAATGTTTTTAGGCGATGCTGCACACAACAGCAAAGTACTCATGTGGGAGAATGATTTTATAATGGAGAACTAGATGATAAGGTAAACGCAGTGACACTTACTTTCAGGTAATTGTGTACAAAGGGAGTGTTCCTAACTGTGATCACATTACCTTGATCTTCATATATTCTCTTTCTTGTAAAGTTGTCCTTGTGTCTCTTAACAGTACTCAAAAGTAATTAGCACCTGTAGATTCTTAATTAATTGTTTCCTGAACTTCCAGCACCTCTATTATCTAGAGGACATGTGCTTTTTTGAAATTGTTGGTGTTCATCCTTCACCTTTCCGTTTGGAACTAAATGGAACACATCTAATAAAATAACATTGGCATTATTTAAGGTTATTCAGTGCTGCGGGAAGGGACAGGTAGTGGGAATGGATATATGCTGTGTTTTTTCTTTACATCAGCCCAGAAATATCTTGATTGCAGGAAGCGTGCAAATGGTGACTTCACCCACACTTATGCAATTCAATTAGAGTCATAGCTGAATTATAAAAGAAAATAGGAGAGGAGGGAGAAATATCCCTTTCCCACCTAAAGAAAACTAATATTCATCACTTCCAGTGGAAAAGAACAGAACATAGCATTGATTTTCTCAAGTGTGCAAAACATTCTCCCTATTTTACAGAATATGTTCAACTCATGTTGTCATAGAGTAAATATAGCTGAAACTAAAATAAAATAAAATAAATTGATCCCTAAGAGGAGTCCAGTCTTTCGTTTCCTTTCTTCTTTTCTTTCATAATGACTATGAAAGCAGCAATTTGTTCATTCACAATGACACAGGTCAGTACCAAGATACATATATTCCACCCCATATTTATGCTTCTAGTCTTCAAAAATTTAATTTATAGCCTTCAAAATAATGTCAGATAGAATAGAGACAGACAGACAGCAGACAGCTAGAGAATACCCGCAATTGTGCCCTTACATTCTTCCTCTCTTCTGCAGTCACTGAATAAATCATCATTCACCTATTATAGTTCATAAGACAATGACATTCGCTTGTGGCCTTCATATATAGGATAAATCCATGATATATTTAAGAACTAAGTGCTATCTTACAAACATAACTACATACATTAGTTTTTATTTTCGTTAGACTAAGTGTAATTTGTGGGAAGTCAGAACTCATCTCTGAAATATTTTTGAAGATTGTGTTTTTAGTAGTTTAAAGAAAATTAAATGGATCAGTCTACACTTTTCTGATATTAATGGAATCTTTGCCTAGATGTTGTAAAAATATGTCAACACAAGTATATTATCAATATATGTATGAAATGTGAACAATTATGTTTTAAAATTCCTGCCTGGACACATACATCTATATCCATGTTCATCTATTCAATGTACAAAGAAATTTGTTCTGGATCCTCCTTAAAGGTTGGGAATTATCCCTTTTTTAAAAAGGAGCATCTTAAACAGATTGAAGTAAAATCAACAGTGAGAAAATAAATAAATTTCCCTTTCAGAATAAATGAGACCAAAATATGTGTTCTAACTTATTCTGATCTACTATCTAGTCATTTATTTTTCTTTTTTCTTCTTTTAAATAATTTTTATTAAACATTTTTTCTTATATACATCATTTCCATTCATTACAATGCTTTCATGATGGTATACATACTTTTACATAAATCTTTAACTACCTATATACTTGTCTATGCTGCTTAATCTATCTTTGTTCACTATATCTTTTACCTTATTATCTTATACTCATTTATTTTTCTTAAATCTCCTAAATATCATTATTTTGGTCCTACTATACATAAATAAGCCATTGTGCTACAGTGGTTAAAGATACCTGGAAAGAAACTGAGTAACCATTATTTCTATTTTGGCCTTAGGCCTGAAGCCAGTTAGATGATTTGGGGTCAATTTCTCTTAGCCCTAGCAAGAATGCAATGATGAGCCAGTGTAAAAATAAAGCCAAGAAAACTGACTCATTTCAGGTAGTTTCCAAGAGTCAAGACTGACTCAAAAATCTATGGGTATAGAGTAGACAGTGCAAAATATGGTTCTAAGAATTTTAACTGAGGCTTAAATAGCCTTTCATCCGGTCTTTCAAATTATCCTTTCCACCACTTAAAATCTGCTTTAAGTCTTACAAAGCTTTGCATAAATTGTTGGAAATTAAAAAATACATTCCTCGGAAGACTTTTTCCCACCCTGAGAAGGGGTAAAAATCAATACACTGACTAAGATACTTTAGTTCAACAACAACCTATACATGATTAAATTGGGACCAGAATTTCTGTCACTAAGTAATGTGGTTGTAAAGTGGGATATCACATGAGCACATTATTTAGCAATGGCAATGGCAATCCTAATATTCCCAGTTGACATCACGAACTGAAAATTGTGGGTCATTAAGCAAGTACTCACCTCAATCTAAGCAATTATGGGTTTGGTCCCTTCCAGCTCTCAGACTTGGTAAGGTATGGGACTGCCTCCTCTTCAATTCCCACAACCTGCGTATCTTCCCCCCCATTTCTGCCCTTTTGGCTATCCTGTACCCTGCCTTGTGGGGTAGCAAGCAACTCCAGAACCAGACTCAGAGATTTCTTGGTACACAACAGCTCTGTAGCTGCAAAAGATCCCTGTCAGCCCTTCCAGGTATATCAGACAGGAAGCATAATCAGATGAGCTAAATCTACTTTATTGTAAAGCTATATTAACACATAACACAGACCCGTGGTCATAGTGACTGTAACAGTTTTCCAAAATGTTCGGAACATCCCTATTTTTAGAAATGGTCCATTCCGGTTGCGAATAGCTTTTGTTTTCCTGCCAATAAGAGTATAACATTGCGCTTGTTTGAGTTATTTGGTGTGTTCTATAGCAGCATTTGAATTTGAGTTGCAGTCATTTTGTCTACAGATCTTTGTTAACACACACACACACACACACACACACACACACACACACACACACACACATATTTAATAATATTGGGGCCACGTTTTCCACCCAAAAGAGTGCAATTTGGTGATCCAAACTTTGAAGAAACTGTTCTAACATGGTATGAGAGAGAGTTATCTGAGTGAAGTGGAATTGGATTGCAACAAAAAAATTGTAATGGATGATGAGGAACCCACCACTGCCTCCAATTCTGACATCAGCAATGATGGAGCTCCTGATGAAATTCATGACCACGTACAATCTACGTTGTGCAATAATGTAAATGGCAAGAACAAAGTCAAATGGTCTTCTGCATTTTTGGAAGCAATAGCTCCAGAACCACTAATCACAATATTGTAGTGCTATGGCCAGCAACTACAACAGTCATTATGAACTCATGAATGTAGTAGTGTAGCTGAAATAGTATCTCTGTAGTTAAGGGTTAAGAGAATCTTTCAAGTTTAAGTCTGAAGCTATGAATCTCCCAGCACCACTTTTAGCCACCTAATCAATTAGGACATGTCTTTCCTAACTTTCTTCCTCTAGGTAGTTAAGACACTGGACTCATCCTCTCTTATTTAATTGTTTTCTAGGCAGCATGTCTTCCCCTCATTGCTCAAGGTCATTTTCACAGACCATTACAGCCTCTGAGATGTATGATACACTATGGTGTATCATAAAGGTCAGCCCAGCTCAGCATAATGCAGCCACCAGGAAGCTCTAGTGATATGGAGTGAGGCCACCTCAGGATGCCCCAGCAACACTAGGCAAAGTGGCATCCTAAAAAAAACCAGCAGTGGTCACAAAGCTGCAACCCAGAAAACTCCAGCCGCCTCAGCCCAGCAGCCCAGTAGCCTTGCCACCCTGCAATCTGTCAGCCCAGCTGACCTTTGCCATCTTCTTGCTCACAGTGTTGATGAAGCATGTGCCCACACTGGCCCCTTATGAGGCAGCTGCTGGCCATGTGAGTCTTCCCCAGGTCTCACAAGGAAACCACTTCCTCTTGTGCCATATCCGTCATCGGACAGAGATCATGTTGGCGATCCTATTTTTATCAACAGCCACACGAAAAAGTGCTGCTGAGTTTTGTCCAAACCAGTCCCTTAGATTTTGAAGCCATGACGTTCTTCTTCAGCCTGGACCTCGTTTGCTTTCAATTTTTCCCTGGAGGATTAAGTGAATTATGCCGTATTTTTCCAGGTGTCATATCACAAGTCCGAAATATTCTAACTTTCACTTTTTTATGGCTTTGATTATTTCCCTTGGCTTTCCCGGGCTCCTTATCACTTCCTTATTTCGGATTTTGTCAACCAAGTTTGTCCATAACAGCTACCTGTAAATCCACATTTCAAATGCTTCTAGTCTAGGAAACCACTATGCATGACCTGTGGAATAAAGCTGCATTAGGCCAGCAGCAGCAGCAGCAGCAGCAGCAGGACTAAGGCAGGCTTGCTTGGTAAGCAGCAGGAGCAAGAAGATGATCAAGAGCAGGAAACACAGCAATGGCTGCAGAGTGACAGGGCATACATAGAGGGAAATACCGATAGTCCTCCACATTTTCTGACCATTCAAAATTACAACGGCACTGAAAAAATTGACTCATGACCATTTTTCACACAACCATTGCAGCATCCCCTTGGTCACATGATCAAAATTCAAATGCTTGGCAACTGACTTGTATTTATGACGGTTGCAGTATCCTGGTATCATAGGGTTACCTTTTACGACCTTCTGACAAGCAAAGTCAATGGGGAAGCCAGATTCACTCAACAGCTGTGTTACTAACTTAACTACTGCTGTGATTTATTTAACCACTGTGGCAAGAAAGGTTGTAAAATGGGGCAAAACTCTCTCGCTTAATAACAGAAATTTTGGGCTTAATTGTGGTCTTAAGTTGATGACTATCTGTAGTCAGGTAGAGTTGAAGTGCACCTTCAGTTGGAAATTTAGGCAGCTTGCCAAGTACCCAAGTTTGGATCATGGGATGGCCATAGCTTTAGTGACCAGTCATAAGTCTCTTTGTTCAGTACTGCTATAATGTCAAACAGTTGCTGAATGGATGTTTGTAGGTCAAGAACTACCTGTAGACTTAGTGTGTTATTACTATGATGAATCTCTATCAGTGCTGTATTATAGAAGATCTATGATTCAGCAGACAACAATAGGTGGGGATGTAACTTCATGGGCACCAGATATTCTCTGTGGCCTAACCAACAGAATTTGCATGGTACAATAACTAATTTTGTGTCAAAGTTTTATAATCTACCTAGAGATGTCTCTTTGGGATTAGATGGGTCTAGGATAACTCCGTGCAGCCAATTCAGTATGGCCAACTCACTACATCCAACTCGCCCCTGCCAACTTGCCACAGTCAGCTCACTGTGGCCAACCCACTGCAGGACAACTCACCATGGCCAACTGTGGGTCATACACATGGTGAATATTTAAAAAATGTGTAAAGCTTAATTGCACAGTCATGGTTGTCATTTTTTAAAAACCCTTCCTCTCTCATTGGGAGAATTATTGTTTGAAAACTCAGAGAACATTGCTGGCCATTACAGACAAAGCTAAGCCATATGAAAACTATTAAAAGACAGTTTCCTATGTTTCTAACTGTTTGATGTTATTGCCACAAAAGTTTTGTCCAAATCATTAAGGCTGCTAAAATTAGAGATATCAGCAAGTATTTTGAAATGCAGACTCAACTCTGAACTGTTAAGCCATCTTTAATGAATACACAGAGAAATCAATAAGCACAATGAGCTTCAGAGGACAGGTTCCTAAGCAGCTACATATCTGAGCACTAAATTGTCAATCAAAAGTACCCTCTTCCTAGAAAACAACTATAAATAACTTCAATCTGGAAAAAACTGCATATGCAATTTTAATGCCTTTGTGATGGAAAATTATTCTTAGGTGGATATTTGCAATCTGAAAATTTATTAGATAAAGGCATAAAGTTAAGCAACTCATGTATAGCTACTTTGACATATGCATAATTGCTACTTGGAAGAACAACTTCTAAAACATTATTGAGGAGCCATGATTCTCCAGCTTAAGGTGAACATGAGCTTTCATGTCTTCAAAGATGTAACAAATCTTCATAAAGAACAACTTCTCCTCTTTTATTTAAAGCCAACAGATCACTGGCTCTTCGTATTATTGATTAGATAAAACATGGACACAGATTAATGAGTTCAAAAATGATATTGTCATGTCCCAAGAATTTTATCAGAAACTAAAGATGTCCCTCTTCAGATGATACAGTTTCCAATACAGTCATGCTTTGCTCCCATTGCAAGGAGAAGCAATGGAGAATATTCTAATTTAGCTAGCAAAATTGGTATTCCAGCATGGTCAGCTGCATTTTGCTTTAAGCTGAAGAAAAAGAAGGAAAAACAAAAGAACAAAAGAAGGAAGATTCTTTAGATCTCTTTCTACATTACATAGGTAAACTCATATACCCTGGCAACTGCTGCATAGATTGTCTATCACAGTCAAATTATGTTAAATAAAACAATACAATTAAACTACAGAACTTGTTTTGTCAACATTATTTAATAAATGACACCTTTCCATCTATAGATGGAAAGAAAATTGAGCACAGCTTTATCATACTCTCTAAAGCAGGGGTCACTAGCCTTTTGGACTTCAGGGACCACCAAACTCATAATTTTAAATCCCGCGGACCAGAGACCCTGGGAAAATCCCAAAAAAAGTCTGCAGGAAAATTCCCCACTCAGTTTTCCTACCAATCAATCATTCTTTATTTGGGATCACAGGATACCATCTCCAGCTCCATTTGTGGGGGGGGGGAGTGAGAGACTATTGGTTTCATGCAAGGAAAGCAGCAGAAACAACAGAAGTCTTTCTTTCTCTCCTCCAAACTCTTCCAGAAATGAGTCTTTGTGAGATTTGTCATGCTGGCACAGCCTCTTGGAGCAGGATGCCTTGCAGGGTCCCAAAGACTCATTTCTGGTGGAGTTGGGGGGAGAGAAAGAAAGACTTTTGCTGCTTTCCTTGCGTGCAGCCAAAAGCAGAAGAAAGAAACAGAAAAAGCAGTCCGGTGGTCAGACGAGGCATGTGGGGCGAGTGGGGCAAGTTCCCCCCTCTGCCCTTTCCCCCCCTCCCCTCACTATCTTGTGTTGTTCATAATGGAAGCAACACAAGCCTTGTGTTTCCCTGGGCCATGTGAGCAGCACAGCCTTGTGTTCCCATGCAGCCTGGATTAATTGCTTTGGGGGGTGTGTGCTTTGGGGGTGGCATTTCTCTGTGGACCACCAAAATTTTCTCGCGGACCACCAGTGGTCCCTGGCCCACTGGTTGGCTACTACTGCTCTGAAGCCAAGTTGTTTTAAACTGCAAACCATACTGATATAATACTTATTTTCCTATTGATAGAGGATTGTTTCTACAAGAGAATGAAGAGAAATATAAAAATCTCTGCTTGTTTTTTTCTTTTGTAAAGCCTTTTCTTCTGATTCTTCAACATATAAATTTCACTTTGCAGGAGAAATGTATTTCACTTTGGTAGGGGGGGACTTTGCCCACTCAGTAATGAACTGAAATGAGCAAAGTTAATAACTTACTAGATAAGATTGAGAAGAGTGATTCACTGAACTTTTGGAAGACCTGAGAATATGTAGCTGTTATGTCCTGATAAAGGCCATGTGCTATCTCAGGGTTTAAATTTCATCAATACTCTGATAAACCCCAAAATTCCTAACTAGGTTGTGTTTTGAGAATGCAAAAGATAAATGTCACAATGTATGAAAGACTCAGATTTACAAAAGGATTAGTGTTCAATTTCCAGTACTTTATATGCAGCTGTAGTTATCCTCCACCTCTTACCCTTTCTGTCTCTCAGCATTGAAAGATCATAGTAGTTAGGCACTGATTTGACAGAATGGTATTTCATCAGTGTTAAAGATGGATAGTCTTCAGAAAATATTTTTGAGCAATGTTTCTTCCTAGTGGGATCAGTAACATTGAGCTAATGAACCATAATAGTCTGTCCTCTACTTTTTATACAAGAGCCACGGTGGCACAGTGGTTAGAATGCTGCACTGCAGGTTAACTCACTGCTCACTCCAGGAGTTCGATTCTGAATGGCTCAAGATTGACTCAGCCTTCCATCCTTCCGAGGTCAGTAAAATGAGGACCCAAATTGTTACGGGCAATATGCTGACTCTGTAAACTGCTTAGAGAGGGCTGTAAAGCAGTGTGAAGCTGTATATAAGTCTAAGTGCTATTGCTATGCCGTCATCCATGGAGCTCAGTTTACTCCCTGTTTTTCCCCAAGTTGGAAATCCAAATTTTATATAGGATTTCTCCAGCTGTAGAAGCAAAGGTTTGCACCACTGCTTATTTTACACACATTGTCTGATGATTTAAAACAAAGGTAATATGCCCAATTGTTGACAAAAATCTGTGAAAGATCTTTAAGTTTTAGGTTTCAGGAGACCATCATCATAATCTTCTAAAATTTAATAAACAGTTTTCACCATGAATAACATCCCCGTAGGTAGATCATAGTTCAGGGATGAGCAATCTACAAGGTGGCATCCCCCAAGTACAATTATAGCTACCTCTGAATATAACTTCTAAAATACTTTCCTGCCATTTTGAGGTGAGAAACACCAACAACTGTAGTCCTATAATATAAGATCAAACAGTCTTCATTTAGTTAGAAAAATAAGAAACACTTCAGAAGTCTTCCCTGAAAATTATAGGGGAAAAACAATTATGATCCTTTCTGTATACATGAAATGGTGAGAACAAACAAGAGGAAGGATGACCCCTGCCACAAAAGAAAAATAACAACAAACATAACCTCAAATGAAACAAATTGGAGGTTAGAACTTGTGATGTAGAACTATGATTTTCCTTCGTATTCACTAAGCACAATGCTGCTGTTATCAGAAAAATAGACAGCAGAGGTATTAGGTATGTGCACTGTTTTGGCTTATATATTTAAATAGGTAGGATAATATATGTGTGATTTTACATATATAGGCATATGGTTATGTGTGTATTTTTCTGCCTTTGAATCAGTTATTAATTCCTGAATTAATCCCTGAAGATTTTTTTGGTGAGTTTTTTGGGAAATGATTTGCCATTGCCTCCTTTTTCAAGCTGAAAGAGAGTGACTGACCCAAGGTCATTCAGCTGGCTTTGTGCCTAAAGTGGGATTAGAACTCCCACTATCCCAATTTCAAAAGGCACAGGAAGAATAACTGAAGGACAGTGAAGAGGATGCATTGAAGCTAATATGCCATGAAATTTATTGAATATCAGAGAATCCAAGGTGGAATACAAGAAAGATCAAATGAAGAACAGAAGGATAGCATCAGAAGACAAAGCATTATATCACCATTAAGAAAAAACAGTTGGCAAAACAGATATTGACAAGCTCTGGTAATGGCTAAGAGCAGGTAAGTTGAAGGAAGAGATAGATGCTAATTCTGGCTATACAGCACCAAAACCAAATGCATACAAAGCCAGAATTGAGATGACAGCAACAGACAGCAAATGCGTCCTCCTCTGCAAAGAAACTGAAGAAACAGTTTCACCTAGTTAGTTGCCACAAAAAGACTGCACAGACTGACTATAAGCAACAACATGACAAAGTAACAACAAGGGTGGATTGGAAAATCTGCAAGAAATACCGGCCTGAAAGCAAGAACCGATAGGACCATAAATAGACAAAGTAATAGAAAATGAAGATACTAAAGTGCTCTGGTGTCGCGTCGAGCGTCGGTCTGTTGTTTCGATCTTCCGGCTTGTCGCTGAATCCCTTTCAGAAAGCAATTTAGTGAGACCCTCGCAAGGGTGAGGTTTAGCGGAGCCCTCGCAAGGCGAAGTTTAGCGTAACCCTAGCAAGGGTGAGTGCGAAGCACAAAGAAAAAGACACGAAACAAATGATTTCTTCAGGTGAGGCAGCACATCGCGCCTGGGGCAGATGGAATTGTCCCGGCGGCCCGATTGCTTGCGCTGTCCTCTTTTATTGTGCTGAATCAAAGAAGGGGTGCAGGGGATAGCAGGAAGACAAAGAAGTTACAAAGTTAATCATTGAAACCAGGCTACGTGATACAAGTAACGAACTTTGTGACTGATACTTTCAGGCAAACATGTCTTAATACTGAATACACATCTTTTAGCTGACACAGACTTCTGAAGTTAATCCTGTCAGCTTCTTTCCTGTCAGCTCAGTGGATTTTGACCTGAGAGGTATACGTGCTGGGCAGGATTTGTTCTATGGAAAAATACTAAGGCAGAATAGCCACAATTCCTCCTTTTCTTTATTTTTGTGCTCAAGATTCTAGGTAGAGTCCTTTCTCCTCCCGAGTAGTCCCATAAGGTGGCAACAAACCCTTCGGTTTGTTGATGCCTTACAGAACCAACTCATACGAGGAAAAGTCCTCATCCCCCAAATCATGGCTTGGCAGAGTTAACAAAACTTCTTTGGGAGAAAAGGAGTTATTAGTGTCTATTTGCTCTTCTGACTCTAGGTCAGAGTACCATTCCAACAAAGGTTTTTGACAAGGTCTTTTGATTCAATGATAGATGTGAGAAAGCTAACTGATTTTTGAGTATTGTTAACTTCATTGTCAAGTGTATTCAAGCGATCCCTCAAAATGTAAGTAAACGTCCTAATACACATGGACCAATAGTACAAGCAAGAAGCAATAACACAAGAGGACCTATTAAAGCAGACAATAGTGTGGTTAACCAGGGAGAAAAATTAAACATGCCTTGATACCATGGCTGACCTTGTTGTCGTTCATTCTCTCTATCCTTCAAACGTTTACGTAATTCAGCCATAGAATCTTTGACAATTCCTGAATGATCAGCATAAAAACAACATTCTTCCTTTATTGCTACACATAATCCCCTTTGTTTAAAAATAACAAATCTAGACCTCTTCTGTTCTGAAGAGTCACTTCAGCTAGAGATGATAGAGAATTTTGGAGAGCAGAGATGGAAGTCTCTATACGTTTGAGATCTTCATCTATTTGTAAACTGAGGGTTGCTAACTGTTGATGACCAACAGCTAGAGCCGCTACACCAGAGGCTGCACCTGCTGCTCCAAGACCCAGCAATACAGATAGTGTTACAGCTGTTATGACTTCTCTTTTCTGATGAAGGGGAAATTGTGGAAGTTCATTGATAAGTTCTGACCCTGGATAAAAAGTGATCTTTGGGAGTAATTTTACCTGAATGCAAAAAGATCCCTGAGCAATAAGAACATCACCATGAACACAAGCAGTTGCTTCTGTGGAGCAAGCCCATATAGAGTTATTACCTGGGATAAAGAATTGTCCTTTGAGGCGAGCTGTGATATTGCCATTGGAGGTAGTGTATAGAGGACCATAGCCTCCAATGTTAAGGTTTGATCTTTCTTTTGGTAAATATACATTACAGTGATACCCAGATGAAACATTCTGACAATATTGGGAATAATTAGCAGGAATGTGTCCTAGGCAACATCCCTACCTATTATGTCAGTGATAGTGATGGAGGAAGTGTTCCATCGGCATTGTGTGTCACTGGTGGAGTTACTAATGGGTTCATTGGAAGCTACTGCATCATAGAATGGTGGCAAATCAGATAAACAAAGCCAACATTGATCAGTTTTGGATGAATCATTAAGTGTAATTGCTAGCAATGTGTAAGAAGAATTGACCAACTGTACTAATGGATTCACCTGAATATTGGGTTTTTGTAGAAAGGTTGATTTTAAATTGGGATTGGGACCAACATCATAATTAGACATGGATATCGAGAGACGAATTGTAAAAATATTCCCTTCATCTCCTTGACCATCCCACTGACGTCCTCCCCAAGTAAACCCAACCATCCATTGTTTTCTTGCAAGTGTCTTTCCTTGTGCAGTAAAAGTGATTCTGAGTGGATTTATTCTCTGTCCACAACAAGGCCATGAAGAGCAGGAATGCTTTGCTTGGGCACGGGTAATATGAATATAGTCATTTTTGGTAGGTGCTTCCCACCAGATATGACCTGTGGATACACAACTCCATTTTTACAATATCTGTCAACTACCCCACCGCAGGCAGAGCGAGAAGTACCAGTACTATGAGCAGGGCAAAAATATAGTCTATAGTTGTCAGCAGGTGCTGGAGGGCAGGAGCCTTGCTTGTCCCATGTATCAGCTTGCAATTTTTTATCTGCGAATTTTTCGACTCCTGTTCCCATTTCAGCAAAATCCATGAAAAGCTGAGGAAACCATGGCCATCTAGTATAGTTAGTGGTGGTATTTAAAATTTTTCCTTGAAAGTCAAGGATAGTCCAGGTATAAGTTTGAGGTTGATGTTCATTTGTAGAAGATGGTTGTATGCTTCGAGGAGTGCGGCGATAGCCAAATCGTGGAATAGCATGAGATGCAGACTGCTTAGAGATGGAGCTGTCATCAATGAAGGCAGGATACCGAAGATGGCGAGCTCGAATGAGAGCCGTAGTCTTGCGATGAGTGTCATCATGGATGAGGTGGCGTCTTCGCACGACAGGTGGTTTGTAGCGATCAGGAACCCAGGAAGATGAATGATGCCAAATGCAGTTGGTGACATCACAGGGTGGAAAGCAGCAACGAAGATGCCATCATAGTTTGTCTCCAGTAAAAGTTGTCTCAGAATTAGCTTGAGATGGCAATGTAAGGAAAACAGAAGATAGAGGAGGAGATGCCACTGAAGGAGTGGAAAGCAATAGAACAGTGTGATTGAAATAGGTGTGATTGTGAAAAAATCCCAAGCAAGAATAAGAACCTATAGTAAGCTGAGTGACATGTATAGTTAAAAATATTAAACAAGGAGAATAGTAATAGTGAACAGTTATGTCAGAAGTAGGAGAAAAGAAAGCGACCATTGTGTTGGAAAACATAATTACATGCAGGAAGGAGATTATCTTTAAAAACAAAGGTAACAGTGTCAGCAAGGAAAGCAAAAATAGCATCAGGAGATGCCCTTAATTGAGAAAAGACAGGAAGTATTGATATCAGAAGAAAGATTAGGGTTAGAGTCAGGTTTGCCATGGTAAGGTCTGACACAGCAAGCAGGAACCCAAAGCACTCGATCAGGAAGTTGGACAGCTGCGTAGCCTCGATCCCAGGTGAAGAGACCAGCAGGGCCCTTCCAAGTAGGGTCTGGCAGTTGGCGGTAGTATACCTGTGGTTTGGGAGAATCAGGGAAGGGGAGGAAAAATATCGCTCCGCTGCTGTCATAGCAGGGGTGCTGGAGAGATTGAGGAAGTTGAGGGTATAAAGACAGAGATTAAAAGTGTCTTGCATCGCCGGGAGGCTAAGGTTTTTTTTTTCTTTTGATCAAATGTCGTTCTAACGCTGTTTTTAGTGTTAAGTTGGCCCTCTCTATCAGGGCTTGTCCTTGACTATTAGCTGTGCTAGTGTATGCAGGACCATTATCTGTTTATATTTCATTTGGGCGTCCCAACGATGCAAAGTTGCGAATGTAATGATTGATGACATGTTTGGAGGCTTTTTCCCTATGCGGGTTTGCCATTATAAACCCTGAATAGGTGTCAATAGACACGTGAAGGTATTTCCAAGGGGCGAAAGGTGAGAATTGAGTGACATCCATTTGCCATGTCTCGCAGGCTTTCTCCCTAAGTAAGGGCTTCAACCAATGGAGAAAGAATATCAGTGGTTAAAGACAGGAAAGGTCGGGCCCAGTTTATGGTACCCAGATATTGCTGAAGTTGAACCAAGGTGGGTTGAAAAGGTAAAGACAGAGAGTTTTATTCAGAAAAGCAATGGGCTGGTATTGCCCCTCCCTTTCTCTGATATTTTGGTGGAATCAATCTATGTTCTCTGGAAAGGCCAGCCCACTAGGGTCGCCCTCCCATTTCTTTTTCTTTGCTACTTTCTTGTTTACTTTCAAACAAACATCCAGAATTCCCCTCATTGCATTCACAGACACACACATCCTTCTCAATTTGTACACACATCTTTCCTCTTCCAACTCATCTTTCTCTTTTTCCTCAGGTTTCCAATCCTATTCTGATTTTCTCTTCTATTTCTAGCAAGGGAATTGATGCCATTACCAGCTCTATTTCCCCTGTAGCTTCAGTCCAGATTGTCACATCAATCCCTTCAGCTAACTCCAGAGGCCTCTTCAAAGCCTCTTTCCTTCCTTCAAACAACACATCCACAAACCATCTCTCTCCTTCCTACTTCCATTTCCTTCCTCATCTTTATCATCAAATCTACGTGCAACAAACAATCTTAGCTTCCCACTCCTGTCTTCTCAAGTACACCAGAAATTGTGGAAAAGCAGAACAATAGGGTAGCAAGACATTATTTACATAGTGTTGACACATGATAGAGTTTTAGCAAAAGATTCCATTAATCAATAATGAGTTTTGTGTTAAGTTGAGACATAAGATCATGGCCCCACAGGTTGAAAAGTTCCCAGATTTCTTTTTATGACAAAAACAGGAGTATTGTAGGGGTTAATGGATGGTTCAATGTGGCCAGCGCTCAATTGTTCAGAGACCAGAGTGGTTAGGCGAGCACTTTTTCTTGAGTGAGTGGCCATTGATCTACCCATACAGGGATAGAGGACTTAAGAGTAAGTGGAAGAGAGGCAGGCATAGTGATATTCACGGAATGTGAAAGGTAGCTCCAAGATGTCCTAAAAGATCCCGACCCCACAGATTGAAAGCAAGGGGAAGGATATAAGGTTTGATGAGAGCAGAAGAATCATATAAGTAAGGAGCAGCAACCACACCCTCTATTGTAAGGGAAGAATTGGGAATAAGCAAGACAGGTGTGGAAGGAGGCAGAGGTTTGAGAAGCGTTGTAGTTAAAGGAAGAGTAAAAACAGCACCAGGATCATCATACACAAGATCCTCTAACAGCACCACAGGAAATGTTGTGACAGGTAATTCAGCCTTTGTGGCGGGGCTAGCTGAAGACCCCTCAATTAGTTTCCGAAGGCTGGGAAGGAGAAGGATTAGAGCGACATTTTGAAGCCCAATGATAGCCTTTCCGGCAGCGAGGACAGATGGTTTTGGCTTAGATGAGGAAGGGGGACCTCTGGTTTGGCCACAAAGAGCACCTCCACCCCTGGCATACGACATTGATTTTTAAAATGTCCAGGCTTGCCACAGTTAAAGCAATTGCCATTGCGTGTTACAGCAAAAGCATCAGGAGGAGAAGTGAAAGCAGAATTAGGATTAGGTAATGAAGCAGTGATAGCAGTGGCAAGCATATCCATTTTATGAGTGGTTGTTCCTACAATTCTACAGAGTTGTGAAAACTCAGCCAATGTCACGCCTGACTTATTAGCGACTGGCTGTAGAATTTTTGACAATCCTGATTTGCATTAGAAAAAGCCAATTTTATAAGTAACTCTTGTTTAGCAACAGAATTATCTATCTGTCTATCTAGGGCTGTCTGAAGGCGACTGATGAATGAAGCATATGGCTCATCAGGACCTTGCATAATTTTTAAAAATGCTTGAGTGGACTGCGAATCTGAATCATCCACTCGCTTTAAAGCATTCATAGCACACATATGAATAATGGCAAAACTACGACGGGAGAATTTTGTTGTTGTGCTAGAGTGGAGAATTGACCTTTGCCCATTAAATGATCTACAGTTACTCCAGCAGGCAAACCCCCCTATGAATTTCAGCCTCAATACCTTTTTCATATTCAGATTGCCACACAACATATTGCGCTGGAGTCATAAGCATAGAAAAAGCATTTTCCAATCATACAGTAACATAACTGTATTAGCTGTAACCAAAGAATCAAGTATTCCCCTAGTAAAAGGAGAATGTAATCCATAAGTTGTAACTGCATCTTTTATATTTTTTAAAACTTTAAACTCAATGTTGCTATGAACATTGCCTCCTGCTGCTCCAGGGATGATAGTCATAGGATAAGCAGAAGGATCCTCTGTTTCTAAAGGCAGAGGTGATGACAGAAGATTATACCTCCCACAGGTTTCATCGTAGAAGGATCAGAAAGAGAAGAAGGAGCAGAAGGAGGAGGGGAAGAAATGTCAGGATATGGAGGTGGTAAGGAAGAAATTGTATCAAGATGAGCCGCAAGAGGCTTAGAAGTTTTGAATGAGAAGAGGGGAATCAGAGGAAACAGGGAAAAAGAATTTTCAGGAAGACTAGAAGGAGGATAAACAGTTGTTATAGCAGCCATTATTGCTCTCCAAGAAATAAGTATATCCATGGGAGCTCTAGGAATTTCATGTAAATATTTCCTAATTTTTCCCAGAGGAATGGCTAAGAGTTCCAGCAGATGGATAGGCTGGACAATGTGCCTCAAAGTAAATTATAATTTATTTAAAGATTTTTTCGAAATAGGGTACACAGTGGTACCATTGATTTTCTGAAAGGAATTAGCCTTCTTCACTAAATTATAAAAGATCGTCCCTTTGCCCTGACGAAACTTTGAAGTGAGGAGCCCATTACTTACGTCGTACGAAACCTATGCCAGGTGCGTAGAAATGGGAGTGAAGGCGATGCACCCCTAGACAGAAGTCACACCGTGGAACCAGAAAATCGAAGAGATCCCGGACGAATCAAGGGATCCCGGACGAGCCCCAGCTGTCGCGTCGGCGACCGGTCTGTTGTTTCGATCTTCCGGCTTGTCGCTGAATCCCTTTCAGAAAGCAATTTAGTGAGACCCTCGCAAGGGTGAGGTTTAGCGGAGCCCTCGCAAGGCGAAGTTTAGCGTAACCCTAGCAAGGGTGAGTGCGAAGCACAAAGAAAAAAAGACACGAAACAAATGATTTCTTCAGGTGAGGCAGCACATCGCGCCTGGGGCAGATGGAATTGTCCCGGCGGCCCGATTGCTGCGCTGTCCTCTTTTATTGTGCTGAATCAAAGAAGGGGTGCAGGGGGATAGCAGGAAGACAAAGAAGTTACAAAGTTAATCATTGAAACCAGGCTACATGATACAAGTAACGAACTTTGTGACTGATACTTTCAGGCAAACATGTCTTAATACTGAATACACATCTTTTAGCTGACACAGACTTCTGAAGTTAATCCTGTCAGCTTCTTTCCTGTCAGCTCAGTGGATTTTGACCTGAGAGGTATACGTGCTGGGCAGGATTTGTTCTATGGAAAAATACTAAGGCAGAATAGCCACACTCTGGAATATCAGAATTCAAACAAATAAACACGTATCACCCCAGACTTAAAAACAGCTTGATGTTGATAAGAAATAATAAGACAAAAAAAAAAAAATGGTAACAGCAGAAGAGAAGGAAAAAAACTAGAGAAAAACACAAAATACAAATACCTCCAAATAGAAGTAGAATGACTGTGGTGAAAGAAAGTGTTAAGTTTGGAGAATAATGGAGACCAGACATCTAACCAGTGACTTCAAACTCTTTAATAACAGTAGATAGAACAGAACAGAGCAAGGCTGTGGGCAGCAGTAACCCTTTTATAGGGTTGGCTGCTACCCTATTAACCAATAATATGTGCAACAAGTTCAACTAATACCCAATAAGAAGTGTCCTAATATTGGCTAATCAGGGACTTGTTATGGACCAATCCTTGTTCATTGTTTAAGGACCAATCAGGTGTGCAGGCTTTCAAAACCCGCTTTGCATTTGGGCTTAGTTACTTTTTATTGATTCACAACAGAAAGCAAAGATAGTCCCAATAATAATAGACCTCTTGGGTGCAATTCCAAAACATCTGGAGCATTTGAACATCGTCAGCATTGACAAAAATCATCATCAGTCAATTGCAAAAGACACTTTTACTTGCAACAGCTTGCATCCTGTGTTGATAGCTTTTAACATGATCAGACAACATCTGCCTATCCTTGGAAAGGACCCAATAGGTGGACAAAAATACTAAACCCAGTCTCAACATCTGGCTGATGGTACAACCAACCATAATAATAATCCTGCAACATTCCCAATGCTGCTAAAAGACTGCTGCTAGCTGAAGTACTGAGTATGCAAGTTAAATACAAATGTGTTTTAATATCTTGTGTGCAAATAATCCTTTCAAAATGGTATTCCTCCTCTCTTGTAAATTTATTGAGAGAGCAAGATTTCTTTTTTTACAAACTCAATTAAAATAAACTACATTTCCCTAGGATTTTTCAGAAAATGTTTGGTAAGTTTTTAAACAGCAGACTTTTATGAAATGAAAATTTAAGTTAAGAACACAAGGCAGATATTACTAAACTAAGCAATTTACTCGCAAAAGCTACATTTAGTAGACTTGGTCTATAAAATCTGTCAGCTAAAATACAAAGTACATGATCAGAGGTCTATATATTCCAAACTGGGGAATATAAAACAACAACCATTCACTTACAACTTTGAAAAAGGTCACATAATGCAAGCTCACTTGCAGGTACAGGTGAAACTCAAAAAATTAGAATATTGTGCAGGGACTTCCGGTGACAAGATATGGGCGAACGGAGGTGCTGAAGCTCGCTCTGGGTTTCACGCTATCTCCTCTTGCTGTTGGAGTGACCCTTAGGGGTGCACGCATCTTGTAGAGAAGCGTGCAGTGTGGGGAGACTCAAGTCGTGGTATGGAAAAGGCAATTCTCATCACGACGTAGAGAAACCCTGTGGAGACCAACATCAAGAGACTGTCAGTAATGGTGGTCCTAAAGTCTTGATTGTTGCATACAAGAGGAAGCGAGTGAGTGACAGACTGTGGTGAATGAAGAGTGCGAGTGAAAGAATTTGTGATCCTGATTGAGCGTTGAATATTGGAGAACCTTAGTCAGAGCGAAGCCCGAAAACAGCGGCCAAAGCAGATACGAGTGGTGGCGAAAGTGAAAGGGCTCATGAGACGGAAGCGGGTAAGGACGCAAGCGATCGGACAGAGAAGATAAGAGAATCAGAGGGATCTGAGAGACTGACAATAATTGGGGGAGAAAAAAAAGAAGAAAGAAAGAACAACAAATTTAATTTAAGGGAACTTTGAAAGATTTGAATTATGGATTTTGGAGAAAATTGGAAGGACAAACTTGAGATGGGGGGAGATTTGAAGTAAGAAATTAAATAGTCTTATTACAACTTTAAATATTCCATGGATGAAACTGAATAATTTACTGGTCTCTTTTTGGACTATTGTACTGGAGCTGTAGTAAGTGGAGAAGATTTATTAAAGAAAGAGACTATATGAATCTAAAGATTGACTTGTAAGACTTTTAAACAAAAGGAGAAACGGCTACAGTGGAAAGTGTGGTGAGACAGTGAAATCAGAGACATTACTCAGCAAGTCTGTGCTTCCGGTGCTCTCGGTGAAGGAATCTCGAAGAACTGCACAATTACATTAAGACACTTTAAGCCTTTAAACTTTGCAGATTGCTATAATTATTTTTTGACACCAACTCAACTGATTTTTGAATGTGGTAAATGTAATTTATATATGATTTAATTGATACATTAGTAAATATTGAAGTTTATATTTGGTTATAACACAAAAAAGGGGAGGTGATAATTAATTAATTAATTAATTAATTAGGTATAGATATTTGATTATAGGCATTGATTAGATTGAATTAAATAATTAATTGTTATTAATTGTGATTACTACAGATTAACTAATTAATTATTGTATAGCAAGGTTGATATAATTTCATATAGATTTGTAAGTATTTGAAATATTATTTTATAACATTATTTTGAGATTAGGGATTCTATAGGACTTATAGATATACAGGTTAATAGTACTTAAATTTAAATAGAGGAATTTTATATATTATTAAGATCTACAAATCCAGGTATATGATTTAGAAATTAGCTTTAAAATTGTTCTGGAGAATATATATATTGATAAGAGAGGTTAATCCTGTAATATATCATATTAATTAGTGTAGTGGCCATATATAGCCGATACTTCTCAATAGTGAATGTTAATTTGGGACAACATATTTAGTATAATACAAAAACAAAAACAAATTTTGCAAGAAATGACCTCTATCACTAACACAATGATTAAAACTGGAAAGAAGACTTCTTCAATACAAACAACTGCGATGCCATCACCCTCTATGAACGATTGATAGACCATGAAGAATCGAGTAATAGAGACAAATTAGAAATGAATTCGCAAGACGACCAAGACTGTCAAAAAAATAGAGATGGGAATCATAGGAATTCGAAAAATAAACAACATCAAGAGAGAGAAGAACCGAAGATGCACAATCAGCCACAAAGAGAGACAGGAGTAACTACAAGACAAAGAGCAAGAGTCAATTAGGTGATGGACGAAGAAAAGAAAATACTATCAATTAACATAAATGGCCTAAACTCTAGGATAAAAAGGAAAAGAATATTAACCAAATTAATTAAACAAAATGCAGATATAATATGTTTAGAGGAAACTCATATAAGGAAGGAAGAAGAAAAATATCTAGAATGCCCCAAGTGAGGGAATTTGTATACATCGCCAGCAGATTTTAGGAAAAAGAAAGGGATAGCAGTATATGTGAAAGACGATATGAAAGTAGAGCCAGTTTGGACAGACCCTAATGGAAGAATTCTGGTGTTACAAATTTGGATTAAATCAATCCCAATTCTACTAGTGGTAATTTATGCCCCTAACGTAAACCAAAAGGAATTTTTTAAACAATTACATGGGAAAATAGTGGAATTAGAGAAAAGGAATATTTGTATCTTGGGGGATTTCAATGCTATTGTGGACCACCAGAAAAATCACAGTAGTGGGGGGGAAAAGAAGAAAAAAAGAGAACTACCGAAAACATGTGAAGAAATGATGATTGAACTAAATTTGATAGACATGTGGAGGAAATTAAACTCTGAGAAAAAGCAATTTACATTTTACTCTAATCCTCACCAATCATAGACACGAATCGATATGGTGTGGATGAATGGTGAGTTAGTAAATGAATTAAAAGAGATTGAAATTTTACCGCAGATCACAATCTGATTCAGATAGTGTGGAAAGGTTGGAAGAAACCAAGGAAAAGGTGGATCCTAAATACACAGCTAATTAAAGAGAAAGAATTTATGAATAGACTTGATGAGGAATTAGATTATTTTTTAAAAGAAAATAATAATGAGGCAACTACGAAAAAGAATATTTGGGATACAGTGAACGCAATAATAAGAGGCACAACAATATCATACACCGCTAAAAGAAATAAGAAAATAAGAAATAAGAAAAATATGCCCAACAAAATAAATTAGAACAAAGAACCAAAGAATTAGAAATTCAACTGCAAAACACCCCAAAATATTGTAAATTGAAAAAACATGATCATAACTAAACATAAATTAAATTTAATTGAACAAGAAGGAATGGTTTCAAAGTTGAATACAGCCAGACAGATATTTTTTGAACAGGCCAATAAACCAGGAAGGTGGTTGGCCTACAAACTTAAAAAAGAAAAACAAAAAAGATTGATCTACCAATTAATAGATGAGAACGGGGATGCCCAACAAGTAATAGAACAGAAAAAAGAAATTGCATGTAAATTTTTTGAAGAGCTTTATAAAAGAAGGAGGTAAATGAGGACATGATAAGAAACTATTTGGGTATTACTAAAGATAAAATAATCAAGGAGTAGATGAAGGAAATGTTAACTAGAGACATTACGTGGCCCGAGTTAAAAACAGCAATAGAAAACCAAAAGAACAATAAAACCCAGGACCTGATGGGATACCAGGGGAACTTTATAAGAAAATAGGAGAACAAATAGGACCTCTCATGGTGGAAGTATATAATGAGGTCCTACTTGCAGCAAGAATGCTGGATTCATGGAAGGTGACACTGATATCATTGATTCCGAAAGAAGATTCAGATTTACGACTTATATAAAATTATAGACCAATTTCCCTGTTAAATACTGATTATAAAATATATACCACAATTATAGCAAATAGATTAAAAAAAATATTGAATGAATATGTACATAAAGATCAAAATGGATTTCTTCCCAATAGACAAATTAGTAATACTTTAAGAATAGTACTAAATGTTTTGGAATACTACGAAGCCCACCCGGAAAAACCCTTGTTTTTTCTTGTTCTTGGATGCACAGAAGGCCTTTGTATTCTTGGATGCACAGATAGCCCTTGTATTCTTGGATGCACAGAAGGCCTTTGACAATCTAAATTGGCAATTCCTAATCCAACAAATTTATAATATGAATTTAGGCACTAAATTTGAAAACGTGACTACAATTTACGATTCACAAAAGGCGAATATTATAATTAATGGAGAGTACACACGCTCAATAAAAATAGAGAAAGGAGTTAGGCAGGGAGGTCCATTATCTCCCTTGCTCTTCATATTATCTTTGGAAACACTGCTTACACGAATTAGACAGAACCCAGGAATAAAAGGACTAAAAATTAAGAAAGAAGAATATAAACTCCAGTCATTTGCAGAGGATATGGTATTTTTCATAGAGGAACCAATTGAAACAGGTCAAGAACTATTAAAAGAGTTAGATCAATTTGGGGAAGTTGCAGGACTTAAAATTAATAGGGAAAAAATGAAATTAATAATAACTAAAAATTTAACAAATAGTAAAAAAAAGTTAAATACTTAGGAATTTGGTTGATGGCTCAATGCAAAACTCTAATGGAAAATAATTATAATAAATTACTACAGCAAGTCAAAAAAGATTTAGAGATATGGGTTAAATTGCAAATCTCCTTATTAGGGAGGATTGCCACTATAAAAATGAACATTCTGCCCAAATTTATTTACTTATTCCAAACAATACCAATAAAATTATATAAAAATTACTTTGTGGAATTTAACAAGATAATTGCCAAATTTATTTGGCAAGGGAAAAAGCCGAGGATAAACCTAAAGGCAATGCAAGATACGAAGAGCAGGGGAGGTATGGAACTCCCAAATTGGGAATTATACTATAGTGCAGCCTCCTTACTTTGGTTGAAAGAGTGGGTAAATCTGTCAAATAAAAGAATCTTATTTCTAGAAGGCCATGATTTACAGAGGGAATGGTACACATTTTTTTGGGGACACTAGAAAAATTAAGCAGAAGTATTTCCACAGACATATAATTAGAGATTCCTTATTGGCTAATTGGAACAAAATTAAAAAAAAAAAACACATTATTTAAAAATCCCAATCTGGATCTCAATGATGGAGGCGATGATACATCCAAATAATCTAGATCTTAATAAAATGATAAAATACAAAGACCTTCTTGATGTGCAAGGAACTTTAAAATCATGGCAAGATCTCCAAGAACAAGGGCTACAAGTAGACCGGTGGGCTTATTTGCAAATTCAAAATAGATATAGCCAGGACAAGAAAAAAAATTGGAATTTATGCTAAGACACAACAATTAGATAAAATCTTATTAGGTCCAGATTAAAAAAATATAACTAAATTTTATAATTATTTATTAGAGATGGAATTGGAAGAGGAAGTAGTCAAAGGCAACATGATAGCTTGGAGTAGAAACATAGGACATAGCATTACATTATTAGAATGGGAAAAGGTCTGGACAAGGAATAATAAAATTACAAAATCAGCAACATATAAAGAAAATGCCTATAAAATGTTTTATAGATGGCATCTCTCGCCCTCAAGAATAGTGAAAATGTCTCCTAACATGAATCCGAATTGCTGGAAATGTAAAAAGAAACACGGAACATTCTTTCACACGTGGTGGTCCTGCACTGAAGCCCAAAAATACTGGCATAGAATAAAAAAATGGTTAGAGGAAATAACGGCAGAGCAAATTGAATTAAAACCAGAATTCTTCTTATTGGGGATATTTAATAGACAAATTTCTAAAAAAGTCAAAGAGATAATATTGCACATTCTTACTGCAGCCAGAAAAATCTTTGCACTATGTTGGAAACAAGCAGATATTCCAACAGAGGAAATGGTCATTCAGAAGATAACAGCCTGTGCAGAGATGGATAAGTTAACCTTAGCACTTAAGGAAAAAGAAACATCAGAATATTATAGAAGCTGGGCATGCTGGTATGACTGGATAGAACAAAAATAGAAAATATATTAGTAAACAACGTAAAATGTAAAAGAGGTAGTAATTATATATTCACAATAAGATGTATTTGTAAATATATCACAATATTGATAACAAACAAGGAACCATAGACCGTCGATAATAGAATTGCTAGTTTTTAATCATTTTCTCCTTTTTCCTTTTTTTTTCTGTGTGTTGTGTATGTGTTTGACATTTTAGTTGTATAATCAATAAAGTTTGCTTTTTTTAAAAAAAAGAATATCATGCAAAAGTTCATTTGTTTCAGTAATGCAACTTAAAAGGTGAAACTAATATATGAGATAGACTCATTACATGCAAAGCAAGATAGTTCAAGCCGTGATTTGTCATAATTGCAATGATTATGGCTTACAGCTCATGAAAACCCCAAATCAACAGTCTCAGAAAATTAGAATATTGTGAAAAGGTTCAGTATTCTAGGCTCAAAGTGTCCCACTTTAATCAGCTAATTAAGCCATAACACCTGCAAAGGGTTCCTGAACCTTTAAATGGTCTTTCAGTCGGTTCAGTAGGAATCACAATCATGGGAAAGACTGCTGACCTGACAGTTGTGCAGAAAACCATCATTGACACCCTCCATAAGGAGGGAAAGCCTCAAAAGAAAAAAAAAAGAAGTTGGATGTTCCCAAAGTGCTGTATCAAAGCACATTAATAGAAAGTTATGTGGAAGGGAAAAGTGTGGAAGAAAAAGATGCACAAGCAGCAGGGATGACCGCAGCCTGGAGAGAAGTGTCAGGAAAAGGCCATTCAAAAGTGTTGGGGACTTTCACAAGGAGTGGACTGCAGCTGGAGTCAGTGCATCAAGAGCCACCACACACAGATGGATCCTGGACATGGGCTTCAAATGTCGTATTCCTCTTGTCAAGCCGCTCCTGAACAACAAACAACGTCAGAAGCATCTTACTTGGGCTACAGAAAAACAAAACTGGTCTGTTGCTCAGTGGTCCAAAGTCCTCTTTTCTGATGAGAGCAACTTTTGCATCTCATTTGGAAATCAAGGACCCAGAGTCTGGAAGAAGAAGGGAGAAGCACATACTGCAAGATGCTTGAAGTCCAGTGTGAAGTTTCCACAGTTTGTGTTGATTTGGGGAGCCATGTCATCTGGTGTTGGTCCACTGTGCTTCATTAAGTCCAGGGTCAATGCAGCTGTCTACCAGGAGATCCTTCCGCAGACGAACTTTATGGGGATGCTGACTTGGCACCTGCCCACACTGCCAAAAGCACAAAACCTGGTTCAATGACCGTGGGATTAGTGTGCTTGATTGGCCAGCAAACTCGCCTGACCTGAATCCCATAGAGAATCTATGGGGCATTGCCAAGAGAAAGATGAGAGACATGAGACCGAACAATGCAGAAGAGCTGAAGGTCGCTATTGAAGCATCCTGGTCTTCCATAGCACCACAGGCTGATAGCTCCCAGGCTACAACGCATTGAGGCAGTAATTGCTGCAAAAGGGGCCCAAACCAAGTACTGAGTATATATGCATGCTTATACTTTTCAGAGGTCTGATATAGTTATCCCACCAGTTTCAAATTCTTCTTTATTAGTGGGAATTTAACTAGCATGAATTACAGCTAATAATGTGATATACAATGAGCAATGTCATACATTATCCTCATATACCACTTGCTTTCATAATAAGGAAAATTCAACAACGTCATTTCTTTTATCTGTTTCTTTTCTCTGCATGATCTTCAGGTAGCTTGGTTTGTCTGTTCCTTTGTATTTATGTGCCTTTCATTATGCCTATACTATGTAGATCACTTTATATGTGATCTATCTATCTATCTATCTATCTATCTATCTATCTATCCATCTATCTATTGTCTAACATCTCTCTCTCTCTCTCTCTCTCTCTCTCTCTCTCTCTCTCTCTATCTATCTATCATCTCTCTCTCTCTCTCTCTCTCTCTCTATCTATCTATCTATCTATCTATCTATCTATCTATCATCTATTTATCTGTGTCTGTCAATCTTTTCTCTCTCTCTCCTCAACTCTCTAATATCTATCTATCTATCTATCTATCTATCTATCTATCTATCTATCTATCTATCTATCTATCTATTTATCTATCTATCTTCTCATCTCATCTCACTCTAAAATAAACACACTCAGATATACTTACATGCACACTGTATACTAAGCAACTACTCCAACCATATTCACTTTCCTTTGTGCTTTTCTCTGAAAGGTTATTCATACCCCATTTTCCAGAAAAAATATTTTGATTGTTACAAAACCTACTGGAACGTACAGGTTTCCATCATTACAGAATGATGGAAGGCAGCAGACCCAGTTCATTTCTACTGTCACTGTGGTGGAGTTCACTTTTGACAGCCTGCAGCAATTCAAGTTAAAAGAAATTCATTGTAAATTTGTTTTACAACCTTGGTGATCAGAACAGATATCTATTTCTTATATAGCCTGGGAATCAAGTTTGGGGAAATGGTGGTATTAGGGATAGCACTAATAAAGATTCTGATGTTTCATAAATTCAGTAACAGAAAGCAGGAATGCTTGCAAGAAGGAATACATTTTTACCCCTCCTTTCAAGTATTTTAGAAAATTCCTCTATCAGTAATTTCTCTCTTTTTTCTTGGTTATTTGCTGGAAAGTGGAAATTAAAGTGGTACTTCTTTTTTGACCAGTTGATGACAATGAAATGCTATTTTTAAAACCTTGTGATTATTAAGAAAGGTCCTATACTATGAGATAGCCAATGAAAACTAGAGGGATTTGCATTATCTTCCCAGGCAATTGCCTCCCCAGGTATTGAGCAAATCAAAAGCTTTAACGATACAGCAACATTCTCTGTTTTAAAGAGTGATTACATATGATAAACTGCAAAGTAAAATATCTTGCTAGAGAATGCTATGAATATACTAAACAATGCATATAATCATGGCTAAAGCTAATAGTGGAGAGCATGACTTCAAATCCTATATAAGCTTTTAACTCAAACCATTTACTCAAAATAATGCTCTGCTTGAAATATCGATCCCCAGTACATTACAAATTTCTTATTGTCAATCCCAGATTATTATCCTTCTCTAATATTTTCATTAGGATAATTTGCATTCTTGGGGCGATAACTAAAAGCCTTTTTAGTTCCACCAAATTTCACATGACTGTGGATTCCAGGCTACTTCAAGGTAGGCTTACATTTTACATAGGCTTCAGGCAATGCACTCTCAAAAACAAATCCTTAACAATATATTTAACTGAAATATTTTCTCACTTTTATCCACTATGCACATTGATATTTTTTGTTAATTAATTCTAGAATTTCAGGAACTCTTATACTGTTTTCACCAATTATCAAAATATTTGTGAATCATTTCTTTCTAAAAAGGAAAGATGCACTAACATTTGATGTAGTTTCATCAAATCAATCAAGTATATACAATATTCTGCTTTAAGAATCATGTGTGCTTCCAATATGAGATCAAAAAAATAGTGTATTTTAGTAGTGAGTCTATAGAAATCATAATCTCAAGTTTATTATATGTGCAATAAAGTTACCTTCTCATAACTGTACACTATTTAAACAGAGGTACAAAAGGAGCAATAAAGATTATACACAGAACAAGCATTACACTTTGTCAAATAGTATTACCTTTAAATTACACTTTCCATTTTCATTGTATATATCAGGAAAAACAAAAGGAGGATATCAGTTTGCTGAGATGGTTAACATTAGCAACAGACCAGAAAGACAATCTATGGTGGATCATCTCATTAACTTTCTGATTTAAGATTAGGACAATAGAATACAATTGATCAGTGAATAATATTAGTGAAAAAGGTAAAACATTAATCTTGTCATTTTAGGAGACAGCATACATCATGAGATTTAATTTATATGAACATAAAATTAATTTATTGGACACATTATAAAAGTGAGTAGTGACAACTTGGATTTTTAGAAGTGGTACTTTCTTAACTTGCCAGGATTTTAGCAGCATTTGAAACACATAACAGAGAATAACAGTGATAAAAACAACAATGAAAACAAAAACAAAAAACCACCCACATTAAAAGAATAACCAAAATAGCAAAAATAATGATTCTGGAAAGCAGTTGCATTGATTTATTGCTTAAAAAGTTGAAATCTAAATTCATTCATTCACCCTTCTATCCATTTGTTCATTCATTCATTGTTTGCATCATAAACCAGAGGGGAAAGAATGAATTTACTAGAACCATATAGTGCCATATGAAGAAGAGCTGTGAGATGGATCAAAATGGTCCGTCTGTTGCTAGCACATTATACCTATAGCTGCTGAACATTTTATACTATTAGAAAGTGGACATAGCTGCTTATAGAAAGACTGTTCACTGTGCAACCTTATCATAACTGGTTCCCCTGCCTATATGCTTGATCCTAATACACATACATCAACACTTCTTATGGAAGTAATCTATGAACTTTGGTAGGTGTTGCTAATGGATCTGATATCTCTGCCACATTCTATAGAAGTGTGAAGATGCAATCCTAAATTTTGTTTTTAATGTTCCTGCAATGAATAATTATCACTACTTTGAACTTCCACTTCAAGAACTACAGAGCTTCCAGAACTACAGAAAAAAAAGTCTTAATGATAAGCTGCATTTATGTTTGCAGATAAATATGGTAACTCTGTAACAAAAAGAAATTTATCATGGATGATGCCTTATTTTGTCAATTAAAGTGTTAAATCTTCATGGAATAATTTCTTTAGAAAACAAGAGTTTTAAACTTTATGCCTAATAACTCACCAGCTGCTATCTGATCTCCCATCACACCTTTAATTAGCAGCCAAGGAACTATATTAATTCATATTAATGCCATCCAAAGAATATTAAGTAAATATGAACAACAAAAAAATGCATTTATTTCTATAATACTTGACTAATAACTGTTAAATATTCTTGCTTGGACATACCACTTATCTCAATAAAATATGCTCATTTTAGTAATGAATCACACATTTTAAAAAAATGCTTCACAGGTTCCTTTGGAGGGACGTATCCTTGCAATTTTTTTGCACTGGATTATCAGTATTATATATGAGTGTTCTTTGCTTTGACTCTTATCTGAATGACATATGAGAACAGCTTTACTCAATAGATGCTTGATATATCAGGACAAAAACCATCAAAATCCCCAGTTGGCATCATCAAGCTGACTTGGAATTGTGGGCACTGTTGTTAGCTGTAACTAACTAGACCTACATGTTCAGAATTTGAGATATCTACCTCATTATGTTCTGCCTAAAATACAGGTATCTTCTCAGTATGGCATTGTACTCATGGGAACAATTAGATAAGGTTTCAAGAAACTGGGGCAGTGATGGTCAACCTTAGCTCTTTTGCAATTGTATAGTGATTCCAGGCTTGCTCTATACTTGACCCCTCCTCCCTGACATGTCAGGTGCTTCCTGACATAGAAAAGAAAGAAGAAAAGAGATAAAGAAGATATTCTTCACAGCACATATAAGTTCCAATATATTTTAACATATTTGTCTAAAGCTACATCAGATTAATTTTCTTTCTATAATCTGTACTGTCTAATTATCAGGACTATAAATCATAAGTTCATTTTCTTCGTTTGTATGCAGAAAGTTCATAAGGGAAAGAAAGTTCCAGACAGCAATAAAATAGTTATTGTCTTTTCCTTGGTCAAAGAAGTCAATTTAGCAAGTTCTATCATCTTTACCAATCATTCTTTCATTGTGGACAGCACTGAATCTTTCTATCTTTGTGTGCTGCCATTATTGTGTACACAAACAACGTTCCATGACATTTTTCCAACTGTTTGTCTACCAATCTCAAAACGATAATGCCCTGGTCTCAACTGTGTATTAATCTTATTAAAGAACAACAATCTTCCATGTATATTAAACCTTACTATAACCCTAATCCTTTGAATTAATGTGTTTATTTGAAACCAGAATGTTCTAGCTTTTTTTGTATATATCCCTCAAATATTATAAAATGTTCCTTTTCTGACACTTTTTAAGGGCACCAGTAACGGATAGAGAACGATGTTTCAGACAATATTTGCCACTTGACATTCATAGTGTAACACTTCTTTCCAAATCATCCTTTGACTTGAGAATGAAACCATTTTTTAAAAATTAAAAAAAATCACTAATATGATAGAGAATAGAGAAAGCTGAGAAATATCAATATGGATAGGTGGCTTTTTTTCCTAATCCAATAACTTAATAAGAAAACCAGTGTCAGAGTCAAAGTGTTTTGTCTAATGATATCCTTGTTTAAAAGGGAGTTAGGGCTATATTTTAGCCTCTATCTTATTTAATCGCTATTTAAACTGTCTAGCAGACAGTCTAACCAATTTAAATTTCCATCATTGCAAGGCTGAATAAATCCAATTTGTTTATAGGTTGATGAAATGGCTATTATTTCAGTAACATCAGGAAGACATCAACAAATTCTCCAAGCATTTACCCATTACTACCAGGAACATCTTTCAGTAATCAACAATGTGAAAAATAAAGTTGTGGATATTGCTAGTATGCTTAAGAAAATTAACTGGGAAATTGAGTGGATTAAAAACATCAAATATTTCAGAGTAGTGCTGTACACATAGTACTTAGAAGATGCACATTAACCATATTCTGTTATAGTTACAAAGGAGTACAGAACTATTATGATATTCACCACAGAAAAAGAGCCAGAAATATATATTAACAGCACTGAAACTCTTTTGTAGTAAAACGCCTGGCTCAAATACTCTATGGTGCTCAGTAATAACACTTCATTTTATAAATGTCTTCAGAGTATAGAAAACAAGTATTTTCCCTTACTGTTTCAAGCACCTAGATACATATGTAATGTAATTCAAAAAGAATGGATGCAGCACAATGAAATCTGGTTGAGTATAGTTACTCTGCTTTGGGGGAATCAGAGAGGAATGGAAAGAGAAGCTGCAGCTGAAATTGGGGGACCCCAAAATGACAAAAAACTTGCTGAAGTCAAGAGTTTAGGAGAAGCTGGCCACTGACAAAGTTAGTCAAAAGAAAAAAAACAGTCTTGAGAGGCAATTTATTGGTGAACTCACAAAAGTTATTAGTTTGTAAAAAAAATAATTAGCTAAAGTTGTAGAATTTATAGTAGTGAAATGCTTGAATGTATTTTTTTTAATTCCAGATTCTTATCCCATCATATTTCCAAAGCAGAATGGGAAAGGTGCCTAAAGTTCTTTGGGAACGTCTACCAGAAGTCACCTTAGCCAACTTGCCAGGACCCACTCACCCACAGCCAGCTCGCCACGAGACAACTTACCATGGCCAACTTTTCACAAGACAACTCACTATGAGACAATTCAACAATTCAATTTAATTATGTTTTAACTTTTGTCATTCACATTTCATTTAATTCTTTCTTTGGCATCCTTTCTTTAATGATTCTATTTCATTATTTCTTTGATATTAGTGTAATTCTTGCTTCACAGTGAATTGTCCTGGGGTGGGTTGTCCAATGCAAATTGTCCCGTGGTGAGTTGGCTGCAAGAAATTGGCTGTGGCAAGTTGGCCATGGTGAGTGTGCTGTGGTGAGTTGTTATAGACCCTCCCAAAGAACTCTAGGCATCTAACTCTAGGCCACAGAAAGCATTCCAATCTCTGTTTCAGATAACACCAGTTTGCAATTGCATCACTTCAAGCAGAGGCAGAAATGAACACCTTTAGACTGGAATGTTTCAGCCTCAAATGTTTTGCAGATCTCTAGTTTACAGGGCATCTTGAGAAATATACCTTTGAATAAATAAATCATCAAAGACTCACAGTCCTTAATGACCATACACAGGTCAGATATATTTCCCAATCCTTTTTGAAAGTCATTTTCATCTAAAGTGTGTAAAAAAATTCATTGCAATATTTTCATGGGGTTCTCCTGATGCAAGGCTTTATGAAAGGCCGCTGAAAATAGTGACTGAAGGAAACTCCCTTTACCAACAATAATTAAAATGCAAAATGTTCAGTCTGGTCAGCAATTTAAAAAAACATCATAGAAGGATTCATTGTGGCATGGAGATTAGTGACTGAGATTTATTGTGTAGCTAGGATGCAAATGAATGAATTTGAATTCCCCATCAGCAACAAGAAGAGTGTCAATATCTAAAGAGAAAAGGATCTCTCTGGTGACTAAGGGCAGATCATCAATTCTTGCCACTCAGTATTTCCTGACTGCAGGAACAGATGATGTCAACCTATTCCTGTTCTCAACCTAATACTAATGCATTCCACTCCCATGTTTTCTAGCTCCAATTCAAAACTGCTGTTTTCTAAAATGAACTTCAGAGCAATTGCCTCCAGTGATTCTTTATGATTTAACAGCAGCCCGGCTGCCTCTAATTGGTTGTAGTGCTGGCATGCCCCTTCCAGCAATGTTTCCTCCCCCCACCTCCTTTTTACAATATGGAGGTGGATTAAATGATAGCTCATTAAATTTATGAACCATCTTCAACCCTAGAAGTTTTGGTCTCTGCCCTTGCTGATTGAAGTATCCTCCCTTGTTTGATCACCCCATGCCTAGGGTACTGAACAGATTCCCTTCCAGCCCCAACCTTTACACATCTTTCATTGAAATGTAGGAATGTAGCTACTTTCTTTTGGTGAAGCTGTCATTTCCCTTATTCCTGCAACAATTTCCATGAAACAAAAGAACAACCTGTTCCTTCTCACTTTGATCACTGTTGAATCTCAACAATGATGAAACCATAAAACAGTGGGGTGTGTAAGTGCTAAAAGAGATAATGTGAGAAGTGAACGGAGATGATGGCATGTATATGTGCAAGAATTGGAGAGCAAAAGAAGATCATGGAGACAAGCAGGGGTGGGATTCAATTTTTTTAACAACCGGTTCTGTGGGTGTGGCTTAATTGGTGGGTGTGGCTTGGTGGTCAAGTTATTGGCTAGGTGTGGCCAACTCAATATCACTCACACTGAGGCACAATTCTCCTTGCCTGGCCTCTCATGACTGTGGGGATGGTGCAACAGTCATAAGTGTAAAAAATGGTCATAAGTCACTTTTTTCAGTGCCATTGTAACTTTGAATGGTCACTCCACACAAGCAAAGTACCAGCAAAGGAGGAGAAAAAAAACTCCTGAGAAGTTCCAGAGACAGGAAGTCTAGTCCTGCCAAGAATGTAATAAGGGTTAATGGGGAGGCAGTTTCTGTAAGCAACACCAGAATGTTTCCTTCCTGCCTTCCTTACAGGATTAAACCTGTAAGTAATTTCTTCTAACAACTGGTTCCCTGAACTGCTTAGAATGTTAACAACTGGTTCTAATGAATAGGTGCGAACTGGTAGAATCCCACCCCTGGATTCAAGTGAGGAGGGAACAATTCCTAAAGGGGAAAGACATTTATTGCTAGACTATAGGTCTATGGAGATTCTCAATCATTCAGGTCATGGTTATCCCAAACCTGCTTTCCAAAAGGCAACTGGACTTTCTTTGAAAGAAAGAAAGAAAGTTCAATTGCTTTTTGGAACTATTGGTAGACTAGTCTGTACAGGAGCCTTGCCAGAAAGACTTTCTACTCAGATGGGTAGGACAAGAAACAGGAAACAATCAATTAGGTCCTGTGTTAGTCTTATCTGAATTGAGCACCAACTTGGACCCATTGCCAACCCACTGTAATCCTGACTAGAGTTCAGAAATTGGTTTATGAAACAATTTGGATCAGTATGGTAGACAAGCAGCTTAGTTTGCAGTGCAAAATGACTCCTCTGATTTGGATGTGTATTAAACTGCACAATCCTTTGCATGATATATTCCATTCTGTTGAATATATGAAAACTGGGGAACAGAATGACCCACACTTGCAATGGGTCAGGACTTGGAATGGAGAAAGCAGAGGCCATTGGTGCTCTTTATTTTAAGCGGACTTCAAACATTTAAAGGAAAGCACAGGATTGAACAGAGCAATATCTGCAAAGATATTGGACTGCAATTCCTACAATACCTTGCAACTGCATATTTTTCCATCTGAGGCCTGGAAGTTATTAGGATTCCTATTTCTGTCATACATATGCTAATGCACTTTAGGAACCATTGAAATCCATGCTACAAGTTAGACTTGTTTAAAATCTGGATATAGCTTTTGTAACATATATTTAACATTCTGAAGGATAATATTAAGTCTCTGTAACCTCTGTTGATCTTTACATCCTGTTAAATTTCTTTTTCTCAACTGAAAGGTCATATAAAGTCTTTTTTCTGGCTAGTACTGTGTTAAAATAATATCAATAACTGTAGAGTAATGGGTCTACACAAAATGAAAATGAGTTTGTTACAAACTCAAGCACATGCTTAGAATGAAAAGAAAGTGAAGCCTTTATCTTATTACCCTGCATGATGTTCCATTTTAAATTCTCCTCCTCTCAATTGCAACATGGAACTGATATTTAGTACTTTCTGTCTTCTTAAAACAAGTCCCATTGTGCACTTAATTGCAAATTTATTTACACAATTAGTTTACTGATGCAATCCTTTTAACACTAAACAAAATTTAGTGGACAAAAGATCGACTATTTTAGATGAGGAAGTTGAGATGGACAGGTGAATCACAATGTAGCTGTGTTCAAGATTCAGAGTGGGATTTATCTTTATCCTATGGGAAATGTTATTTGCTCTTCTTAGTCATCTGCTTGGAGCAAGTAGCATTATTCTTCTCCAGGGGCATTAGGGAGTACTGGGTGTTCCATAAAATGAAAAGTTTCACTGAATCCCAATCCAGTTTTCCTAACTAACTCTAACTTAGCTTCCATAAGAAAGAAAAATATGAAAAATGTCTTCCTAATTAGTTAAGAAGGGTGATTTGTTCCAAGATTACACAAGTACAACAACATCCCTTTCAAAGTGTAACATATACTTTTGAAATCATTAATGTAAGAATTCTTCAGGCTACAATAAATATTGAATTCCAGAAATCCTGCCTCTAGAGATGGAGCAAATGCTGCTATGTTTAAACTCTAGAGACTTCTTTGGAACATGAATAAAATGTTTAACATCCCAACTTTAATTATTTAAATTATTTATATAAAATCATTTGCTATAAAGGTAGGAAGACAGTTCTAAAGTGTTAAATTGAAAGTAAGGGTATAAATTCATACCAGGGAAAGTAAGGGTATAAATTCATACCAGGGAGGATAAAGCCCTCTTCCCTTTGGTTAATAACTTTTTAAAAAAATAATACTTCACATTTATTTAAACTTCCAAATAAATATTCTCAATAGGAATATCTGTTCCATCTACGGTATTTTTTCAGAATGCTAATTTGACCCAATAATTAGGAAATCCCATGATCTTTAGGGTTTATGTGATCATTATTTGAAAATAAATAGGTGGAGGGACATGGTCATTATAGTTAAAGAATTGAAAATTTCAGAAAGAGACCTTATATTGACCTTATATTGTACTTTAGAGAATTTTCATTCACAATAGCATGACTGTTACCTTCATATGATTTTACATTGTATGTTTACCTATTATTCCCCGTCTACTTGATATACGATACTATTTCAAGATGAGCCCTTGTTTGCACAATCCAAACCATACTCCTTTTACATGCATCTCATGCAAAATACACATGCAAAAAGAGTGAAGCTTTGACTGCGTAGCGATGGCCTACATCTTTTTTGCAATCCCACCCCACCCCATGAATGTTCCAGCATCCAACATTGTGTTATAGTTTTTCATATTTAAAATGATGTGAAATTATATTCATAATAGGAAAGAATCAGGGGTGGGATTCAATTTTTTTAACAACCGGTTCTGTGGGCATGGCTTAGTTGGTGGGTGTGGCTTGGTGGTCATGTGACTGGGTGGATATGGCTTGGTGGTCATGTTATTGGCTGGGTGTGGCCAACTCAATATCACTCACATCGAGGCACGCATCTCTTCTCCTGGCCTCTCATGACTGTGGGGATGCTGCAACAGTCGTAAGGGTGAAAAATGGTCATAAGTCACTTTTTTCAGTGCCATTGTAACTTTGAATGGTCACTCCACACAAGCAAAGTACCAGAAATGGAGGGGGAAAAAACTCCAGAGACGTTCCTGAGACAGGAAGTCTAGTCCTACCAAGAATGTAATAAGGGTTAACAGAGAGGCAGTTTCTGTAAGCAACACCAGGATATTTTCTTCCTGCCTTCTTTACAGGATTAGGCCAGTAATTTCTTCTAACAACCGGTTCTCCAAACTGCTTAGAATGTTAACAACCGGTTCTAGTGAATAGGTGCGAACTGGAAGAATCCCACCCCTGGAAGGAACCCAAAAATGCTTTTTTCAAAAGACAACTGGATTTCCTTTGTTCTTCCTTGAAGATGTTTGACTTCTCATCCAAGAAGGTTCTTCAGTTCTAACTGAAGAAGCTTCTTGGACAAGAAGTCAAAGGTCTTTTAAAAAAAGAACAAAGAAACTCTAGTTGCCTTTTGAAAAAGTATCTTTAGGACATCATGACTTGGATGACTGCGAATCTCCATAGACAGTCGGAAGTAATGATCTTTTGGCGCAGAGATATAATTAAAACAAGCAATGGCAACTTGTCACAAAGGAACAACATTCATAAACCAGGAAGGCTTACCTTGGATATTTTTGTTTGGCACTTCCCGTGTTTCTCACATAATAAGGCCGGGCCTTATTTTTTTTTGACCCTCAAAAAAACAGCTAGGATGTCTTTTCGGGGGTGACTTAATTCCCCCCCCTTGCATCCTCGGGTGGGTGGGTGGGCGGCGACAGCTTGGATATTCGGGAGACCTTCGGGTTCGGGCCACTGTTGCTTTCCCTTCTCCCTTGCTGCCGCAGCATTAGAGCAACGCCGCGGCGTTTGGCACAGCCACGTGCGGCCAGTCAGGGCTCCTCCCTGCAACCGGAGCCCTGAGGAGACACTTGGCTTCAGGCGCTCCCATCTTCCCTTTGCTTTCGAAGGTAAAGCGAATTATTTTACAAAGCCTCCCCTGCCCGAGAGGGCAGCCCAACCCCACGTGGGGAGGCTAATTTCCCGGGGCCTCTTCCGTTCCTCCCCGACCTCCCTACACTGCGCGCCTCTGACGCGCCGGTCCCTTCAGCCCAGCGAGCTCTTCCACCTCAAAGAAAGGCCAGGCGGGCTGCTGCAGAGCAGCAGCAGCGGGTCTGAGCCGCTCGCAGCGGAAACAGCCACCACCCTTAGCCTGACGTGGGGAGAACGAGCAAGGTTAGCGCCCGCCAGCCCGTCCTTCCTGCCTTTGGAGGCACCTGCACCGAGCGCCTCCGCGGCTCAGTTTCCCCTACCGGCAGGTCCTCCTTTCGTGCGGAGGGCTGCGGGGGAATGCGCTCGCCTGAGAGGATCTCTCCCTCTCTCTTCCTGCAAGGTCAACGTCTGCGCTGCGGAGGAAAGGGCTGCAGCTGGTTCCTCCTGCTTGCTGAGAGGTGAGGAAGCCGCGGCTCGCCCGGGTGAGATTTGAGAACGAGGGGCAGGAAGAGGCACACACACACCCGCGGCTCGCTTTCCCAGCTCTGCCCAGCATTTACGGCTCTGGCGCGGCCCTGGCGGGCAGCGAGCGCCTCCCGCTGGACCCTCCACTCATCCTGCCAGGGCTGCGCCAGAGCCGTAAATGCTGGGCAGAGCTGGGAAAGCGAGCTGCGGGTGTGTGTGTGCCTCATCCTGCCCCTGGTTCCCAAATCTCACCCGGGCGAGCCGTGGCTTCCTCACCTCTCAGCAAGCAGGAGGAACTGCTGCAGCCCTCTCCTCCGCAGCGCAGACGTTGACCTTGCGGGAGAGAGAGAGAGAGATCCTCTTGGGCGCGCCTTCCCCACAGCCCTCCGCACGAAAGGAGGACCCGCCAGTAGGGGAAACCGAGCCGCGGAGGCGCCACGGCAGCAAGGGAGAAGGGGCAGCAAGGGAGAAGGGAAAGCAACAGTGGAAGGTCTCCCGATATGAAGTGCCCCACCAACGCAGGTAGCACCATATCCGGGCATGCAACAAAAGTACTTCCTAACGGCAAGCCCCCCCCCCCCGCTTCCCCCCCATTTCGCATGTTTAATATGGGGCTTAATTTTGGGGGAGGGGCTTAATTTGATTTTATGCCAATAAAACATGGTGGGGCTTCCTATTGGTGGAGGCCGTATTGTTGGAGAAACACGGTAGTATTCTTGGAAGGTAAAGCAAAAAAAGCTGGAATGTGAGCCAGAGACAAAGGCTCTCAATCTTCTAAACGCCAAGTATCAAAAGTAATTTTATTGGGAGGTGAAATAATGTAGAAGTTATTTTACTATAGGAAGTGTCTACTTTACTTATAGCAGGCATCAAAATGAAGAATATCAGAAATACTGAAATGTCTGATTGGGTTGAAATATACTATTCTAGTTCCAGTTCTCCAAAGGTTCCAAAACTGATGAATACACAGAAGGAATTGTCAAATGCTAATATGAGATAGATCACTTGAAGGAGTCCTTTAGAAATTCTACCTCTTATGAACCCCGTAAACTACAAGTCTTACTAAGTTTTGTTTCTCCCCAGATGTTGAGAATAATAAATTCTGACCCAGTGGGCCTAAAATTGCACTTCTAACCTGCAAGCACCAGTATCAAATCAATTCAGCCTATCCTATTGACCTTACTATTCCCTAAGCTCACAGCTGCCCCTGGAGGTCAAACAACAGTCTTCTGCTGATACCATAGTTCCTATTTATCAGTAAAAAGACATCAGAAGTAAAGCCTTACAGCCCATGAAGCTTTGGAACTGCTGCAAGCATTTTAAATGAAATCCTATGAGTCAACTGGCTTTTATAACATTGTAGCCTAAGCTTAGACTCTATTTGATTAATTTGGATCATTCTCATATGATGCCTGCCAAGGGCAAAGTAATGATAGAGATGAAAGCTTCTGTAATAGTCTTGTTCAAGAGGTGTTTTGGGGAGGGGGAACAGTTTCCCACATCTAAATGAGCACAGAGGGGAAAAAATTACCTTCAAATTGAACTGCATAAGAGAAACAGGTATCTTCTTGATCCTTTGCTCTAAGGGCTGGGAACATGCTGGAAAGATCTGATCTTTTTACTAGCCTACTCGGAAATATTTCATTCAGTAATAAGTAATATGATGAGTTATCTATATTTCTTTTACCTCCCAGCTATAACAAAGTGAGATTATTATAGGTTGGTCAAATAGTCAGTCAGGTGTTTGATGATTTGGTATTTTATCCACCTATTAAGTCCCTTCCAAGAACCTGGGATAGGCAGATGTGGTTTTATGATGTTAAAGATATTGACATAGGATGTAGACTGTTCTAAGTAAAGCTCTCTTTGCAATCAACTGATGGTAACTTTGTCAATGCCAATGGTGTTCAAGTGTTGTTCCGGATATTTTGGAATTGCACCCAAGACATTTATCACTATCGGTACTAAAAGTCTGTAGAGATTCTCAGTCATCCAGGCTATGGTTGTCCCAAAGGTACTTTTTCAGGAGGCAACTGGACTTTCTTGTTTTTTTTCTTTTGAAGATGTTTCGCTTCTCATCCAAAAGGCTTCCTCAGCTCTGACAGGATTTTCTTCAGCTTCTTCCATTTCCCACTATCCTGCCAGAGCTGAAGAATGGATGAGAAGTGAAATGTGTTCAAAGAAAAAAACAACCAAGAAAGTTCAGCTTCCTCCTGAAAAAACACCTTTGGGACAACCATGACACTATTGGTACTATTTTTGCTTTCTTTTGCCACAGTTCTACATTTATTTTCAAGTATTTGTATTTTGTGATTTCTCTCGGGTTGTTTTTTTTCTCTTCCACTGTTATCAGACACTGCAACATCCACTATTCTTTTTTTTTCCTTGTCTTTCTTATCATTTTTTTTAAAAGTCTGGGTTGTTATGTGGCAGGTGCTTGTGTGTTTGAATTCTAATATTTAGTTTTTTAGCACTTTAGTTTTATTTTTTTTTTCATTTTCTATCACTTTGTTTATTTAGTGACCCCACCAGTTCTTGCTTGCTGGCAAATAATATTTCTTGCAGGCCTTCTCAGTGCACTATTGAGCTACTTTGTCGTGCCATTGTTTATAGTCATCCTGTGCAATCTTCTTGGGTTGCATAGGGTTCATCAATTTCTTTGCAGAGGAGGCATTTGCTGCCTGTTGCTGTCTTTTCAGTTTTGGCCTTTGATGCATTTGTTCTTACGACTTGATGTTGTTCCTCCCAAATTAGCCCCTCTTTCTTTTTCTTTTTTCTTTTTCTCATTGTTAACTATTGCCAGGTCTTCTTGGCATCTGTTCTGCCTGTTAATTTTTTTTAATAAACAGCCCATGTAATACTTTGCCTTACCATGTTTCCTTTCTACTCTTCATTTGATCTTTCTTGTGGCCAGTTTGGTCTCTCCATTATTCAGTAAGCCTGCAAAATGTACTAGCTTTAGTGCATCTTCTTAACTGTCCTTCAGATATTCTTCCAATTCTTCTTCAACTGTCTGATGTACTTGCTTCATCTCATGATGTATTGGTTATTATCTTTCTCAACTTCACTGTTTTTGATATTGTCAGAATGAAGGATGCCCGAGGTTCCGGTTTGAGCTTCTTTGGTGATAGACTGAAATCTGTGATCGTGTGCAGTTTCGATCTGTGCTCACCGCTGGAGTGACCCGAGCCGGCTGGTTTCAGGGCTAAGCCACCCCATAGAGGTGGTGAAGAAGGGGGAGACTGCCAGCAGGGTCGAGGAGAGTCACATATCTCCTCCCCAGCTGGCCATTACTCCCTTTCACAAAGGCAGTTGCAACGGTGGTCAGAAATGGCCATCTCAAAGAAGAACTCAACCAGAAAAGAATGTGCAGGAGGAAGATAAGAAGGGAAAGTTTTGGCTGACCGGGTTGAACTGAAAAAACAACAATACAAGGTACCCTGGAATTTGAATTATAAAGAACAACATTGTTCCCAAAGAAGACTTTGACGCAGCGAATGAGAGAGGGAAGGGAAAGGATTTGGTTTTTTTTTCTTTTCTTCCCTATATTGACAACTAAGAGATTTAAGCAAGAAACCGGCAAAAATCCACTTTGACATTAACAGGTATTTAAGCTGAAAATAAAATGTCAAAGGGATAATAAAGATTTCTAGATTCTCAAAAACTTTTAAAAGAAGGAAAAAAAACAAAAGGGTGGGATCTGGAAAAATGGAGGAGACCACCTGGAAGTGAAAGGAATTAACAGTGAAACTTTAACAAGATTCCTAAAAGATACATTTTAACTGAAACTGTGTAACAAGATAAGAGAACCCCAGGAAGAGAAAGTGGAAAAAAGAAGCAAGAAGAAACAGCTTTGGATTATTTGGATTACTTGGTGATTTTTGGATTTTTGGTTATTGGATCTAAAGGACTAAAATTAATCGGGTGGTTGTTTAAAAGTTTTTAAAATGGTATCACTCTTGGAAGAATTGAGAATGGAACTTAAAAAACAGAAAGAAGATGCACAAGAAGGAAGAGGTTCTTTTGGCTTCGTATTTCAGTTTTTAGAAATGGAGATCCTGAACTATGAGAAACAACAAGAAATGCCTGTAGAACAAGAAGGATGGGATAAAGAAGAAGCCATCTTCAATAACCAAGTATTTCTATGTAGGGAAAAGAAAGGAAAGGGGAGAAAGAGAGTGGAAAATTTAAGATCTGAAAAAGCAACCCAAAAAAGAATAGTTTGAAAAGTAATTACAACATTAGGAAGAAACAGAAGAGAGGATTATAAAAGAGAGAATCAGAATTAGAGAGAGAAGGGGTCAAAAAGGGAAGGGAGAAGAAGAGGGGGAAGAGGGAAAGGAAAAGAAATTATAAAGGATAGAAACAGGACATAGAGAAGCAGGAAAAATGTACAAGGATTAAGGGTATAAGCCTATGTAGAAGACACAGAGATAATGGGTGAAAACTTAATTGAAAGGGGGATTCTGCAAGGGTACATGATAGTATTGTTATATTAGAAATAGAAATGAACTTTGAAAATATGAAATAAGTTTGATTAAAATGATAGATAAAATACTCATTGTAATGTAATGGAATGTTTAATAAATAAATGAAATAAAGAGAATGAGAGAATGAAATTAGGAAAGGAGGGGAACATTTTAATTATTATAAATGTGCTATAAAAAATTAAGTGAAGAGGAATATGAAAGAAACATGAAAAAAATTATGGAAATATTATAAGTGTTCCTAGAAGTATAATACCCTATTGAAAAGAAATGTTAAAGATGTCAAAGATTATAATTAACATTAATGATAGAGCTGAATTGGAATAGAATAAGTATTTCATTTATTATTGTTAGATAGATAGATAGATAGATAGATAGATAGATAGATAGATAGATATAGATATAGATATAGATATAGATATAGATATAGATATAGATATAGATATAGATATAGATATAGATATAGATATAGATATAGATATATATTCTTTTAAAGAACTTAGTGTGTATTTTAAGAATGTACCAAGCAGAATTTGACTGGAAGTTATGTGTTATATTGAATGTTATAACTGTAAAGGCATAAATTGAACTTTAAATAAGAGTTGAATGGATAAAAATTAAAAGATACAAAGGTGCTATACTCCAATTAGTAACTACGGGGAAAAATTTGTTTAATGAGAAAAGAAAATATGAAATTGAAACACGACAGACAAAAGTATAAATATAATGACTAGAAATGTATTGAAACTTAGAAAATATGTATATATATATATATATATATATATATATATATATATATATATATATATATGAACACTATACAGACGAACACTATACAGATGAACACTATACAGAAGCCTGATGATGGCAGATTAGATTCTGCTGAAACGTTGCTACAACTTTAAAAGAACAACTACAAAACTACAATGACGTGGGAAAATACCCGAACAAAGCCGAATGCCATACATGTAAGTACCCGCGAAAACTTAAGAAAACAAATATATCTATATATATTTGAATTTAGAAAGAAATGAGATAATTAAAAGTAAGATGGAGAAGTGATAACCCGGGACCATGCTATTCTCAAAAAAAAAAGAAATTTTACTTGTATTATGTTTTGTGAAAACCCAAATAAATTTTTATTTAAAAAAAACAGCTAAAGAAAAGTAGGAATTCAATAAATAGATCATAGAGAATCTTGCTGAAGAGAACACAATTTGTAAGTGACTGAAAGGATAGAGGGAAACTGAATCCTAAATAGAACAGAATAGAATATAATACTTTATTGGCCAAGTGTGATTGGACACACAAGGAATTTGTCTTGGTGTAAATACTCTCAGTATACATAAAGAAAAGGTACATTTGTTAAGAATCAAGAATCATAACGTACAACACTTAATGATAGTCATAGGGTACAATCAACAATCAAATCATACTAGGAAACAGTCAATATAAATTGTAGGGATACAAGCAATCCTACAATCACAAGTGGGAGAAGATGGGTGATAAGGAGTGATGAGAAGATTAACAGTAATAGTAGTGCAGACTTTGTAAATAGTTCAACAGTGTTGAGGGAATTATTTGTTTAGCAGAGTGATGGCTTTCGGGGGGAAAACTGTTCTTGTGTCTAGTTGTTCTGGTGTGCAGTGCTCTATAGGGTCATTTTGAGGGAAGGAGTTGAAACAGTTTAGGTCCGGGATGTGAGGGGTCTGTAAATATTTTCACAGCCCTCTTTTTGACTCGTGCAGTATACAGGTCCTCAATTGAAGGCAGGTGGGTAGTAACTGTTTTTTCTGCAGTTCTAATTATCCTCTGAAGTCTGTGTCTGTCCTGTTGGGTGGCAGAACCAAACCAGACAGTTATAGAGGTGCAGATGATAGACTCAATAATTCCTCTGTAGAACTATATTCACAGCTGCTTGGGCAGTTTTAGCTTTCTGAGTTGGTGCAGAAAGAACATTCTTTGTTGTGCTTTTTTGATGATGTTTTTGATGTTAGGTGTCCATTTTAGGTCATGTGAAATAGTAGAACCTAGAAATTTGAAGGTCTTTACTGTTGATACTGTGTTGTCTAGTATTGTAAGAGGTGGTAGGATGGGAAGGTTTCTTCTAAAGTCTACCACCATTTCTACGTTTTTGAGTGTGTAATAAACATGTTCTGGTAAAAACTAAAAAAAAAAAAAGAATGAAGAATTCCAATGTATTTGTAGTGATCCCCTCCATCCAGATTCTTGAAGTTATTTCCATAAGGCATCTTGATTTCTTCAAGTTCCACTATTTTCTCCCTACTGATAAGGGTAGCACATTTATCAAGTCCACTCAATGGCAGTATCTTGGCTGTATATACAGAGATGTTGAGCAGTGATTCTATTTCAGGTGGTGTTTTTCCATACAGCTTCAGATTGCACATGTAAAAGTGCTGGGATAATCTGGCAGATGTTTTCCATATTTGACAGCCATGACCTGACTTGTTCAGTATTGTTGACAGAACAGAAAAATAAATAGTAGTTCTGACAATGAATCTCCTTGAAAGATTCCTCTTTTGATATTAACCTCTCCCAGTGTATTATTGTCCAGCAATTGTGTCTTCCATTATCCCATTGGTATTTGCACAAAGCTTCTGATGTTTCTACTGACTCCTGTTATTTCTATTTTCTATCTTCATGTATCTTGTACAAAGAGGATTAGAGTACTGGGCCTAAGACATATGCAGAATGATTGCAGCAACTGGATATGTCTAGTTTAATGAAATAAAGGACTAGGGATGATATGGCAGCAGTGTGCCAAAATCTAAGGATCTGCCATAAAGAAGAGGGAGTTAACCTATTCTCCAAAACATCTGAAGGCAGAACAAGAAGCAATGGATGGAAACTATTCAAGGAGAGAACCAACCTAGAACTAAGGAGAATTTCCTGACATTTGGGACAATTAATCAGAGGAACGACTTGCCTCTAGAGGTTCTTGGTGTTCCAACACTGGAGGTTTTTAAGAAGAGATTGGACAAGCATTGGTCTGAAATGGTAGAGGGTTTCTTACTTGAGTAGGGAGTTGAACTAGATGACCTCCAAAGTCCCTTCCAATTCTGTTATTCTGGATAGTTACAATCACGTGAAAGGGAGTTTAATATATTCTTGTAATCAACCCAATCTACATTCAAATTGATCTTACTCATCTTGTAGTTTTCAAAAACCATATTATCAATTAGAAACTGATATTTTGTTCCATTTCATTCTGGGCATTTCATGTTACTTAGTACTGTAAAACAAACAGCCTGCATTTGTTTTGCTTATGTGATTTATAGTGCTAACCATTAGATACATTATAAAACAGCAAGAATACAGATTTTCTGATGTATTCCTCTAGCAGTTCTAACCATTTGCAAAAATGACATACTGCCATCGAATTATTATGGAATCAGTATTCAAGATGAAAGACAAGATCATCAAATCAAAACATCTGATTATTTTACTTATTTATAACAGAATCCAAATTGCAAGTAGTTTTCCACTTAAAATAAAAAAATCCCTCTGTGAAAAAATAAACTCTTTTTTGAGCTTTAAATGATGACAAGCCCTATAATAATATATTTTAAGGAGGGGAGTTTTCTGTTCATAACACAGATATGGAGTACCAGAAAGCTTTTTACAAATATACAGTAATGCACGAATGAAACAGACTGATCCAAAAACATAAGCTTACCAGATACTGTATTTTGCATGATTCAGTTAGAAGGGGCACTGAGAAAAGTCAAAATGGCATTTTCAACTTCATGATCAAATTCCTGTGTGTGTGTGTGTGTGTGTGTGTGTGTGTGTGTGTGAGCGTTTTAAGTATGTGTGTTGCATGTGCATACACAAAAGCAGGGCTTGTTAACTTTGGCAACTTTAAGAAGTGTAGACTTTCAACGTCGAAAAACACCACACAAAAATAGTCATAAATACTTTATAGGCTATTTAAAACAAAGTTTTAAACTCATTGTCAGCTTGGAAGCCATTTTTCACTAAGGTTCCTGGACTGCCACATTTAGTGCCTGGGAATTTGGGAGGGGGATTTCAAGGAGCCGTGGAAGATTAGCCACAACAACATTCCTTTCTCAGAAAGTCAAGGACATGTTACCTTGCACCTAGAGGGGAGTGACTGGGAGTAGTCTCCAGTTGAAACAAAGTAACAATTGGACCATGTGATGGACGATTGGGTGCAAGGGTTTGATTTTGGATTTTCTTTGTGTGAGGGAAAACCCAGAACTCTTAGATTCGGGTTTTCCCCAGATGTGCCAATATGACATCTCTAATAAAAAGGATCTTTGGGAAGATGATATTCTTGGAGGTTGTTACTTGGAACGCTGACACTCATAAGAAAAGTTTGCTTTTTGGTGCCAAATAATCATGGTATTGAAGGGTTTGTTTGTTTGTTTGTTTTTTAATAATTTTTATTGGTTTTTAAAACAAACATAAACAAACAAAACATAAAAACATAAAATCATCTTCCATATATGTACATACAGTGTGCCGGTTGGTTTACAAATTGTTTTGTGCTTCCATTTCATAGTCTTCAATTATAATTGCATTGTATATAATCTCGTATTTTCAATCAATATATTAAATACATTAATATCATTATTAATCAATCATTTGACTATAATGATCATTCATGTTTTCCAAAATGATCATATTTTACTTAATTTGTTTTATGACAATTCAGATTATCATCCCAGATCTATCCTAGAATCATTTTGTAGATATAATAAGAAAAGAATACATCTTTATATATTTATTATTTTCTAAAAGTCTACATATTTCATTACTATATTTTATTGTCTAACCATTGATAGAATAGATAATACAACTCTCAATTAGGCAAACCAAATCCTCCTCTTATTCTAGCATCGTGCAAAAGTTTTAACGTTATTCTCGCTTTCTTACTTTGCCATATATATTTCAACACAATTTTATTTAAATCTTCAAAGTAGTCTTTTCCAAGCCTAATTGGAATTGTTTGAAACAAATATAAAATTCTGGGTAATATATTCATCTTGATTGTTGATATTCTCCCTATTAATGACAGTTGTAAATTTTCCCATTTCGCCAAATCTAGCACTATCTGCTGTTTAAGTTTGATATAATTATTCTCTTTTAGTGTACTGCATCTTGCTGTCAAGTATATCCCCAAACACTTGATCTTATTTGTGACCTGAATTTTCAATAGGTCTGCCAATTCTTCCTTTTGTCTTGCTAGCATATTCTTTGTCAAGATCTTTGTCTTATCTTTATTTTTTTTCAAACCAGCCACCTTTCCATATGTCTGTATCTTTTCTATCAATTTTGATGCTGTTTCTAGTGGGTCTTCTAAGATAAAAACCAGATCATTTGCAAATGCTTGCAACTTAAATTCATCCCTTTTATATTCTTTTCATCTCTAATATTTCTGTTTAGCACGTCCAAAGTTAACACAAACAACAAAGGTGATAGTGGGCACCCTTGTCTTGGTCCTTTTCTTATATCAATAGATTCTGTCAGTTCTCCCTCTATCATTACCTTTGCCATCTGCTTATGATATATAGCTTCTATTGCTTGAATAAATTTTCTAGCAAAGCCCATCTGTTCCAGCAGTAATAACATGAATCACCAATTCACATTATCAAATGCCTTCTGTGCATCTAGAAATATCAAAGCCATTTGTTTTTCAGGTTGTGCCTCGTAGTATTCCAAAGTGTTTTTTTTAAAATACAGTTCTATACCTAATGTTCCATAACACAGGTAGATTTGTAAGCTATTCTCCCTAAAGTGCTTTTTTTTAAAAAAAAAAATGTGTGTATTGCACTATATGCCTTTTTGTCATGAGCTTTCTTACTGTGTGCTTCTTGTAACAATTTACAAGTAGAAAATGATGGCTAGTTACAGATGTTCTACTTGCTAACTGACTGATCTACAAGTGAATCTGTTTCAGTGAATCACATTTTACTTTTGCTTCTATTATACAATGACTCTACCAAGGGGGTAAAACTGAGATACATAGAAAAAGTCAAGTTGCCTGGACAGATCTGCTGGCACAGATTCTTTCTGAAAGATGATGATCATTACAGAATGACTGAAAAGCACTTATATGTTGGCTAAATATTGTAGCAGATTCCTGAGAAAAATTGAATGTCAGGAAGTTGAGCCAAGTTGTAGGAAGAGGAAAACAGAATTTTGTTTAACCTATTTCCATTAATGACCTGGTTCTCTATTTGTTGATGAATACTGCACAATCCTCCACAATAATGGATATGGTGGAACTTGCAAAAGTGTTCTTCAAGTTGGGCAGAGTTCACTTTGCTTCTGGCAGAAACACATATCCAAAGAATCCACATTCGCAAGCTAATACATCTTATCCAGAGAACCTTCTAAAAAACTGAGCCTTTATAAAATGTAGAAAGCAACACCTTTCACTTCTATCAAAATGATTCAGAAATTTTGGTATGGGAGAAATGTCAGAATCAAATGCATGTCGAATGTTATTTAACATAGTGATTTTTTTTTCAAGAAAATCTATATCTGAGAAATAGAGTCTGAGACAATATTGCTACAACCAGCACTACTCAATAATTTCATCTCAGAATTTGGATTGCTCATATGGACAGACAAGCTCTAAGAAATGTAAAAGTCAGGCCCAGATTGTTTTAAAAACAATGCAATAATTTCTTCATATGGTTTCTTGACTTCTGTAAGTGTGCTTTTAAAAATAACAAAAATCAATATAATATAAAATAATATAATACACACACACATCACACACACACACACACATACACACACACACACACACATATGTGAAATCTGTGGAGGATGATCTCAGAGGGACAAAGTATAAAGTGACTGAAAAATGTTATTCAACACATATTTCCCTCTGATCCAAGCTAATTTGATGTATTTCACGTATACACTACACTGCTTCTAACAAGTGTTCCAAGCATGACTTGCTGCTATACATGACCTAGCAAACATATAAATAGTCATTTGCTTTAGTGTCTATAAACAATTTGTTTGCTTAACATATTGGAAATAATTTGATGTATTATAGTCACAGCTACAGCTGTCATCTGTTTTCTTCAGTAAGCAAGATATATCTTTCATTTCCTCCTCCCAGAGTCATTTTTTAAATCCACGCAGGTGTTTTATCTCTCTTGTTAATATAACGTTGCTTTCAGATTTTGGGGGACACACACATACAGATTTGTAATCTGCAACAAGCTAAGTGACTTCAAAGAAAAGGCAAAGGCTGAATGGGAAAGCAGTACAAGATAATGCATATAAGGCTACATTGAAATCGATAAAACATCCCACGCAAATACTGAACATTTTTTTGGACCTAAGAGAATTATACTTACATGTAGAATAACTGATCTCAAGAATACTTTTTTGAAGTAGTATATTCATGCCAGAAGTTAGAATTGAAAAACTTTGTCTGTATTACTTCCCTATAGATAACCTGTTATATATTGCTTTCTCCATGTAAGCTAGAAAAAAATAATGCTTATTTCTCCAGTACGATTTTAAAAATAGAAATATAGATCTTGCAAAACACATTTCAACAACCTCAGTTCTGTTAAGTGGCACATTAACAGGTTCAAAAAATGTACTTTTGGCCTACATATGGTTCAATTTAAGTGAAAATAGATTTCTGCACTCCTGGAACATAGACATGATATGATATGAATACTGTAACTTTTAGAGGAGCTGCAAAAAACAAAAGGAGAAAATCACATTTTTAGAAGAACATGGGTGTATAACAGTGTAGCACAATTTCTTTGAAAAATAGCCCTCCATTCAGGTACTCTTCGCCATTCTTATCACTGTTCTTTTAATACACACATATTTCAAATGGATGAAGTGCTAAATGAGCAAATACAAAGATTAGTGTCTTTTTTCTCTCCAATATAAAAAAACCATCCATGTGGATAAGTAAAATGAGATGCAAAGGAAAGATGGAATGGGGAACTAATCTAATTTAAAAGACAAGGTAACTGCTTTCAAAACTATAACAATACAATGATAGAGCTGTTGCTCTTTGAAGACACTGATGGCATTGTTTTATCAAATAAGATGCCAAAAAGTAAAAAATAAAATAAACAGTAGGGTAGTTTTGAGTAAAAATCTAGTGATTAATCCTAGCTAAAATATGGAATTTTCAGTTTATCGCAGTTTGTTTAACTGAAGCAACACAATATTAAGTTCCTTATTTAATATCAGAATCCTTTCACTTATAGTAGAAGGTGGCAACTATTCACTTGACAATGGATCACAAACCATCTGAATGAAATAAGAAAGTAAGAAAATTTCAACCTCCTGCCAATGAAATTAAAAGCATAACTGTCCTTACTGTTTAAGCTGACCTTGTCCTATACTCATGCCAGCTTGACTCTAGCCATCTTAAGAAAATCCTGACTAGACAGACACTTTAGCAACAGCTTGCAAAATATTCATTTCAGACTATAAACTACTTACATCCTCTCAATGGGAAAATTCCACGTCTGTTTTACCCTCTCATCTTTCGCTTCCAGGAAAAGAACAAACACACAAACCCATATGTTATCCATACAAAGTAAAATCAAATTTAAGTGTACAAAACTACTATATCAAACACACACACACACACAAATACACAATCCTTCTTTTGACTCTGTTCTGGTGTTGTTTGTTTCTTAGTAGATATAACACAGGAGCATTATAATAATCTTATTATTTCCCATTATTGTTACAGTCCCAGTACAGTCTTGCTTTCAATAGCAATTCTATGAAATATCCCCATAAAAATTTATTTTATTAACACAAAAGGGCTACTTTTTTCTTGCTAAACCAATGGTGTATGAACTTAGTAGATATTATTTTCTTCCTCTCACTAGAGCGTCCTTCTTTGGGTACCTGACCTGAAATTTTGATATTTCTCTCTGAAGATTTTTTTTAAATCTTTCATATGAAGTGATATATCTACTTTGAGAAATTATGAAGAATGGCTCATACCATTTGTGTGAACATATTGATTACATATGTTTTACAATATCCTTGATGGGGGGGGGGGAACACATTTTCCTGAATCCTAGAGGGGAGTTTTCACAGATGCCACTGATGAAAGCCAAGCTGCAAAGGATGGAACACATCAGATTTAATCCAGGGTTGGGATGAAGGCAGTTCAGTGAGGGATGAGCACTCACAACGAAGTCTTGGTGCTCAGGCTAGGAGTTATCACCACAAGAATCTATGCCTACAACATGCGTTGCTTTCTCCCAAGATGTCTTACAGAATGTGGTAGAAACAGGGCTGAAATTATGTGAGCACAGGTAACAAAGACTTCATTGGATTGAGACTAAAGAACTGAAGAATTACCCATATTAGATGTTAAAAGTCAACATTCCTCTTTGTGTGCTCAGACTCTACTTGAGGATGAGTTACACAGCTCCAAGGTTAAAGTTGTAGCAACGTTTCAGCAGAATCTCATCTGCCATCATCAGGCTTTTGTATAGTGTTCGTCTGTGAGTTAGACTTTTACAGTGGTTTCAGATTTAAATTTGGGGCAGCCTATTGCTGTGCCAGAATGGTTTTTTCTTCATCCTGATTGGTTGAGAGTCTTGGTCTGTGTTTATTGGTCTTGGAGTTTGCTGTGTTCTGCTTCTAATATCTTCTGTCTGTTTTTTTGGCTCTTTTTGTGTCTTGATTGGCTGGCAACATTGTGTTACTTTATTGAAGGCCTTTAGTGCAGCTTGGCTTCGGGTAAATGGATGGCTATCATTAGTTAGGAAGCTGGGTTTCATCTGGGTGCCTGGTTGGGGTGTGTTTGAGCTGGAAGTATCAGGGGGGATCTGTTTGTGCCCAGGTGTTTGCCTGGCTAGTGGTGTGGAGATTTTTTTGTTTGTGAGTGCAGGCTTCCAAATGATTGACAGCCTGGTGGAATCATCTCTTCTGTTCATGCTTCCTGGTCTTTTTTCAATCTCTATGGCTTCTCTGATGATTCTGTGGCTGGGATTTTCTATAGTGGCTAGGGTTTTGGTGCCATTGAAGTTGATTCTATGACCTGTGGCTTCCATGTGTTGGACTAGTGAGGAAGTGTGTTCCAGCTTTTTGACTGCATTTTTGTGTTCATCCAGGCAGGTGCTTATTCTTCTATTGGTCTGTCCAATGTATGTGGCCGGGCATGATGCACAGGGGACTTCGTATATGCCTTGGTTTTCCAGGTCAATTTTGTCTTTGGGGTTTCTGAGGATGGCTGCTATTTTTCTGTCTGTTTTGAAGGCAGTCTTGATGTGGTGTCTGTATAGTATCTTACTAATTTTGTCTGTAGTGCCTCTTATGTAGGGCAGGACAGCTGTTCCATGGGTCTGTTCATCTTCTGGGTCTCTATTATGTCTCAGTGTGTTTTTGTGGATCAAGTTGGTGATTTTGCTTTTGTGGAAGCCGTTGGCTGTCAATATTTTAGTCAGGGTGCATAGTTCAGTCTTAATGTGTGTCTTGTCTGCCAGGCGTTTGGTTCTAGTAATTAGTGTTTTAGCCACGGAGTTTATCTGTGCTGGGTGGTGGTGGGATTGGGCGTTGAGGTAGCGGTTGGTGTGTGTTTTCTTCTGGTATATGGTGTGTCCTAGTGTGCCATCTGTTTTTTTGTAGATTAGTACATCTAGGAATGGTAGTTGTTTGTTTGTTTCTGTTTCCATGGTGAACTTGATTTTGGGGTGTGCGCTGTTTAGGTGTGTTAGGAAATTGTTTAGGTTTTCTTGTCCATGGGGCCAAATCATGAATGTGTCATCGATGTATCTTAACCATAGTTTGGGTTTGAGGATGGCATTGGCCAGGGCTCTGGATTCGAATTCTTCCATGAACAGGTTTGCAATGACAGGTGATAGTGGTGAACCCATGGGGGCTCCTTCTATTTGTTTGTATCTTTGTCCTTTGTATATGAAATATGTGTTGGTTAAGCAGTGTTCTGTTAGTTCCATGAGGTGTTTAGCTGGTTGGTATTTATTTTTGATGATTTCAAGGGTCTCTTTTATCGGGACTTGAGTGAATAGTGAAACCACGTCAAAACTTACAAGCAGATCTTCTTGCTCCACGTGTAGATCTTTGATCATTTCCAAGAAGTGGTATGAGTTTTGTACATGAGAAGTTGCTGTTTCAGCATGGGGCTGTAGCTCTTTTGCTAGGTGTTTAGCTAGGTTTTGTAGTGGTGCTCCTCTGGAGCTGACTATGGGTCTGAGAGGTATGCCTTCTTTGTGTATTTTTGTATTTTTGTTGTAGCCTGATGATGGCAGATGAGATTCTGCTGAAACGTTGCTACAACTTTAAAAGAACAACTACAATGACATGGGAAAATACCCGAACAAAGCCGAATGCCATATATATATGTAAGTACCCGAACTTGACACCTATGGACACCTATGATTCAGAAATATAGATATTTCTAAGTTTTTTTTATATTCATCAAGTAAGGCAAAAGTTCATCATGTTATGAATTCGGTTTTGGCAGCACTATCTAATTTAAGTAAATTTCTACTTCCCCAAAGCATTAGGTTTCATCAGCTTTTCTCCATACACCTAGACTTCATAAGACTTAGAAAAAAAAGTTATATTCATATTGAAATCATATTACAGATACACTACCTCTATCTACTATGCCTAGTTATACTAGACATGAGAGGCTAGTAATTGCATTTTACAGTACAAATATTGAAGGCAACGCTGACCTAGTATATCTGTAAATTAGGGGTATATAAATTCTGTTAATCTGAGAGTTTTGTATGATATATCAAGAGTGACACTCCAACAATATGCAGCCTCGGGACCCAGACTTCACAGCAATGAAATATGCCCATTCACAGCAATGAAATGATAATATTGATTTAAGCCTATGCAGGTAACCTATTTTATTTCCAAAATTTGTCCAATCTTCCAAAAACACAGATTTAAAAAGTGGCATAATGTTTTGGTTCAATCCTTTGAAATGTACAACCATGAGGCAGGGATAAAAGTGAGATGAAAACATTGGTGCATCTGAACGTGTTGCTGAACTTATCAGTGATGGATCAGCTAAATGTGCAGGAGAAACCTAGAACCCAGTTCTAGCAAAAGAATCAATTTGTAGATAGTCATTATATGGATGACAGATACAAGAGGAATGTCATTTTGGTTTTTTAAAACTTTATTCTTATGCATGCTATTCAATTCTGCATCATAGAAAGGAAATAAGAAGTCCCCAAGCCAAAGAAACCAATGAAGAAAATATACTGGTTCAATATCTGGATTCTTGTGTGAAATATAGCAGGGTACATTTTATAATTGACCAGCCTTATTAGAAATATGCCCATTGCTTCTTTTCCCCCAGACTCCTTTTTCTGTGGTCTTTTAAACCCCAGCTAACTGTTTCATGTATTCCAGAACCCATAAGCAACTGACTTCATCATGAATATATTTGATTTCTACCAATTTGAAGCCCAAACTAGCTAAAGTCAAATCACACTAAGGATAAGGATGTCACCTCACCATTTGGTAGCAATGGAACCTGTATTGGAATATAGAAAATGTTGTGCCTTAGTATAAAAATATGTTCATTAGGAAAACTGAATATGCATCGAAATATTTATGGAAAACTGAAAAACTAAGCAAACCAACAAATGTGGCCATCTCTGTCAGGAATCATTATCTCACCTAAAGTATCTATGTTCCATTCAATAAATGCATAATAATGCCATAGTATAATACCAAGAAAAAGATCCTGTCTATCTATCTATCTATCTATCTATCTATCTATCTATCTATCTATCTATCTATCTATCTATCTATCTATCTATCCATCCATCCATCCATCCATCCATCCATCCATCCATCCATCCATCCATCCATCCATCAAGCTATCTAGTAATCCAGCTATCTATCTAGCTACCTAGCTTTATTTACAATTTATATGGGTTCCTATGTCTCTGAAGTAACCCTAGGCAATATAGAAAGTTCTCCATTTTGCAAACTCACCAAGGATCGGAAAGTCTAATCCCCATTGGACAATCTAAATCATCCAAGGTAGCAAATTTGTCTGTGTTGAAGGAATAGGAAAAGTTTATAAGCACTAGATCACTGCTATCCCACCCCAGACAGAAAATCTATTCAGAGCAATACAGATTCCAAATGAAGTAGATTCATGGATGACAAAAAGTTATTAACTACTCCCAAGTAGGCAGCCTCAAAGACGACTATCTCTTTCACCAGCCCAACCTACTATGCAGGATTGTGCATAAAATGAAGGAAATTTCAGATGAATGTTGCTTTCAACTCCTGGAGGAAAGGTGAATGAGAAATCAAATAAATGCCTCTGAAGGCATTTCTCAGCACAATAACTCAATATGACTACAAATCTATACATATATAACCACAATTGGTCAGAGGGAAAGTCATAGCATTATCAACAAAGACATACTATAAGCAATTTTTCATCTATTGTTCATTTACCTGAAATTTTTGAGGAAACCAAACTGAGAAATAGAATATATATATCATGCAAATATTGATTCTTTTCCCCCCAGTAAAAGTTGGGAAACAAAATAGCAATTCATGCTGCCAGATTCTCTGCTGCTATGGTATTCAAGCTATTGAAAGTTTTTTAACCTTTTATTATGAACAATCTATGAGAATTATATAAAAATAATGGAGAAATCATGAAAACAACTATGTTGTGCCCATCAGCAACTGTGATAAAACAAATTTTAAAAGAAGCTATGTTAAAATTGGGGGGAAATATTCAATTTTAAAATCAGATTTATTATTTTAAAAGATTTGGCTTTCAATGTTGTAATATTTGGGACTGATAGCCTGAAATTAGCTACATAAAAACTCTATTAACATCAAAAATCTAATATACTACTGTGCAACTGGGCCATCCAAAAAGAAGCAGCAACATTATTAATAAAATTACATAGGATGTTTTAATAGTAGAAGGCCAATATATTCTAAAGACATCCAATTTTCTTCAGTGCAAAGTATTCCTGCTCTAAAATATGCAAATATGAACAACTGCAACATAACAGCTTCATCCACTTGTACTTTTGCAGCAATTTTAAACATTTGTATGCAACAGTGGGATTTATCCAGCACATTTATTTATACTAGACCCAAAGTAGATTATTTCTATTGTAGATCCTTTAATTTACATATCCAGTTCTGCATTTATTGGCAGAACAAAATCATTACATGGTAACAACATACATGTCTCCTTTGAGTCAAGCTTGATTCCTGTAGATTTCTTGGCACCAGTACATAATTGGCTTATTATTATCTTCTTTTACAATTTTTTTTCTTGACCTCTCAGTCTAATATACTTCATGTTCTTTGGTGGTTTCCTTTCCAAATGATAACCAGGTTACCCTATTTAGTTTTAGAACCAAGACAAAGTCAGACAGATAATGCCACCTGCTAAGATTAATAACTTTTCATATTTTTTTAAAGAATTGTTAAAGCATTATGATATTTTTCCTTTCATGATAAATCTGAAATCGGACCAACACATGCAGGTGACTAACAGTGTACTAAATATGGTTCATAAAAATATCTGCATTCTTTGTCCTACAATCCAAAACAGACCACACAAGACATTCCATTTGGCATAACTATACTCTAAATGAAGTTAGCAAATGTGTGACACCAATTTCCCACATCTTTGCACCCATAAAAGCATACTTAGAGGATTTTGCTAAATGAATAAAAAAAAATTAGCCTCCTACTCAGCAACCACAATGGTCATTTAAAGATTGGGGCTTTTTTTTTTTTTTTTTTACTTTTATTGATTGATTTTAATTCCTAGAGACCACATAGATAGATTTTTCTCTTTGACAATCAATTCCTAACCTGGTCTTTTGGGTCTCCAATGATTCGCTCATCATCTGGTGATATCCAGTATAATTCTAGAATTCACAGATTCCACGTAACCTTTTTCTATCAAGGGACAACAAACTGCTGAAATGCTATTTAGTATACTTCTTCCCAGAAAGTGGACTATAATTGCTCTTCCCTCTGGTGACCAATGAGGATCAGTTTGGAATAATCATTAAAAGCACTGGGCTAGAAATTGGGACATTATGTATTTTAATCCTGCCTTAGGCACAAAGCCAGCTAGTTGACCTTGGCCCTATTTCTTTCTCTCAGTCTTATGAAGAAAGCAATGGCAAATCTTTTTTTAAAGGAGGGGGGGCAGAAGAACCCTGATTGAACTGAATCAAAAGGATGGATGAATGGATAAAGATGGATAGATAGATAGATAGATAGATAGATAGATAGATAGATAGATAGATAGATAGATAGATAGATAGACAAGCAGAGAGACAGACAGACAGACAGACAGACAGACAGACAGACAGACAGACAGAAACAACAGTAGCACTTAGATTTATATTCTGCTTCATAGTGCTTTACAACCTCACTATTGTAAGCAGTTTACAGAGTGAGCTTATTGCCTCTAACAATCTGGGTCCTCATTTACTGTCCTCAGAAGGATGGAAGGCCATTCAGAATCAAACTGCTGGCACTGCCTTCTAACCACTGGCAACCATGGGCCCTAGATATAAATACAGGCATATCATATTTTTTCTTTTCTATTTTTAAAATGAATTTGATAGAATAGGTTATACGTAGCTGATTGCTTTTTGCTCCCTCCACATGTTTCAATTTGTATTCTCAAGATAATATTAAAAATGAAAAGAGGAGGAGGAAGAGGAAAAAGAAGGGGGAGGACATGACAAAAACATACAAAATTTCTGACATAGAAATAATCATTGTTATCCAAATCAGCAAAAATTAAGACATTATTAATTTATCTTTTAATTGGCAAAATCAAGTAGCCTCCAAAGCAAATCTAAATGCATAACCTGATATGTCTTTTCTTGAAGACAATGATAACAAGAAGCTAACCTAAGCAGTGACTTTTACTCAGCCCAAACATGGCACCCAGTATTCCCAATATGAATAGAATATATTTGTCAGGCAGAAGGCCTGACGCATCAAGTGCATATGACAAAGATACTTTCTTTTCCCAGATATGCCATCTGTGTTATGTGGATATGTAGCCAAGAGCACATCAAATGGGCAAAAGGAATAGCTGTAGATCTGATCCGTTTATTTCATGTAGATATGTAACATTTAGTGATTGGTTTTTAAATTGCATTATCCAAGGAAATATGTTTTCAGCAATTAAAAAAAAAGTTTTCAAATAGGAATGCAGAAAATAAAGAATTATATAATATCTATATAGTGCATAATTACATTATATTGACTATTTCATGATGATATTTGGGTTGAACAGTATTAGGAAGACTTTATCAATAACTGCTACCTACTTGGGATCAGAACATGTTTCCAAATGTAGCTAAATTAATTTAATCTGAACTGATGCAAATTAAACATAACTTATTTACAAAAAACATCTCACTAGATACCGTACTGTTGAAAACCCCACAGCTACACCAACTACAGGAAGGTCTTAGATTTCTTGTGACACATTTATTTTAGTTTGTTTGGCAGTAACTGGGAAAATGAAGTGTAAATACAAAGCAAGACATCAACACAAATAATAGTGAGGTGCAAATCAATCCAGACATGATTTGAATTATTGATGTGCTACAAAAGGCATATATGTTTGTCTAAAAGGCTATTGAACAGACAAATGGTCTTGAAAGCACCTGCTTTGAGGCATCAGATTGATTTACTATAATATGGTGTATCAGATTGAACCAGTGCTTCCTTTCTGATACTTTGGTTCTGAGATCACTTGAGGGTTGGGAAAGGGCAAACTTAAAAAAATAGGTCTCCTTGGTGTTGCCATTTAATGGTATGAGGGAATGACCTTGATCAGGGGTCTTCAAACTTGACAGCTTTAAGACTGTGGAATTCAACTCCCAGAATTCCTCCTCTAGTCATGTTAGCTCAAGAATTATGGGAGTTTAAGTCCACAAGTCTTAAACTTGCCAAGTTTGAAGACCTTGACCTTGAGAGACAGAAGGAAGAGCTGCTTTCTAGACAATGGTTTGTTAGATGAAATTTGAGTCCAAGAAGGAGAGGTGGTGAAAATTCTGACTTGCAAGATTAATCTTGCAAAGTGGTCCAGTCAAGCAACCCAGCCAAGTGTAATAATTCTATCTTTATGGTAAGATTGTATTAACAGAATCTTGAAAACTTAAAAGTGCCCCTCCTTTCCTTCAGATTTACTCTGTCAAGAACTAGGGAGGGTCCCTTCTATACCAAACCCTCTTTTGACTCAAATTTCATTTATCAGACCATTTTTTACATGTAGCTCTTCTTTCTATTTTCCAATGTCATTTCCACACATCATTACACATATAACTTACTAACAACCATTTTCACACTTCTACAGCAGGCTTCCAGAAGAACAAGAACAGGATTGAAGAAAAAATTCTTTTTTTAAAAAAAAACAAGTTTTATTAATTTTCAAAACACACAAATCATCATTATCCATTACATGTTTAAACCTTTTTCCATTATAAATTTAACAAGTCAGATAAACTATAATTCTGTTTTAAACCATTTCCATATAAACATACAAAAACCTCTTGTCCGATTTCTCTTTACTTCTCTTTACTCTTATTCAATTTCATTATTATTATTTCATCTATTTCTTTCTGACTTAGTTACCATTATTCTCATTCTATATTTCTGCAAGGTTTTATTAATTCTCCCAAAAAAAAACCATATACACACAACACATAAAACATAAAAAAAAATCTTTTTGGAAAGTAACTTGGACCCAGGTATCTCTCTCTTCATGGACTTCAATTATATTCATGCTCATCTTACATATCATTACTTATTTTATTTACCATTCTAAGCCTTCTATATTAACTTCTCCACATATTTCACTCTTCTTAATTCTATCTTAATTTAATCATCTTAATTTGAGTCATTATATTTGTATCTTTTGTCCATTCTTTATTGTCCCTTTGTCTCGTTCCTTATAAAAAAAAAAGAAGTTTCTCCTGAAATCACTAATCAGAGTATGATGCCTTTCTATCTCCCCCCTAAATTAATCAAATTAACCTTTAAAATAACGCCCAATACCCAATCCGATTTTGCTTGGTACATTCTATCTAAATAGTACATCCAGAGTAATTAAATACATAGTTAAACAATAAATCTAAATATTAAAAACAAATACTATAATAGAAATTTTATAATAACATCAATACCATAATCTTATTAAACTCTTTAATTAAAACTCAATATTCTAAACCTCCCCTCATATTATTAAATTTTAAAACCAATCATTATTAAACATTTCAACATTTTAATCTCTTATCAACTCTTAAACCATTTAAGTTTTCTATTTCTAATACAATACTACAATATCATCTTATGTACCTTGCAAAATCTTTTTGAAGAAATTATACTTTATCCTTTATCCCTAAAAAAGATTCCTTTTTTCCCATTTAATTTCAAAACTTTGTAGCTTTTCTCCACCTTTTCCCTTTCTTTCTTCTCCCAACAAACCTTTCTAACCCCCCCCCCCCCTTCTTCTAACCTCTGCCTTACTGGCTTCCCTTCTCTGTCGTGTTCCTTTTCCCTTTTGTTTACTATCATTATATTGATTTTGCACCTTATTTTTCCCTTTCTTAAGTGTTTTTTAAATCTTAAGTCCTTTATTTCTCTTCCTTTCACTCTTCCTTCTTTCTTGGTCAAGTTCTGAAATTTATTAAAAATGGCTTCCTCTCCTTCTTCTTCTTCTGCTGTCTTCATCTGTTGTAATGTTTGTTGATAGTTAATAAGCGCCATTTCTAAAAAAAAAGGAAGGCTTCTTTCAAACCAGCTTTACCATTTTTTTTTTTGCTTGTTCATAATCTTTTCTCAGTTCCTCAATAGAAAGAGCCATTATAAATCTTTTCTTTTCCCCTTCTTTCTTCTTACAACAACCAGAATATTTCAAAGAAAAAATAAAACAGTCCCAAAGTTATCAATCAGTCCAAACCAAGGCAGAGTTCTCACTTTCTCCTCCTGGGGTAGTATCAATCAAAGAAAAAAAGAAAGTCCAAATCTGTTTCTTAAAATCTTATTGCAATATATTTTAGTCTTCAAATCCTTAAGGCATCTCCTCCAACAAAGTCTTAGCATACAAATATTTTTTTTTAGTCCTCTCTCTTCCCACTCATCGCTTAAAGCTAGTTTTCACCTAAAAGAAATAGGTTTCTTAATATCCACTTATTTATTCCGTAGGAAAAGAGGGTAAGCTTTCCTTTCAGCACCACCAAACTGCCGCTTTTTTCCTCTTCTAGAAGGTATCATTCAGAAAATCATACTTTTCAGGAATTTTGTTAAATATGTCTTAGAGTCCTAGGAACCAAGAAAAACTTTCTCCTTTGAAAAACTTTCTCCACTTCCTCCTGCGCATTCTTACCCGGCTGCCAGCTTCTTTGTGGCGGCCATTACGGACCGCCGCTGCACCGTCTTGGGAAAAGGGGGTTCTGCCGGCCGGGGAGGGGGTCTGCAACACCCCCAAACCCCTCTCCGGATCCCCCCTACCTTCAGCTGCCCCTGCAGGGCAGCCTAGCTCCATACCCGTCCGGATCGGAGCCCCAAAAACGGCTAGCGCAGCAGGGATTGCGCAGCTTCGCGAATCCCTGCCGCTCGCGAAGCCAACAAACCGGAAGTCAGGATTGAAGAAAAAATTCTTGTTTGACCCTGAGTATGGCTAAAATATGGGAAAGGAAAATCAAACAAAACTTTTGGAAGTCTATAGCTTAGCCAAGTTGAGGCAGGTGATAGAAGTTCATCCATCAGCTCCAGGATTCACTCAAAATTAATCAACTTTATTAAAGGAAAATAAAGGAAAATACCGAACACATGTGATAAAGAGATAAAATACAAAATATCTAACAAGATCCTAGCCTTCTACTCCAGACTAGGTCTGGGTTCTACATTTTAATCTAGTATCCAACATCTTATCTGAAATAGAAAACAAGAAAACCAATTCTTCATTTTCCAGACTTTTCTGATGTAAATTTTATCATCCAGGACACTCAAATATTTTCTTGCTCCAAATCTGACAGAAACGCCTTCTTTTCATCTATTGGCTCTCTGCGGTCAGGTGACTCTCTCTAGACACAAAAGGCTGTTTTGCTATTTAAGGACCCAGCTGCTCTGCAATATACTTGCCAAGTCAATAATTTAAGGGATTTTTCAGTCTGACGTTTTTCATAGTCATAACTGAACTAGTCAGCTGCACCATTCTTTCTTACAGCTGTATGCTCAAACTCATCCTGCCTCTTCCAGTGAAAACTGATTCTGTGCTCTCAGAAGTGGCTTAATATTTTGGGGAAAGAGGACATGAATTTCAGGGTGGATATGTACTCAACCTAATGTTCTTTGAAATCTATTGGTTTTCTTTCAAAAAAATACTTTCCTTAAAAGTTTCAGCCAACGCACCAAACAAATGTTTACTTGGTTTGGAATATCTTTATACTTACTGCAGAATTCAATTTGCTGCTGCTGGATTATATTCAGAAGTAATACAATTAATGAAAGTGTTGATTTAACAGCTAAGCAAGATGCAATCTGACACACTCAGCAAGTGTCTGACATTTTACTCAATTAAATAATTCTGCTCCCAATTTCTTTTTGCAGCTCTGTGAAATGTAGTGTACACAGAGGAACAAAAATACAAAAATATATAATTATAGAAGTGGGGGGGGGAGGGAGGGAGGGGAGGGAGGGAGAGAGGGAGATAGGGAGGGAGGGAGGGAGGGAGGGAGGGAGGGAGGGAGGGAGGGAGGGAGAGAGAGAGAGAGAGAGAGAGAGAGAGAGAGAGAGAGAGAGAGAGAGAGAGAATGTTCATGTTTTACAGAAATAAACAACAGTCAAATTCAACCTGTGGTTGTAACAATGAACCTATATAGCTTGGAACACCTCTTTTTGAAACTGTTTACATCACTTATTGCTCCATTTATTACATGAGCACCGTAATAAGTTTGTGCTCTGCAGCTTTTTATATTTATGCCACATCAGGTCAAGGTATTCTTTTTACAAGTTATTAGTGTCGTATTTTGCAATAATACTCCTAACACGTGAGTTCTCTGCACATAAACTGCTTTATTTTTCTTAACTCCTCCCTTCCGGTTCCTTCATACTGTGTCACCTCAAAATATGTCCCTCACTACTCTCTGTCTAACATTGGTTCCTCTTCACAGTTAAACATCAACAGGTTCCGTTTACCCTACACCACATCTCCCTTTTCTAGAGAACAAAGGGTAGACTACCTTTGTCTCACCAGACCTTAGAGGATTGTTCTGCCTCTTTTGTTGAAGGTCTGTTCCTATCTAAATCCTGTAGGGGAGAAAATGTTATCATATAACTATTTACTAATCCAAAACACCTAACTGTGTTTAAACTATTCTGCATCTCAGATTTCTTACTGAACTACACATCAACATAAACTCTTTTTCACTTTCTCAGTTCACAGATTCAGTCTCTCTGGTTTAACTATAGTTCTCCCAGACCTTGTCCTTGGGGTAGCTGTCACACTAGGAAAGTTTTTAAGTATTTTCCCAGGTGATGTAGAAATTTGTTCACTGTTTGTCTCTGGCAACTCCTGCTGCTCCACCGCTCTTCCTTCACTTGCATGTGTGTGTAAGGATATCAAGTGCTGACGATTGCGTCTCACCACACCTTTAGGTACATCCACCAGATATGACCTTGGACTGGTGTGATTCTGCAGCACAGTCCCAGATTCTTTTGTATCAGTGACCCATTCATGCTCTCCTGGTACCAAATCACTAAGAGGTTTTGCACGATGTCTCCTGTTGTAATATTCAGTATTCAATTTCCTCTTCTCTCTCTCTTTATGAGCAAAATGGTCAACATCTGGCAATGCTGGGTCTAGCTGAGAGGGAAGAGTCAGCACAGTGGTACGAAGACGTCGCCCCATAAGCAGTTGAGCCAGACTGAACCCATTTTGGAGAGGGGTAGCTCTGTAGGCAAGCAGGGCCAGATAAGGGTTGCTAGCCTTTTTCAAGAGACTTTTTACTGTCTGAACTGCATGTTCAGTTTCTCTGTTACTTTGTGGAAATTTGGACTGCTGGTAACGTGTTTGAACCCATATGTGGATGCAAAATGAGAGAAATCTTGTCCAGAAAACTGTGGTCCATTGTCTGACATCAACTCCTTTGGAATCCCATGCTGGGCAAAGATTGACTTCAGATGGACAATGACATCAGTTGACTTAGTGTTCGATAGCAGTGCAATCTCGACATATCTGGAGAAATAGTCTATCACAACTAAGTATGTTTTCCTTCCAAGTACAAACATGTCAGTCCCTAACTTTTGCCATGGTCTTTCAGGGCACTCAGATGTTACGAGTGGCTCTTTAGGATTCTGACACTCTTGAATACATGTCCTGCATTTGAGCACCATTTCACTGACCTGCTGACTAAGTCCTGGACACCACACAGACTGACGAGCACGTTCTTTGCATTTCACTACCCCTTGGTGTCCTTCATGCAGCTTCTCCAACACCTCATTCCTCAGAGTGGATGGGATCACAAGCCTAGTGTCTTTCAGTAATAATCCATCTTGTACAGTGAGTGTAGCTCGTTCTGGCCAGTATCCTCTCAGTGCAGGTTCTTGTTTTGCATGCACTGGCCATCCATCTGCACACAATTTCATGTCTCGAGAGCAAATACTATCAGCTTGCAACTGCTCTTTTATGATTTCTATATATGTGTGGCTAACAGGCAAGGTGTCTACTACACAGTCCACAAATATGTTAGTGCTTTCCATCAGCTCCAGTTCTGCTTTGGACATGTGAGAGTCCATAGGCGAATGTGACAATGTGTCTGCTGTCCAACGTGACTTTCCTGGCACATGTACAATGTAGTAAGAGTAACGCATGAGCCTAATCCTGAATCACTGAATTCTCAAGGGTAGAAGATCTAGTGCTTGGTCTCCAAACAAACTGACAAGTGGTTTGTGGTCAGTCTCCAGGCAGAAATGCTTTCCTAGGAGGAAATCCCAAAATCTTTCACATGCTCAGGTTAGAGCCAGGCCTTCTTTTTCAACCTGTGCATAGTGTTGTTCAGTTTGAGTGAGTGAATGCGACGCGTAAGCCACAGGCTTCCATTTATCTCCCCACTCTTGAAGAAGAACGGCGCCCAAGCCATATGGTGATGCATCTGCTGAAACGTTCATCACTTTGTTCGGATCATACATGGCCAGCACCGGAGGGGAAGACAAAGTGTCTTTCAATGTCTTAAATACCCTGATCTGTTCCACATCCCAAACCCAACAGTTTTTCTTAGAAAGGATATCACGAAGTGGCTTGTCTTTTTCTGCCAACTGAGTGATGAACTTCCCCAGATGGTTTACCATGCCAAGAAAACTCCTCAGTTCGTTCACACTAGAGGGCTCCTTAATAGCTCTGATAGCCTCTGTTTTCCTTGGGTCAGGTCGTATCCCTGCATCAGAGGTGATGTGACTCCAAAAGACCACCTCACTCCTGGAGAGTTTGCACTTATCCACGTTCAGAGTGATTCCTGCCTTTTCCAGTTTTTTTAGCACTGCATGGAGTCGATTGTCATGTTCTTCTTAGTCCCGTCCCCACACCAGTAGATCATCAATGTGGCAAACTATACCTTCCAGCCCCTGTGTAACTTCCGCCATCATAAATGTTTGGGCGCTGAGGCAATGCCAAATGGAAGACGGTTAAAGTGGAACCACCCGAAGGGTGTAATGAATGTGGTATACTTTGCTGAATCCTCGGTGAGGGGTATCTGCCAAAACCCCATGTTGGTGTCTAATTTACTGAACATTTTAGCACCAGCCAGTGTTCCAAGACTCTGTTCTGATGGTAAAATGAATTTTTCATGACACACATACTTGTTCAAGCCAGTCAGGTCCACATACAAACACACCTTTTTGCTGTCCTTCTTGGGCACCACAACTATGCCTGTGCACCAGTCCATAGGCTCTTCCACACGAGTGATTACTCCCAAGTTTTCCATGCGTTGAAGCTCATCTTTGACTTTCCCCATCAATAGTAGGGGAATCCTCCTTGGGGTTTTCAAAGAGAAAGGCATAGCATCGGGTTTGAGCTTAATACAATAAGGTTGTTGAACCTCCCCTAGATTGCTGCATAACTTAGGGTAGCTTGACTTCAGGTTTTCCATGTCAATAGTGTCCACACAAACCAACAGACCAAGAGTTACAACAGCTGGCAGTCCCAGCAAAGGCATACTCGGGTTTTTGACCACATACACCTTCTCTTAATTTGTTTTGCTCCTTTCTTTAGCTGTAGGCAAACCCCATCACTTCCAGTGGAATTCTGCCTGGACCCAGTAGAGGTATCTCTGCTTTTTGCAGCACCAGCACCTGTGTGTTGTGAAAAATGTTGCCGAAATTCCTCTGTGAAACAACAGTGACATCTGCTCCAGTATCTAACTTGAACGTGATGTCTTTATCCATCATTCTGATTTCCACAGTCCATGGATCAGCATGTGATTTCACAGAGCTGAGAAAGAAGCTTCTCTCCTCTTTCTCAATGCCATGCACAGCCTTTCTTGCAAAACATACACATTGATAGTAACCCTTTTTCCCACATGTATGGCATTTAGCATCCTTAGCAGGACATTCCTGTCTAGGGTGAAGCATGCCACCGCATTTGTGACACTGGGGGTCTTTAGTGTTTTTGTTCTGCCTGCTTTGAGGCTTTGCTCCATCATTCTTTGCTCTGCTGAATTTTTGCTTTTCTTTCTGATGCCTGCCTTTACACAGTCTGTCCAAAGAGTTCATATCCTTTAGGTTTACAGCACTAGCATCACTTCTCAATGTGGTTTGTTGTTTTTTAATTTCCTCCGATTGTCTTGCCATATTAATAGCTTTATCCAGGTCTAGGTCTTTTTCCATTTGCATGCGTTCTGATCGCCGTATATCGACCAAGCCTATTACAATCCTGTCTCTGATGAGCTCGTCATGTAGTACTCCATAGTTACAGTGTTCTGCTAATGCATACAGCACTGTGACAAATGCATCAACTGTCTCATTTGCTTCTTGTTTGCGCATATTAAATCTTGCACGCTCATACACAATGTTCTTTTTTACTACAAAGAATGACTGAAAGCCGTCTCTTACTTTAGTATACTGACACTGATCAGCTTCACTGAGTTTCAGGCCATGCAGAACATCATCTGCTTCGTCTCCCATACAGTAAATCAAAGTGTTCACCTGATTTTCTTCAGAGCTTATTGCAGGATTGGCTGCTTGCCTAAATCTCTCGAATCACTGTATCCATTTTGTCCACTCATTTGGTTTGGAAAAATCAAAGGGCTCTGGTGGTTGGATGTTAAAAGTAGCTCTGGGTGTGTTAGCCATTCTGCTAACTCCTTCCTCATTCTGCTCATCCCCACTGCCGCTAATTTTCCTCTTTTGGGTAGACCTCGTTGTTCAGTTACCGTGTTACAGAACTTCTGACACCATGTCGTATTTTGTAATAATACTCCTAACACGTGAGTTCTCTGCACATAAACTGCTTTATTTTTCTTAACTCCTCCCTTCCGGTTCCTTCATACTGTGTCACCTCAAAATATGTCCCTCACTACTCTCTGTCTAACATTGGTTCCTCTTCACAGTTAAACATCAACAGGTTCCATTTACCCTACATCACAATTAGTACAATAGCATCTCATGAATGATATGCATGACATTGCATTTGTCACTAAAATTACCATTCTGCTAATGCATGTCCTTTTGTTTCATCAACAATTAATTTAAAAAGCCTATTTGGTTGCTTGGGAAATAGACTCTAGGACATTTCTTCCCATAATACTTAGCCATTCTATTTTTATCCAGCATTGCAAGGTAATTTTTTTGAGACTAATTCAGGCAGTCACAAGAATTTATCAGAAATCTCTGTGTCTATGGAAAACATTTAGACTTTTAATATGTGATAGTAAAGAGGAAAAAAAGGAAAAAATAAATGAAAGGCAGCTCCTCCAGAATTAAAAATTTAATTTAAATTAAAAAATAAATAATTACCTGCAACTAATTACCCAGACTAATTTGAATTAGTATAACTAAATTGAAATTAAAATTAAACCTCTCTCCACTTAAATATATTTCTGTCATCTCCTTTGTACAACTCTTTTTGTTCCATCTTCCACAAATATTTTTATTGCTTCCAGAATGCTGGCCAGCTTACTGAACTTTGCTAAGTTTCATAATATTGAATACTAGCCTCCCAGCTAGGGTAACTTGAACAAGTACTCCTCTTACTAAATACAGCTAAATTCAACATCATATTTGTCTGTGAAACATGTCTCAATGCATCTCTCCCTGACTCCACTACCTCAGTAAGAGACAATCATGTTTACCGATCAGATCGTGAAATCCGTAGAGGAGGTGGTGTTGCTATCTTCTATAAAATGTCCTTACATCTAAAAAACATCCAAGTTACCCAGGAGCTTGCTCTTCCTGAGACCATTGTCTGTGAACTGTCCTTAAATATCACATTTTGATTCTTACTATGTTACAGAGCCCTTGATTATGACATCAAACATGTAAACAAGATAAATTCACTACTAACATGGGCAACATCCTGCCCACACACTTTTATCTTTCTTGGTGACTTCAATCTACCTCATATTAACTGGACCCTTAACGAATGTAAAACTGAACCCATACATGCAACTTTCTACAATGCTGTAACAAATCTGGGACTGGAACAACTAGTAACCAACAACACTAGACTTAACAACTGCCTTGATCTCATTTTCTGCAATATTTTGAATTCAATTTATGGAATACAAATTAAAGAACCCTTTTCCAACAGTGACCACAACATAATTGACTTTTGTCTCAACATACATCCACACAAAAATCATCACAACGATGTGATCCCCAATTATAACTTCAAAAAAGGCAACTATGATCTTATAGATAATGATCTCTCATCCCTTGATTAGCAATTTTTATTCACTGGATGCAATACTGTTGAATACCATTACAACATATTTTTACTTGAAGTCAAAAGAGGCATCAAACTATATGTACCAATAACAACTCTCAAAACCAGAAAAAACAGATTACCCAAAACAATAAGGAAGCTTCAATCCAAAAATAGATCACTTTGGCAGAAAAACAAATCTGGTCACGTTGCCAACTTCAAAAGCCGATACAAAAATGTATGCCACCAGATAAAAGCTGAATGCACCAATTATCACATTCAAAAAGAGGAAAACCTTCCACGCACCAATTCCACCCACGCTTTCTACAATTTTGTAAACAACAAACTAAAAGACTCAAGGTCCATCCCAACGCTGAAAGGGCTTAATGGTAAAGACTGCAATGATGACACCATTAAAGCCAACGTCTTTAACACATTCTTTTGTTCAGTATTTGTAAACAGCAATGGATCATGCCCAGTATTTCTTAGTCGATCCACAGACAACTACAATGATCTAATGCATATCAATTTTACAGAAGACAATGTTGAAAAAGCACTACGCAATCTAAAACCATCTCTATCTATTGAACCAGACGGAATATGTGCCTACTTCTTTAAAAAGCTATCCGCTGCCATAGCCGAATCTCTAAGCATAATCTTTGTAAATCTTTCAGGACCAGCTCCTTGCCAAACCTATGGTACAAGCCATGGTCATCCCCATCTTCAAAAAGGGAGAACCCAGCCTAGTTGAAAATTACAGACCAATATCTTTATGTTGCATCACCTGTAAAGTCATGGAATCAATTATTATTAACCAATCCATTATCCTCCACTTAGAGACAAACAACCTACTCTCTAATAAACAATTTGGTTTCAGAAAAAAAACTATCCTGTAATCTGCAACTCTTACACTGCAAAAACATACGGACTACACAACTCGATCAGGGCAAAGCAATAGATGCAATCTACATAGACTTCTGTAAAGCCTTTGATTCAGTGGTACATGACAAACTACTCCTAAAACTAAAATCTTATGGTATCTCTGGACACCTGCATAACTAGATAGAAGCATTCCTGTCAAATATACAACAAATGGTCAAAATCGGGAGCATCCTATCAAATTCTGTACCTGTCAACAGTGGTATCCCCCAAGGCAGTGTTCTAGGACCAACTCTCTTCATACTCTATATAAATGACCTCTGTGATCATATCAAGAGCAACTGTGTTCTCTTCGCTGATGATGTAAAGTTATTCAACACCACAGAAAAATACTGCTACCCTTCCAAAAGACCTCGACTATGTATCAGAATGGTCAAACAAATGGCAACTTCAAATCTCAACAAATAAATGCTCTGTCTTACATATTGGCAAAAAAATAATAATCAGAAAATAAAATACAGGCTGAATAGTTAACACCTAGTTGATGATCCAAAACTCTGTCAAGGATCTTGGAGTACTCATCTCAAATGACCAAAGTGCTAGAGCCCACTGTAACTACATTGCCAAAAAGGCATTAAGAGTTGTTAACCTAATCTTACATAGCTTTTTCTCTGGTAATATTACACTACTAACTAGAGCATACAAAACATTTGCTAGACCAATACTTGAATACAGCTCATCAGTCTGGAACCCACATTATGTATCTGATATTAACACAGTTGAGAAAGTCCAGAAATATTTCACAAGAAGAGTTCTCCACTACTCTACTCATTGCAGAATACCTTATGCCACCAGACTTGAACTTCTAGACCTAGAAAATCTAGAACTACGCCACCTTTGGTCTGATCTACGTATCGTATATAAAATCATACATTGCAGTGTCCTACCTGTCAATGAATATTTCAGCTTCAACCATAACAATACAAGAGCATACAATAGACACAAATTCAAGGTTAACCTTGATTGCAGGAAATACAACTTCAGCAACAGAGTGGTCAATGTCTGGAATACTGTACTTGACTCTTTGGTTTCTTCCCCAAACCCCAAAAACTTTAACCTTAGACTGCCTACTATTGACTGTCTACCCTTTCCTAAGAGGTCTGTAGGAGGCGTGCATAAGCGCACCAATGTGCCTACCATCCCTGTCCTATTGTTTCTTTTTATTTTTCTTATATGTATCCATTTCATGTATTCCTACCTATGTTTATAGTTATACCTATTATCTTGTAAGCAATTGACAAATCAAATAAATAAATTAATTAATTAATAATAAAGTAAAAAAGTGGGGAGAAGGGAAACTGAAAATGCTGGCTGATCTATCATTTATAAGGTGTCTGGGATAGTGGACATAGAAAAAGAAAAAGCAACAATAGGAAAGGGCCAGTTTGATGTGGTCTGTGGCAGAAAACTAGCAGGGTGATCTTGGGCCAGTCACTCTCTCTGGATAGAACCATTTCCAGGGAGAGGAGTGCAGAGGAAAGGAGAGGAGAGAGGAGAGGCTTCCCAAGAATAAAATCAAGGATTAGTTGAAAATTAACTCAGGTAGGCAAGCAAGTACACACACGCACACAGACACAAACTGTATGGATTATTTTTTAACTTGTACATCCAAACGCAACTTCGGTTCTTGTGATAATATGTCCAATGATATATGTTTGGCATGAAAGATAAATGCCTTTAGTTTGTGATTCATTACATAGGTGTACAATTTTGCTTCCCAGGTATACACATGGCCCATAGAAGTAGATTTCAGGCTGAACACACCATTCTTGGTCTTCAAAACTCCAAGATGGCAGCAAAGGGCTGTAGTTTTCTATATTTTTTCATCTAGTGATTTTCTGGAGTTTACTATCCAAACATGGTATCCTTTCTACAGGTTCTATATAGTTAAAATATTTTCAAAAGGCCTCCCTTTATAATATGTCTCTCTTTCCCTACTGTCCACTCACCAGAAGATACGGATTTACTCTTTCCCTCAAGCAATTATTATTAGTACTTATTTTACATTGTTATTCATTGTTGTTGTTCAGTTCTAAAATGTGCAGAGTGTACATTGTATTAAGGGGAAAACACTAGCAAAAATCATATACACATGTATAGAGAAGAAGAAATGAAGAAAAAATGAAGAAAAAATGTGTAGAATTACTTTATTGTAAAAATACAACTGCAGGAAGGGGGAAAATAGAAATGAATAATTGAAGCATTAGTGAAATATATGTAGCTTGACAGCTGCATCCACTTAAAATATGCATATATGGAATTGAGAAAATATTTTGGAAGAAGGCATGACTAATTAAGCAGACAATTGTAAGTGATTGGGTAGCATATTCAACTTTTATGTGAAGGAGAAGGGTAGATGGGATTTAAGAACTACCGAGGATGGTACAGTATTGCAAAGCAGTGGGAGACTATCATATATACAGAAACTTGATATTATTAATGTGAAGAGGCTTGGTATGAGGTTCTTTATATTTAAAATATGTTGAGTCTATTCTAAGCCTTACAATACTATTTAGGGAAGAGAGCTCTTGCCATGAAATGCTAGCGATATTAAATGGGACACACTGAAGGAACTCTAGAGAAGCAAAAATGAGAAGATCAGAGATTGCCCATTCCTGCCTTGTGGTATTGAACAAGGATATTATCAAGTGCAACCTTTTGTTCAATTCCCTCATGAACTACTAATTTGTTTGTACTGTATCTTCTTCCTAGTAGCTATGATTTCCAGCTGACTCAAAAAAGTATAATTCTGCCTAATTCAGCTACCTGATCTCTCTCAAAAAAAAGCCAATTCACTCCATCTAGCAAAGTCATAATTTTTCTGCCACTTTAGAATCTCTTTTCCCTCTCGGGCTTCCAGGCAGTAATTTATGCTGCTGTTTATTTCAATGTACCACTCCTCTCTTTCTCTCAAGAAATTTATCATTACAACCAGTGATGGGATTCAGCCAGTTTGCATCAGTTTGGGCTGAATGAACTGGTTGTTAAATTACCCACCCTCTATCAAAGTGGATCCTGGGTGCTGCGCTGTGCTGCATTGGAGAAATGGGCAACAGAGCGGCCTGCAAGAGGGAAGGAGAAGGCCACTTTCCCTCTTTCTTCTCCCTCCTTCTCTTCCTCTTTTCCCCATGCCAGCCACTCTGTTGTCCATTTCTTCATTGCAGCACAGCACTCAGAATCCACTTTGATAGGGGGGTAATTTAACAACCAGTTCATCCAGGGTCAGATTGGACCATGACTCCCACAACAACAACCTGACCCTGAGTGAACTGGTTGTTAAATTATTTGAATCCCACTGCTGATTAAAATTGTAATAAGGTGTCAGCCTGTAAAAAAGATTGTAATAATCTGAAAGCACACCAAAAGTTCTCCTAAGTATGTAAAAGCCTGACCCATACAACATATTAGCATGAGTATCAACACAAATATTTAAACTAATGGCAAGGTTTTGCTGCCTCATATAGTTCCTGTAAATAATCCTTATTTTCCTTAAAATTAAATAATCTGCTTTAATAATCTTTGTACAGGCTGCATCTGGCTCTTTAACACATAACCACAGACCCGCGGTCATAGTGTTTTCCAAAATGTTCGGATCACCCCTATTTTTAGAAATGTACTGTTACGGTTGTGAATAGCTTTTGTTTTCCCACCAATTAGAGTGTACGCAGCATCGCACTTGCATGAGTAGTTCGGTGTTTTCTGTAGTAGAATTTGAATTTGAATTGTGGTCATTTTGATCACAGATCTTTGTTAACGTATATATTTTTTATAATGTTGGGGCCATGTTTTCCAGCAAAAAGAATGTGATTTGGTGATCCAAACTTCAAAGAAACTGTTCTAACATGATATGAAGAAGCAGAGAGTGATCTGAGTGAAATGGAATCGGATTGCAATGAAAATTTTGTAATGGATGATGACGAACCTGCCTGCCACCACCAATTCTAGCATCAGCAATGATGAAGCTCCCAATTAAATTGGTGACCAGGTACAATCCACGTCATGCAATAATTTCTATGGCAAGAACAAATTCAAATGGTCTTCTGCACCTTTTGGAAGAAATAAATCCAGTACCATTAGTCACAATATTGTAGTGCAATTACCTGGACTATGGCCAACAGCAAGAGCTGTCATTATGACTTCATGTCTTAATAGCATAGCCGAAATAGTATGTCTGTGGTTAAGTGTTAAGAGCACAAAGCACATTCTTTAACACATGGGTGTCACATTGCCATCGTGTGATGTTTCGTGATCCTTTTCCCTTTTGTGGAGCTAGGGTGGGCATGGCCTGTGCATGACACATCTGGCCCATGGCCGCCAGCTTGATACCCCTGCTCTAACACAAGCAGTTACAGTATTTGGGGCTGGTTTTAAATGACAACATCCAAAGCTAGTTCAAATAATCTTCAATATATGATGGTAATTGAGCCCAAAATTATAGTTTTAAGTCATTGCAGTTGTTAAGTGGGTCACCCTGTGACTGTGCCTGATTGTATGATCTTTTTGTGGCGGTGGTTAAGCAAACATGGCTATTAAGCAAATGTGTTGTTCTTTAAGCGAATGATTATTGAATGGACAATTTTTTGTTGGAAAAAAGAAGTAAATTCCAGAAACCAGCAAAACGACGACAACAACAAACAAGTCACATGACTGCAATATGCTGCAAATGGCATAAAGGTGAGCCAGTTGCCAACTACCCAAATGTGATTATGTGACCATAGGGTGTTGTACAGCAGAACTTTCAAATTGGGTCATTGGTACCTTTTGGGAGGATCCATCTTAAGTCCAAACAATTGCTAATTGTTGACAGGTTGTTAAGTGATGATTAGCTACATCTCCATGCTATACAAGGTATATCCAAAAGTTTACATTTCTAATGTAATTTAATTCATGTTCTCTGTCTCTCTGTCTCTGACTCTCTTTGTTTTCTTAAAAAAACAAACAAACCAGAATGAATAATCTTTGCTATCATGCCTGATATACAATATAAGAAAATACAATATATTTGTTTCTTCAGACTTCCTAGATTCAACCCTACATTAAATATTTTCTATTAAAATTCATTTCTCTTTTTTTATTTCTTGCCAAGTTTCTTCTTAACCTCTATTTTTGACTCATTCATTGGCCATTTCTAGCTAGAGTTAGAGAAGACATTTCTTCACCTGATTTTTTTTTTATCAATGTATCTGTCTATATATGCTCAATCTCTATGGTAACACTTATAGACGTGCATGGTATAACTTCCAATTTCCTTTAGAAGCCAAACAAATGTCTATTAAAGAAAGTGCACATATATTAAGGAACTGATTCACCTAATGCTAGTACTACTTTTTTTCCCTAATACTAGGTGAGAACTTGTGCAGACTTGAAAATAGATATTAAAATGCATTCATATTTTGTGCTGATTTCCCAATTTGCAAACTTCCTCTTTCATTCAATCCTTTTTTAATCTTGTGCATTATGAATCTAAGTTCACTTTACACTTTGAAAACCCATTTATTTTATTGTTCTTTAATGATCCTTCAGTGACCAGTAACTTAGGTAGTCAATAAGCATAGTTAATACCTGCTACAAATACTGCAAATAACAATAGACATTTTATTGTTATGACTCCAGTAACTTACTATAGTTCTACCCATACATTAAATATCTGTCAGTTAGGCAATGCTTAGGGCAAAACTAATGTTACAAGCAAGCAAAATCCAGCCAACCCATGGTATGCAACATTGAATTTGCAATGCAACATTATTTCATTATGAGTTTTCGTGCCCCATAAAGTTGATGAGAGGTGGTGGGAATAAGAAATATTCAGAATGTTCTCATTATCATTTGATTTACCTTTGTACTGGAGGTGCATACTGTGACTGTTGCCTCAAGAACTATAACTAGAAAAAGAGATGAAGAAGAATACAAATCCTGAATGGAGCAGTCAAAAGACTTTATGCTGCTCTTCTATAAAGGTAGATCCAATGATATGATTCTTTTAGGGAATGGTTAGGGAAAAGGAGGTTCTTATTGCTCCTAATTGTCAATGGTGAGGCATTTCATTGGGCCATATAAATGTTCTGACCCAGGCTTCGTCAAACTTAATAAAACACGAACTGAATTTAAAAGTAAAACCTTTTTAATACGATGCTGGGAATTACTTGCATTCCCAGCCAAAACTCACTATGCACAGTTCCTCCAGATAAGAGCACACTTTTCAGTGCTGTAGAATGCTTGCCAACAAGCAGACATCCAATTAAGGCTTAACATAAATCAACCCAAAAACCTAGAAAAAAAAGACTAGAGCACAGAGCTTTACAAAGGACTCGGAGATTACTGAATTGCTTTGCTTCCTGCAAAGCGTTTGCTCACTGAGGTCTGACTTTTATCCCTTATGGGAGGGGCAGTCACCTCCCAGCCTTACTCCCAAGTTACCCCTTCTGCTTTAGTTGCTCTCGCCTTCTAGCAGCTCTGCGCGCACACGCACTGGGAACAGGCTCCCTGGCCTCCTTTGCTTAGCTGCTGCCAGACTCAGAAAGCTCCGAAGGCAACACCCCCCTCTCAGATGGTCCTGGCCCCATCCCTGCATCAGATGCAGGACCCTTGTCCAAGTCCTCGCCAGACTCCCTGACTGGTTCCCTTTCGTCCTCAACTGTCTGATACTTCTGCCATCCGCACCGGCTGCCGGCGAACCACAACAATAAATATGTTGGTTTAATGTATCATATGTCTTCCTTACAATGTTAATTTAAAGAAAGAAAAAGAATTTCTCACCATCATCACTACAGAGCAGATTTTTCCAGGCCATTTCTGGACAAACAGAAAAGCTTTGAGTCTATTCCCAGACAAAGGGCTGAGATGGCAAACAAAAGCGAAGGGCTGAGATAGCGAACAAAATTATGCAGCCTGCCTTATCCCATTTCTAATTAATTAGATTGAGACTAATGACCAGTCACAGGTGCACCTATGACTATTTTCCTTGATTGCTCATTACTGGACTACTACATTTGATTACTTGTAGCAATTCCATCAGAAAGCTCAAGCCACACTGTGCCTCAAGCCACAGATCTTGCCAACCTTATGCCTGCCTGATGCCTCACTTATTTATGCAAATCACAAATAATGCTGCAGAAAAAAAGGAATGAACGGGCATGCACGAGCACTTTGTGTAATACTTTCCAAATGAGAATTCAAGGAGCCACTTTGTCAACTGCAGTTTTTGTTATGTCTCAATTTTGGTACTGATTCATTCATTCCCCCCTCCTTTATATCATTTGGATGGGTTGGTGGTTTGTGCTCTACTGCTTAAGTACAGAGCACCAAATTTAGATCATATTGGAGATTATTATCATACAGATGGCATCAAATCTCCACACACCAGGCAACCTTGCTCAGTGGTTGCATGTGCATGTAAAACAGGCATGGGGAATTCAGCTGTGGGAGATTCCTTATTTTATTGCCTGCAGTTTCCTTTAGAATGAAGGATGTTATTAGTGAACACAATGGGAATTTAGAAGCACATCTGAAACAAAAATGGAAATAACTAATGACAAGCCATTGGAATCAACAACTTTTAAGGTAAAAAAAATGATACCTGATGCCAGAAATCTCATGAGGGATTTTTGTTTAAAAAGGAGTAATAAGCATCTCTAAATAAACTACTGATCTGTGCTGTCATGAAATGATTTACATGCCTTATTCCACTAGGTTCATATTATGAAAATATAAAAATACCCCAGCATTTTCAGTCACTCAATTCTTTTTATTCAATAATGCTTCCCAATTTCCCTTTTTACTTTCAGCATAGCTCAGTGGCAAGTCGATGCCCTGAAAATTTCAATTTACATATCCTTTTGGAGGGATTGTATTACACATTGTTGAAACTCTTTCCCTTGAAAGATATCAATTTAAAATTAACAACAACAGCAACAAAACTAAGCTGAAACCTTCAGCTCCTACCAAATTTCTCTTACATGTGATTGAAAATTTTGGGTCTAGCTAGCAGCTGAGTCATTGGGACAAAAATATCTATTATGCCATCAACTGTTCTATAAATTGTTCTGGACTAGTCCAGACTTGTCTTCATTCTTTACAGATTTATTCAGAGATTTTGGCACCATAGACATGCTCATGTTTGCAAGTCTAGAACTTTCAGAGAAACACCATAGAGTCGGTGCTGACCTTCCTTGCCTTAATAGCTGAGTTCATAGAACAATCCAATGACCAATACTCACATATTCTCTTCGAAAAATGATCAGTGAATGGGCTCTGGGAAACTCTGAGGGGTGTGTGTGTGTGTGTGTGTGTGTTCATTAATCCTCTCACTTCTAAGACCAAGGTAAAATATCATATTACAAAAATATTGCAGTGCTTGCCAAGGCATTATCCAGAATTATTGTAGTGTGATCTGTGGGAATTCCACAATGGGGAACATAGGTGGCTGTTCTGATGCCTTCTAGGCAGCTTGGTAGGTACTACAAGCAATCTTCTTCCAGATTACTTATACCAGGGGTCTTCAAACTTTACAGCTTTAAGACTTGTGGACTTCAGCTCCCAGAATTCCTCCTCCAGTCATGTTAGCTCAGGGATTCTGGGAATTGAATTTCACAAGTCTTAAAGCTGTAAAGTTTGAAGACCCTTGACCTGTACAATTGAGACAAGTTTGAGCCACTCTTGGAAAGTGATTATGGAAAAGGCAAGTGCTTGGTAGGGGCACTACTGGGTTTTCTCAATCCTACTGCTGACCAAGAGCTTTTCTATCCACATCTGCCCTTGGTCAACAAAAGAGTAAATCGGTGTAGATGAGCAGATGTGTCAATGGTGCTACCTCTTCCTACCATCATTCTTTTACACTGGCTCACGTAAATACATGCCAGATGTGGCTTTGAGCTGACCATTCCAATGAAATTCCATGTGACCCACACTGCTGAATCAGTGGCCTCCTATGAACTGAAGGATCTCTCAGCTGAATATTATTGGTGCAACCTACACCAGGGCTGTCAAACTCTCAGGCCACAGGCTGATGCGTCACGTGCTGGCCATGCCTACGCCCAGTTTAGCAAAGGGTAAAAAGTCCCAATACATCGTGTGATGATGCTATAATGACATGAGTTGAAACCCCTGACCTACAGGATTCCTTGCAGCCTCTGTCTGAGGCATCATAGCCTGGAATTTGCTTGAACTACCCACTAAAACCTTTTGGGGAGTTTGAGAGAAACCATTAGCCCAATAAAGCTTTGGTATGTCATTTACTCTTGTACTGTCAGCCCTTTGAGATAAGCAAGGTCTGAAAACAAGAATTGCTAGGAATCTTGAAATTGCCCCTTTAATGAGGTTAGGGCATTGAAATACAATTGTGAATCCCTATCAAAGTCATTATCTACTTCAGTTAATATCTAACACAGGCCATCACCCTTAGTTTCTCACTTTCTGCTCAATAACTGAGAGAGTCCAGCAGCACAAAAGGACACATCCTTTTGACCTCCTTACCACCACCAAGCATGACAAAAGCCTGCACTTAGAAAAGCTTCTTTTATACTGCTGGATTTTGGTAACTGCTTGCCAATTGATGAATAATCCATTCTAATTAAGCAACATGTCCTCCCTTTTCACTAAAACAATAGTAGTATTTTTAAAAATACAAATTGAATGTCACAATATTCTATGTATTTCTATAGATGTATTTCTGTACTTGGTCCATTGTTTTGTCAAATGTCCCATAAGCAGTTTGAGTGAAGGGAAGTTCAATTGTTTAAAAATGTAAAGAATGCACAGAAAATCATCAAAAGTCAGTTACCATGGCACCAAACCTCTACTGAATTCCAAACACCTGGGACTTACAATGCTGGCTTGCCAGCAATTCTGCATTTAAAATTCAGGCACCAGTCCCATAGCTATGACCATGCCAGTATGTTGCCATACTGGTGAATTAGATTGGGCAGAATGAAAGAACAGCTCTGTGTGTGTATATTAGGAGCTACAGCAGGAGGGAAGTAAGGCTGCTGTATGATGACCCAGGAGGTGAAAGGTAGAGCAAGCCAAGAATTCTCTTCAATGGAAATATAGTCATACTCTAACATCAATATGTAAAAATAGTCATTTATGAAGTAACATTCAACAATCCCTGTTGGGATTTCCATATCCATGGATGCAACAGCAGTGGCACAGATAGAAGAGAAAGCTGCAATTATAATGTCCCATGAGTGATCAGCTCATGCTACTCCAGTGCTGGAACACTATATCTTGATCAGAAAGATCCATCAATTCTAATTGCATAACTACTCCATTCTACTTTACTATTATAGTCTTTACCTTGATTTGCAACAATTCAAGAGTGAGGTTTACATTTCCTTACAGTCCTACCTATGGTTCCCTTCACCTATTAGCTGTAGCTAGGATTTTATTATACTAAAAGTTTCAATGATTGGATCAAATTCATTTATCAAGTTTCCAAATATCTAAGGATGCAACATTTATTCACTATCTAAAAGAAAGTCACAAAGGTGTTAGTAGTTAAGATAAGTACGATAATTAAGAAGTTAAATGAGAAGCTAAAAGGAAATCGAGGTAATATGTCCAAGCACTGCCTCAGCTACCACATTGGGTTCCATCCTTAATTGGTCAGGATCACTTCTCATTTTCCTTCACCAGTTCTCAAACATTAGTTGCTCTAATATTTCATCTCCTGGAGGATCTTGCTAAGCCAAAGATTCTGCCAAACTCATCCAATAGAGACAAGCCAATCACATTAAATACTCAGAGAGACTCATGTTGTCAGCAGCCAATCAGATATTCAATAAAATTGCCCACCAAAATCATTGACAAACTCCCCCAGAACCTTCAGAACCTTAAATCCTGTTCTATTAAATATCTCAAGAAAACCATCTGGATGGCTCCAATTATCCTACAGAAGTCGTGGATAGCAGTTAGTTTATCTGGACCAGGTAATGATCTGACCATAACAAAAGGCTGCTGGTATCACTTCCAAAGTTGGTTCAGAAAACAACTTTAAAGGAAACAGAGATTTTCCCTTGTGCCAAACTATTTATTGAGCCAAAGACTATTCAAAAAAAGGCCACAAAAAAGCCACAAATTTCTGAATTTCTTAGACCTAATATCACAGAAACTGAAATCTCACTATACCAAAAGGTGGCTGATTCTAATGTACACCCAACAGTTCTTATCACAAGGAAAATAATACCACAAAATATTATGGTGATACCATAATATCAAAAGGAAGATTAACACTTTAAAAGGGATCAATAAATACATTTGGGAAGATATAAATAAAAAGAATAACATGTCTGAAAGAATCCCACTGTTGTAAAAATTATAGGTCAGATTTGGGAATTAAATGCCCTGATTATATTGAATGTATTTTTCACTTGGATTTGTTTAGAAACTCCCCCACTTCTCTAGTAAAGTAAGAACATCTATAGGAAAAACAAAGCAAAGCAAAACAAGAAAGGCTTCACAATTCCCCTAGAATATAAATGTGTAATTGCTACTTTTGTAAAACATAAATATAGATGTTTAAATACTGATTAACAACTAAGCCTGAGACATTATACGTATTTGTAGTATGGGCTTGTTGATGACTATCTTTTCTGAGGCAATCCTGATGCCCTTATTCCAAATTTGATTGCAGTTTTTTATTATCTTACTCTAAAAAAAGAAGAAACTTTAGAGTCATGCACATAAACAATATGGACACTGAAAAAAAAAAAATTCCCCCAGATAGATTGCTAGGAAATATCCTCAATAGTTTTCAGATGTACCAAGAATTGCAAAACTATAATCAACATTTTTGTCTTCCAAAGACATGAGCAAGTGTAGCTTCGTATGCTCTCCCACCATTTGCACGGCCCGGTTCCCAACAAGCCATGGACCAGTCCTGGGGATTGGAGACCCTTGCTATAGATCACTTGGGTGTACACCCTATCTTGGTAAGACTGAGGAAAAAGACCTCAGTTTTTGCTATATTAATCAGATATTTAAGGTTCAAGCAAATAAACAACAGTGAAGCAACAAATGCTAAAATTTATGTAGCACTCTTAAGTTTTAGAAGTGCTTCAGGTATTTCATCACAATATTTCTCACCAAATCTATAATGTAGGCTGATATTATTATTATTATTATTATTATTATTATTATTATTATTATTATTATTATTATTATTATTATTATTATTATTTGTTTGTTGCCTGGTCAGTCAGTTGTTTAGATTAGATTTGGCACTTTTATCTACCTATCAAATCCTTCCCAAGGATTTGGGGTAGACAAATGTTGTTTGATGGCTTTAAATGTATTATCACCAAGACATAAGGTGTCCCAAGTAAAAGCTTCCTTTTGCAATTGACTGATCATGAGTTTGTCAATGCTAATGATGGTGGTACTCCAGATGTTTTGGGATTGCACCCAAGTCACCTATTATTATTGATACTATCTTTGCTTCTTCTTCTTCTTCTTCTTCTTCTTCTTCTTCTTCTTCTTCTTCTTCTTCTTCTTCTTCTTCTTCTTCTTCTTCTTCTTCTTCTTCTTCTTCTTCTTCTTCTTCTTCTTCTTCTTCTTCTTCTTCTTCTTCTTCTTCTTCTTCTTCTTCTTCTTCTTCTTCTCTCAATGAATCTATTTGTATTTTCAGGGTTTTGTGTTTTATGATTTTCTTCAATGCTTTCTCTTTCTGCTGTCTCCAGGTTTTGCTACATCCACTTATCCAGACATCCAAATGACAATTTTCCTATCCACCATTGTCAAGCAGGTTACTTTTCCCAACAAAGAAAATCAAGAGGTTACTCAGCTTGGAGGGGGAGGGAAGGCTTTGAGGTTCATCATCGTTCCAAAGTAACATCTCCTCCCCTGAGGAAAATTATGGCAGTGATTATATTATTAAGTTCCACATTACAAGGTGATTGAAACACAATATGTTGCCTGAATAAATGTGTTTCAGATGACTGTTGAATTTGTTTCTCATCAGCTATTAAAACTGCCATTTTGTGTCTATTCCAATCTTCCAAAGTACAATTTCATGATTTTGGTTCTGAATCAGTTTTGGAAGCATTGAATAAGAAGACATTTGTCATTCTGCAAAATAATACACTTAAAAATATTTCTCAAAAATGCCATTCCGGAGAGAAAGCTACTACCCTACTTATTTGTATTCATCAATGTGACTGCTATCCCCCAACCTATGGAAATGTTTCAGTTATAACAGACTGGTTTTAAAGAAGACTAAGAACTAATCATTATATGTTGAAAAAGCCCCTGCATGATTAAATCAGCCAGTGATTTAACAGATTCAACAGAAGACATCAAAAGGCTTTTTCCCACTAGATTCATCTTCATCTTCTTCATTCAGGTGCAGGATAAACAGCCATCTGTCAGGAATGATTTAATGCATGCATTTTGCACTAAATGTCATTTCTAACTCTGTGCTTCTAATGCAAGGCTTGATTTCTTTTAACCTTGAAAAATATCAGATTTTCTCTCATTCTGATGCCCAGAGGTATTCAAAATTGTACTACTTTTCTTTTTTAATTAAAAAGAAATCTTTATTTTTTTTCCATTGGAGTGGGGGTAGGCAGTGGGGATTATGGCTTTCACTTACTGCTTTTTGAATTTTACACTTCCTTTAGCCTGAGCAATACAACTACTCATAAAAGGTTTTTGTTGATTATCAAATCAAATCTGTATTATGGTTATAGACTCACATAAGGAGGGTGGAGTGCAGTCAATGAAAAAGTATAGAAGATACGTCAGATATGGATCAGACAAGGTAGAAGATATAAAATATGTATTATTGAGATATAAAGTTTATATAGAAAACAAGAGTCTAAAAGAATCTGAAAGGAGGAGTAGGAACATTAGACGTTAGAGTATTAGGAGCAAAAGAAGGATGCACAGGAACATAAGAGTTAGTATGTGGAAGACTATATCAAATTACAGAGCAATCTAGTATGGCAAACGGGATGCTCATTAAGTTTAGTTTATGGCACAGATCATCATCTGATGAATGTTAAGCACTGCTGTGCTGAACCTGGCAACAATGTATATTGTTACAGGGTTGGAAGCTGAAAGCAGCAGGGAGGTGGATAATTATCCTATGTATCTGGGTATTCATGCAATAATGGGGAGATGAGGTAAGAATGTCCCTGTAATATTAAACTAAGATGACTTATTAATACTGCAAATTAATATATAATATTGATTACTATAATTGAAGGCTATTCGGAAGCTGCAGCTGTTGCAGAATGCAGTGATATAAGCAATTTTGAGTTCCCCAAGGTTTGCACATGTAACACACCTTTGTTAAGGGCTGCATTGGATGCCAGTTTGCTTTCGGGTCCAAACCAAGGATATTGAAGGTTATCACATTCAAAGCCCTTCATGGGACCAGGTAACCTGAGAAACCCTCTCATTCTTATTTCATCAACTTATCCTACCCAACCTGTCAAGCAGAGAGGATATATTGTGGGCCCTGCTGGTTAAAGAAGCTTGACTGGCAAAGTCTAGGAAAAGAGCTTTCTCTGCTGTTGCTTCCATCCTTTGGGATGTATTGCTTTTAGAACTGATGGACACCCCCCATTTTTCTGGCCCTAAGACCTGGTTTGGCCAACCAGCATGGGAGTTGAAGAGTGACACACAACTTTGGGATTGGTTAGTGGCTTGAGGGCTCTACTTTTTTAACTCTTTGAACTCTCATAATTTCAACTTTTTAATTCTATTTTAACATTTATATTATTTTTATTTGTAAACCTTCCAGATAAAATGGACATGATAGAAATTTGATAAGAAAACAAAGCAGGCACTGGAAAAAGCAAATGCACTGTTGTTTCTGTGTGTCCAAAATCATCAACACATTCTCTTTCTGAATAGGGAATACCCAGAATTGGCCTTCAAGATCAGCCAAGAGGAGGCAGTAACATCATGTCAGAACAAAGTCCCTCTGATGTTTAGGGAATTTGAGTTTAATTAACTATACCATAGTGGTGGCATAATATCTGTTGGATTCACTGGCATTAAACATTGGGAACCTGGCTAGATCCAAATGATGCTCTGTGACTGCTACAAACTATTTAATGAATGTTTTGGCCTGATCATATTCCATGCTGAGTCAGAAGACCTGCATGGATGTCAAGGAAATAAGACGGTTTTTTCCTTGTAGAAGATGACATATCATAGACTCGTCTTAAGGAATTTAAGGATAACAGATGAATTCCAATACACATTTTAAGCAAAGTAGTCTCTATGGGCTTTCTGACTGCTAGCAGAATAGAGGATTACCCATCTCCCAATGTTTTAAACAGAAGACCTGCCCAATCTTGTGGCCATACTGTATATGCTCCAGGAGTGGCTCTAGGACCCTTTTGACAAATGCCATGATTTTAGTTTTCTAATGATTGAGTTCTATCTAATTTTCCTAATTTTCCTTGCAGGCCTGTCTTAGTGTTCACAGTGCTCTTTTAAGGCCAATAGCTGTTCTTGAAAATATTACTGCATTATATCTATAGAGTAGAATAGAGACATGTCTTCCAGAACATTTTACAGAATAAAAATTTGGGTTGCGGAGATGGCCAGCCATGGAGTTGATATAGAAGTTAAATAAAATTAGGATTGATATGCAACCTTACTTGATGCCTTTCTCAGTTTCAGAAGCACTGGTGAGGTGGCCCTGGGGCTTACATCTTTCTTTCAGTGAGGTCCTTTCATGCAGAATATGTATTAAATAAGGAAGATTTTGGTCAATCAACAAGGCCACCAGTTTTTCCTATAATTTACTTTAGGATATAGAATCAAATATTGCTTTGAAATACCATAAAGAGAGGTCATATTGTGGGAGGGTTTTTTAAAAAATAAGATGATGATGTACTAGGCACTGATAAATGATCGATTGGCTTCCCCTAAAACCAGATCTGCAAATATGTTTTCTTGATCTGGCCATTCATGGAATTTCCATTGTAGATGTCTTATGTAGAGTTTGCTGATTCAGTTTAAGAAACTGGTCAGCATATAATTACCAGAAACATCCCTTTTTACTTTTTAATATATAAGGACAATGCTCACAAGTCCCAATTTTTGTTGTTTTTCCAGATCCATATGCATCAATGCAGGTAAAGAGTGAGGCCGGACTAGAAGGCCAGACATTGAAGCTGATTTTAACAGCTTCAAAAGGGATTAGATCTTCTGTGTCCTTCCATGGTCTTGGTTGAGTAACAAGTGTTCTTTGTCACTGATGCCTACATTGGCAATTTTATGTAATTTTACTAGGCTTCACTTTCAACAAAGGTGTCCATATAGAGTTCCTGAATGCAGGTCCCTGGGAGTTCATGACATTCCAGCATGGATCGATCATTGCTTTGGGAGCTTGATGGGACATGCCAGAATGAGGCTGAGTCATTGGAACTGACTGCCTAAATGAGTCATGCCCATTTATTTTTCATGCCCTCTTTTTTCTTGCGTGCCAGCACTTATTTGTAGTATCTCTTCTGCCGGAGGAGGTTCAAGTTCATCTGTCAGCATCGTATTGGATTTCTAAGCCTGGTAAGCGGTAGTCAGGAATATGCATTTAACACTTACAGTATTTGACTAGGGAAGTAGTAAAACTTTCAAATCAATTGTTCAATTTTGGCAGCTGAGGAGATAGAGAGGTCACAATAATATTCCATCTATAGCCATTTGAGTGGATTTCTAGGAGAAATTGCTTTTTCTGTCATACATGGTAATACTTGGCTGTACCAAGATGCCCTGATGAAGTCATGGGACAGACTGCCAGAACGCCAATGTGGCCAGCTTCCATTTTAATCCTCTGATTGCCATGGAGAATTTGCAGATTAAGAGCTTGCTAGAAGCTGTCCACTTTTACTGTAATGTCATTTAGCTACTGAAATATAAAGATCAGAGTTTATCTGCAAAATAATGTAGTAGTGGAGGAGGTTATCTGTACTACCTCCTTGCTGTGGAAAGTGACTTGCATGGAAGCTTTGGAGGGCTGAGGACTGTTTTGTTACTGGCTTCTATGCTGTCATATTCCTTGGGAACAGTGGTGGGATTCAACTTTTTTTTAATCACCAGTTCTGTAGACATAGCTTGGTGGGCATGCTTTGCGCGCACACAGTAGGTTTGATATTGACCTTCTCCTGCAATCCTGCAATCTCCCTGTGTGTTAAACAGCTGACGCGCGGCAATCCACTGTGCTTCGCGAAGCAGCTGAGTTTCAAAAACAGGAAATAAAGGTCAGCATAGAGACGGGTGGGTGGACGGGCCCAGCAGCTGATCGTCAGAGTGAACCGGTTTGCTCACAAATGATCTTCAGAACTACCGGTTTGGCTGAACTGGGCTGAACCTGTGGAATATCACCCCTGCTTGGGGGTTGTGAGAATCCTAAAGCTGTAGATCTGTAGATCTGTTACTCACATTTTGTGTTGTCTCTGCAGTGGGGAGATAGGAGTCATTCATCTATTTCTCTACCTTTTTGGATTTATGGTGCCTAGCATCATTATTAGGATTTGTCTGAATTCTTTTCTTGCATCTGGATGGCATTTTTCGGCCATAAGACTCAGACAGAAAGGTTTTTATTGTTGTTTTCCATATCTAATATAGTTGTTATAATAAAAGATATTAAGAATCATAATATATATGAATTAAAGGCTATCTTACAGATCATTTAATTCAACCCATCCTTCAGTGCAGAAATCCATTAGACAATTCCTGATAGATAGTAATTAAGCCCATGTTTGGAAATCTCTAGCAACAGAGAATTCACCACTGTCCCAAATACCTTATTCTGTTGATTCTTAATACTTACTTTCAGGCATTTCCTCCTCATATATTCAGTCTGAATCTCCTTGTGTTCCTTGTGCTCTGCCCACAGTTTCTGTGAAGAACAGGTCTGTCTTTCTTGCACATGACAGCCTGTTAAATAGTCATTGGCCACCATCTTATCTCCCATAAATCTTCTCCAGCAATCCAAAACAATTTTGTAGTCAAATGTAGAATTTCACTCAGAGAAAATTTATTGTAAAACCAGAGAGCAGTGTGAACACATATTGGTATGCAATTTAGATAAGAAAAACCTTGGAAGCTTCGCAAATCATGCATTTTCCTGATGTTCCAATAATAAGGCCCCTTTATCCTTTCTTGAGGCAATAAAATATACAGCACTGAACAGAAACAAAGTATTCTTCTACAATAGATAGGCCTAATGCTTTGTGATTATTCCCGATATCTGCTAGGGATTAACTCTCCATCAATCAATTCAGCTACAGGGATAGTTGGGACCATCAATTCTATTTCTTTATTTTATTTTTTTAAAAATGTTGGATTAATATGAGCTGGTATTGCTCTCTGTTTATCTTACAAACGTTGGCTCCCCTCATCACAACTAAGTTATCAAAATATAGATTCTAGAGGTATATCATGTCTCATTCAAAATATGTTTCTGAGGATTCCTGAAAAAAAAAGTCATTGATGCTATCACTTTCAAAGATTGCAAAACCATTTCCAAATCTCTGAGTTTTCATCAATGCAGACTGACAAACAAAATCTCAAAATGGACATCAGTGAATTTTCTGCAAAGTAGCCATCTTGTCAAAGTCTCCACAAGAGTTCACATCCAGAAAGTCAGAAAGAACCCCAGAACAATATTGAGGGATATGCTGGTTTCTTTTACCAATTTCACTGTTTATAAATCCACTATTAGTTAAATGCATTGGGTAAAAATGGGATGATGATTATTATTAATAATTTATTAAATTTATATGCCACCCGACTCTCAGGAGCTCTGGGCAAATTATTCATGGAAGAGACACAAAGGAGAAGCTATGGTTCACTAAGGAAAACACTGATATAAAAAGTTGCCCAAAATAATTTGATATCTTTTTTAAAAAAAATCTTCCTTCAGTTCAGCAACTGACTGCTACTTGCAGTAATAGCCAGCACATGCTTCCTATAATTCATGATCAGGATGATCAGTTTCAACAAAATAACATCTGAGGATTTTCTAGCATGAACTTCGTTACAGTTCTTCCTACAATATTCAATGAGGCTTAGAGCATTCATTTCACCATTCCAAAGTGCTGAATGTGTTCTTCATTCTTTTGTTTTTTTGTAAATATTTTTAAAATGTTTATATATTGCCTTGCTGTCTGACCGTTTGCTTATCCTCTGACAAACAGATGGACTGCAACTCTCCTGCAAAATTAGCTGATTCAAAGCAGACACCATGCTTCCCTCAATGTTGGCAAGTCTTCCAGGTCCTGGAACATCATGGCCTTCTCAAGTGTTCACATTATCACCTCCAGTCTTGATAATATGTATCAGAAATACGTAGGCTTTGCTTGCATGTGAAAAAGGGACACATTATGGTTCATGGTGATTTATTTGAGAAGCCATTTCAGGATTTTTAAATACAGCTTGTAAAAACAGCTTCTAAATGCACTTTAGGGACAGGGAGTCAGTCTACCGTCAGGTGGTAACAGAACCCATTGTGTATTCGTGGCTGAATTTTGGTAACCTATTTTAACTTACTGAAGCCTGTAAGGAGAAGGAGGAAAGTGAGTGGAAGAAAAATAACTGAGCAGATCACCATTAAATCTTCACATCATTAGTTCACTTTTCTAGGTATTGCAGTAGATCTCACAAGAAGCCATTGCTTATTAGAAATAAGATTACTTCCTCTTAAAGTTGCTTTTTCAAGAGGCAATAAACCTACAGGGGCCTCAACAGCTCTCTAAAACAGGGGTGTCAAACTGGCAGCCCATGGGCCAGATGGGTCACATGTATGTGCACACCCAACCCAGCTCTGCAAAGGGGAAAAAACACTGCAAAATGCCATGTGACAGCAACTTGACACAGCACATTTGACAGCTGTGCTCTAAAAGAATGCAAATGACCAGCTGTCCCACCATCCAATTAGAGCTGAAGAAGCTGCTTGAATGAGAAGGGAAGCATCTTCAAAGGAAAAACAAAGTCTAGTTGCCTCTTGAAAAAGCAACTTCGGGGTAATCATGACTGGGTGATTAAGAATCTCCATAGACATTATTTCTCCTTCTCCTTCTCCCCCTCCCCCTTCCCCTTTCCCTTCCTTCTTCCTCCTCCCCCTCCCCCTTCTCCTTCCCCTCCTTCTTCCTTCTTCCTCCTCCCCTTCCCCCTTTCCTCCTTCTCCTCCTCCTCCTCCTCCTCCTCCTCCCCCTCCCCTTCCCATTCCCCTCCTTCTTCCTTCTTCCTCCTCCCCTTCCCCTTCCCCTCCTCCTCTTCCTCCTCCTCCTCCTTCTCTTCCTTCTCCTTCCTCTCCTTCTCCCCCTCCCCTCCCCTTCTTCCTTCTTCCTCCTCCCCCTTCCCCTTCCGCTTCCTCCTCCTTCTCCTTCTCCTCCTCCTCCTTCCTCTCCTCCTTCTCCTTCTCCCCCTCCTCCCCCTCCTCCTCCTCCTTCTTCTTCTCCTCCTCCCCTTCCCCTTCCCCTCTTTCTCCTCCTCCTTCCCCTTCCCCTTCCCTTCCTCCTCCTCTTCCTCCTCCTCCTGCAGTTTAATATCTTACTGTTGACATTGCTATTCAGTTAACAGCAGCTTGAACAAACAGGTAAAGCACCCTACCAATATACTATTACTTTTGCTCACTTCCCAGATTGTGATCTGGAAGTACAATGTTTACCCAGACTGTTTTTAAGGATCATGCTGCTGCTATTTATGACATTTAGTGACTTATGATTTTTTTGTTTAATAAAAATGCATACACAGGTTGAAATACAGATATACATTGATTTTGTAAAAAAAAAAAAATAAAGTCCACTTTCCCATTGGACCTCTAGGGGGAAAAAAATCAACCAGCACGCCTGCAAAATGCTATTGTTCGGACAGCTCTGAAACGATTATATACCTGTTTAGCTGCAATGTGTTAATGTAATCCAGAACTTTTGAATTTGAGGTCCCACCTTTCTGAGTAGACACATATAGAGTACTACTGTACTGCTAAGTTTTTGTAAAAACACTTTATTTACATTATCTTGAAAAGTAGTCAAAAGCATGACATGGAGGCACACCTCTTTTCAAATACTTTTTTACTTAGAGTTAAAGAAAATAATCTAACAATTAGTTCCCATGGAAACACATTTACTGTATTTTCCTGAACAAGAAAGGTCCTTGGCCAAGGCAATTAAGATAGTCACTAGTAGTATTTTTGGCACCATTAACCTTCTTTTATCCATATTTCCAATCTTGTAACAACATTTTAAATCTTCCTCTAAACCCTCACAAAAATATGAATAATAATGAGTAACAGATATGTTCTAAGATGCAAGGTTATCATTTGATGATTAATGCAGACAAATGCCACAGATACAATATTTATAGCACTGTATGTTGCCTCTCACATGCCTCTTCATCATTTAGCTAAGAAACAAAGCACGTACACATTCCTGGGCTGTGACTTCCATTTATTCAATGTGTCATCATATTGCTACCCACATACATGCATATCTTGTACCATGTGAAAGATATATATAGAAATTTAACAAAAGCAAAGTACCAAGAGACCAGTTCAAAACAGGCAGGAAAGTTCGCTATGGAACTTTTGAACTAATGAAGAGAACTGACAGGATGTACATTTCTAAGAAAACTCAATCAGGGTGATTCTGAAAACAAGAGTCAGTTCTCAAACACAAGGGATGATTCCTATGAGAACTGTGTTTGGTATGAGCCTTCAAGCATAAAAAAAACAAAAAACTAACAGGTGTGTAAAAAGTACTACATTGGGAATCAACATGGTTTGCATGAAGTTATAAAAGCAGATGAGAACTATTGTATTTCAAAGTTATTGTGTAGAATAAGGTACTGTTTCTGTTAAATTGCGGGAATGAGACTCAGGACACCAGCATGATTTCAATTTGTTTTTACTTCCATCTAGGACTCAACCAAGAAGAAACCATGGCAGCCCTTTTTATAGTCGGGCTGCTCACAGCTGTGGCCAGTGACGGTTCTTCAAATTTCCCACTGCCGTGGACTGACCAATTACAGGTGAGTATGCTAATACATAACACCCCTCCCCACCTAGTCTGGTCCAACCAATTGGAGCCTCGCCTACCGTATGTAATCACGTAGGTAGGTGGGGCTTCTATGGGTCCTATCGCACCTGCACAACTCAGTTCCTGTTTGGCTCCTGAGCTGTTTGGATGGATCTGCTGTTCCTCCCGTCCACCTTCCTGGAACGTCCTGGAAGGTTGAGTTGGCCATGCCGCTCCTGCCAGGATTTTCCTGGCTGGTTGAGTTGGCCTGGCCGCTCCTTCCAGGGACTGCTTCCCCGTTATTCTTCAGGGCCTGTTCCTGTCCTCCAGACCTGCCTTCTTCTCTGGTTTCAGGTACGTGTTTCCATTTCCCGACCAGGGCTAGTATTAGTATTGGTTGTTGCATAGTTGTCAGGGTTTGTTCTGTTATCTCTGTTGTTTGTGGAGGGTCTCCCCTTCCCTTCCTACTTGTGTTTTGTCTGTTTGAGGGGTTTCCCCCCTCATCTCCAGTTGTGTTTTGTTTGTTTGAGGGGTCTCCCCCCTCCCCTATGGTTATTTTTTGTGGGGTTTCCCCCTCCTTCCTTGTGTTTCTGCTTGGGTCGCCCTTTGTGACTCTCACTCTGAGTTGGTCAATGTGTCTTCTCCAGCTTCTCCCGTTTACGGTGTCTACCCTATACGAATGGGCCCCCGTTACCTGGGTTACTTTTGCTGGTATCCACAGTGGTTCTCCTGTGATATTTTTTGCATAAACTGGGTCCCCTCTTTTGAATGTGTGGCAATTACTGGAGGAGTCTGATGGTTTTTCTGGGCTATATGTGGGGTGTAGTCTGTCTAGGTGTGATCTTAGTTTCCTCCCCATTAGTAACTCTGCTGGGCTTTTATTTGTTGTGGCACTGGGTGTCGTGTGTTGAATGGTCAATAGCTTATCTATCTTTTCTTGTGTGCCCCCAGGCCCCATCTTTTGTAGTGTTTCCTTCGTGTAACATACCATGTGTTCCACCCGTCCATTTGTAGCTGGGTGTCCCAGCACTGTTAATGCATGCCTTATCCCCTGTTGTGCTTGAAATCCCTCGAATGTTGTTGCCATGAATTGCGGCCCATTGTCAGATACAATTAAATCTGGCAATCCATGTGTGGCAAAAAGTTTCCTGAGTTGTCTTATGACAGCTTCTGTTATAGTGGAGTGCATGATGCTTACCTCTAGCCATTTGGAGTAAGCATCTACGACTATTAGAAATGTGTGCCCTTTTGTTGGACCTGCAAAATCAATGTGTAATCTGGACCATGGTCCCCTTGGTGTTTTCCATTCGTGTTTTGGTGCTGTGGGGGGTATTGGCCTCAATTCCTGGCAGCTTTTACATGTTGACACCCAATCCCCTATTTCCTTATCCATCCCTGGCCACCATACATAACTCCTTGCCAGGGCTTTCATTTTTACAATACCTGGGTATCCCTCATGTAATAATTCTAGTATGTGTTTCCTCAATTTGTCTGGTATGATCCCCCGATCCCCCCATAGTACACACCCCTTAAGCATTGAAAGTTCTGTTTGTCGATTTTGGAATGGTCTGATGATCTCATTGCTCTCTGCTTCTGGCCATCCTTTTCCTACCCAATTTAAAATGCGTGCCAGGGTTTTGTCCCTAGTGATGTCTGCTGCTATTACGGGTAGGTTTTCTAGTGTCTCTATTTGAAGGGTCGATGTGGTTGGTGCTGGGTTGTCTTCTATGTCAGGTAGAGGGCAACGGCTAAGCGCATCAGCATGATTTATGTGTTTTCCAGGTCGGTAGGTCAGTTTGTAGTTATATGCAGCCAGGAATTCTGACCACCTTGTCATTCGTGGTGACAGTATATTAGGTGTAGCTTTATTTCTTGTAATTATGCTCAGGAGTGGCTTGTGGTCTGTGATTAGTGTGAAAGTTCTCCCATAGATATATTCGTGGAAACGTTTTATTTCAGTGACAGTGGCCAACGCCTCTTTGTCTAGTTGACCGTAGTTCCACTCTGGCTTTGACAATGTCTTTGAATAAAAGGCTATAGGTGCTTCTTTCCCATCTGGTAGTATGTGGCTGAGTATTGCGCCAATGCCAAAAGGTGATGCATCACAGGTTAGTGTTATTGGAAGTGTCCCACTGTATTGTATTAGTACGCGGTCTGATGTGATCAAGTTTTTTATTTCCTGGAATGCCGTTTCTTCTCGTTGCCCCCAGGACCTGGTTGGTTTCTTGTCAAGCAACCTGTGTAGTGGTTCTGCAATGGTTGCTTTCTGTTGTAGGAATATATTATAAAAGTTAATGAGCCCTAAAAAGGCTTGTAGATCAGTTTTATTTGTGGGTCTGGGGCCTTCCTTGATTGCTCTGACTTTATTTTCAGTGGGGTGGATTCCTTCGCTGTCTATAAGGTATCCTAGGAATTCAACTTTGCTGGCGGCTAATTGGCACGTCTCCTTTTTTACTTTTAGCCCCGCCTCCTTGAATTTACCTAGGACTTCCCTTAGGCGGTCACATAGTTGTTCTTTGTTCCTGGCTGATACCAGGACATCATCGAAGTATGGTACCACCCCTTTTATCCCTTGCAATAGGCGTTCCATTAAGCTCTGGAACATCCCTGGGGAAACGCTGATGCTGAATTGTAGTCTGTTGCATTTGAATGCCCCCCTGTGAGTTACGATTGTCTGGGCTTCTGCTGTTTGGGGGTAAACTGGCAACTGTTGGCATGCCTGCACGAGGTCTAGTTTCGCGAAGATTTCCCCCCCATCAGGGAATGTAATAGATGCTGTACCACTGGGACCGGGTATGCGCTTTGTTGGAGCACGTGGTTAAGGGTCTCTTTGTAGTCCCCGCAGATGTGCACCGACCCATCAGGTTTAATTGGTGTAAAAATTGGGGTTTCCCACTTCACGTGGTCAACCCCTTGAGTGATGAGATTATCCAATTTCTCATCGATTTTCGGTTTTTGTGCTAAAGGAACCTGCCTTGCCTTTAACCTTATGGGAGCTATATTTGGGTTTAGATTAAAGGAAATTGGGGACCCCCAGTACTTACCCAGTTCTCCATCGAATACATCCCAGAATTCTTCCATCAGGTCGTCTTCCCACTCTGTTTCGGTTATGCTGTTTATTCCTAATAACTTTGATTCCTAATGGTGCAAACTATTCGAGTTCCAATAGGCTGGGTCGATTCCAGTCGACTATTGTTAGTGGAAGGACTCTGGTGTATTTTTTGAAGGTTACCTTGAACTGACTGGTACCTACTATAGGGATTTTGTTCCCCTGGTAGTCTTTTAGTGTTAGTGTTTGTTTTTCAAGTTCTTCCCAGCTCTTGTCTGGTATCAGTCTTTTTATGGTGTTCCACAATACCATAGACAAGTATAAGCCTGAGTCCACTTCCATCCAGCACGGCTGACCTTCTATGGTGACCTGGACATATACTTTCTTGGCATTTGTCATGTTGGGGTGTCCGATGGTCACTGTCTGGTGTGTTTCTTCCCTTCTGTTGCTTGTTTCTTTTCGTCGCCTATTTCTGTTGTCTTGGTTCCAACGGCTCCCTGTTTGTCTCTCTCTCTCTCTCTGGGGGGGGTATGTGTTCCATCTTTGTCTAGGGCCATAGTTCTTTCTTGCTCGGCATGCCCTAGCAATATGTCCCCACCGTTCACAATGTTTGCAGATTGCATCTAGGACATGGCACTTGGAACGTGGATGGTTCCCCTTGCAACCGGCACAACAGAATTCTTTCCTTTTTCCATTCCGGTCCCTTCTGCCCTGTTCTGTCCAGAGTTGATTTACCCCTTCTTCTTCCTGGTCGTCTTCCAATGGTGATTCAATGTCGTTGTGGTGGGTTGTGGCGGTGTTTTTTGGAGTCTCCGGTGGCGCTTTATTCATCTTCTGCATTGCGGCCACCGATTTTTGTGTTGCTTCTGCTGCAGTAGCTTCCTCTATTGCTTCTTTGAGTGTTATTTTGGGTTTTGTTAATAATCGGCCCTGGAGTGTAAGATCTCTCAGTCCCCAAACCACTCAGTCCCTCATGGCTTCATCCATGTTTAGGAATTCGCACGCTCCGGCGATGTCTCGCAGTGTTGCAATGAAATTGCCAATGCTCTCACCTTCTTTTTGGTCATATTTATAAAATTCATGTCTTCTGATTAGGCAGAAAATGGTTGGTGTGTAGTGAGCCCTCAGTATCTTTCCCAGGTCTGGCCAGGCCATTGTTTTCATTAGCGGTGGGTGCCGCTAATGCTTTGGCCATCTTAAAAACCACGGGACCGCAATGGGTGAGGAAAACGTCTCTCTTCCTGTTTTTGAATACATTATGGAGGTCGCTCCCTTCAAGGAACATGAGGAATTGGTTGATGTATGATTCCCAGTCTTTTGTTGCTGGATCGAACGGTGCGGGTAGTGTTTTGTTTCCAGCCATTTTGCTTCGATGTGTTACCAGTGTTTGTCGGTTGCCACATGCTTGCTGGTCCCCTTTGTCCAGTATCCCACCTTCGTCGCCAGTGTTAAATTGTGGGAATGAGACTCAGGACACCAGCATGATTTCAATTTGTTTTTACTTCCGTCTAGGACTCAATCAAGAAGAAACCGCGGCAGCCCTTTTTATAGTCAGGCTGCTCGCAGCTGTGGCCAGTGACGGCTCTTCAAATTTCCCGCCACTGTGGACCAACCCATTACAGGTGAGTATGCTGATAAATAACAGTTCCCAGTAGACATACTACCTTGATTCTTCTGGAACTCAAATCTAGCTTGATCAGCTAGAATTTGAATTGGGTTATCTATGAAGGGGGAAAAAGGAGGAAAGTTCATATAGTAGTTCAAAAACTGAAGAACAAATGTTGCAAACCTGTTATTTCTATGTGTCCTGATTCTCTGGATAAGTAAGATCAGCAAGTAGTACTTCATGCGTTCTAAAGATTTATAAAGGTTCAATATAGAGATAGATCTTCTATTAATACTAATCTTACAAAAACAGCACATTCCTAGCTCTTGTTTCTAAATCTTTAAATGCTCCAGTTATTTTGAACTTCAAAGATGCCGACAATTAGAAGAAAATTGCTCAATCTCCCATCCAATATACCCATATCTATTTTTTTTTTTAAAAAAGCTATTGAGATATCCAGAACTTATTTTAGGAAACAATTTATTGATTCTGGAGGCAATATTCCACTTATTTATGCCTCCAAATTTACTTCCTACTTTTACTTCCTTCATTTTACCCATAATGACAATTCTATGAGATAGATAAATTACATTTATTGGTGATAGTTGAGAAAGAACTTGAACCTGGATCTCCCCAGTCCTAGTTCAGCATCCTAACTACTGTACTACATTTTCCCTACTTTTGGAGCATTTAAAATATTAAATCTCCTCCTCCTCCTCCTCCTCACATCTTCTTTACTTTAGGTGTTGAGGGATTATTATCTTTTTGGCTTTTATAATATTATAATTATCTATTATCTTGTTATATCTTATTATCTTATCTGCATTAGAACACATTTTCACTTTGGACAATATTTTACAGCAGAAATGACTGAAGTAATTTTATTTACTGGACAGATTTTGTTTAAGCCTAATGTTTCTGGTTTGGACTGACAAAGGATTTAAAATGCTAAATGATGAACATTAAATTTCACTTCAGCACAAAGAGAAAAAAGACAACCTACAGATAATGTTTCCAAACTAATAGGTAAGAACCTTAAAAATGTTCCTGAAGGACACTCAGCTCATGTGAACTCTGCATTGATTTCTGCTAAATATCACTTAAGGCTATGAGAACTTCATTTAACTTACTGTTGCATCATCTGTCCCTCTAACAAGGATGTCAGAAATAGCCTCTGGTCTACCTTCAACTGAATCCATCTTATCTTTTCCAGAAAGTCATCATTGGCAACATCAGTCAAGGCAAAGTATTCCAAGTTGATACTTAAGCTATATTTAAGCTCAGCAAATTGAATGCATATTGAATCTATCTTATATAACTATTTTTTAAATAAAACTATAAATAGGTTGTATGGATATAAGACATAAGCAGTTACATAAAAATATATATTGCAAAATGGGGATCTAAAAAGTGATACTTCATAATAATTTCAGTGCTATGTGTCCTTATTTACCCAGTAATTACAGATACATAGAAATAAATGCAGCTTTTATTGTTCACTTTCTGAACTAAAGCTTTTTTTTTTTTTTTTAGCAAACTGCCTCTCAAGCGCAGCATACCTCCTTTTTTCAGCCTTTAGTTCAGCTTGGGAAACTTTCTTCGGAGCAAAGGCTATGGCCCTGATTTTTGCCTCTGCTTCCCTTTGAGCTGACTGGCCACGCTGCCTCTTCCTTTCTTTTCCTTCTGGGCCAGGGGGGCATGTGCCTGTAATCCAGAGGCTTCTGTCTGCTTAGAGGCCTCTATGATCAAACCAGGGGTACACAAGAAGTAATGGAAGCAACCCTCAATATGTGTCCCCTGATCTCACTGGGATAGTTCTCTCAGAAATATTGCCACAGGATAAGACAAACCGATGCTTCTGGCCAATTAAAATGGCCACTTGCCTCGTGCTTTGTGCCGAGGTAATAAAATGGCCGCCTGCATGAGGAAAAATTGTTGGAGGGCCTTTGTCGCTCTATAGGCTCTAAGAGCCCCGAGCAAAGAGAGAAACCCAGGAGCTAAACTTTTAGCCTCAGAGCAGCTGTGTGTCAGAGACTTGAGATCAAACCTGTAACCTTGATGAAATTGTTGGAGGGCCTTTGTCTCTCTATAGGCTCTAAAAACCCAGAGTGAAGAGAGAAACCCAGGAGTGAAACTTTTAGCCTCGGAGAAGCTATGTGTCAGAGGCTTGAGATCAAACCTGTAACCTTGATGAAATTGTTGGAGGGCCTTTATCGCTCTATAGTCTCTAAGAGCCTGGAGCAAAAAGAGAAACCAAGGAGAAAAACTTTTAGCCTTGGAGCAGCTGCATGTCAGAGGCTTGAGATCAAACCTGCAACCTTTTCCAGATAATTGCTAGCTACTATCCTTAACTCTTCTTCCAAGACACAAAGCTCATTTTGACTAGGAGCTGAGTCAAAGCTGAGTGATCTGGCTAGAGGCTGGCCTTTTATATGGCAGACTCAGCTCTATGACATAATAGGGAGGAGTCTAACCCATCCTGGACTCTCGAAGCAGCATATAGGAGAATATGTGCATTTTAATATATAAATATGGTATTAGTCAAAATTATTTATAATTAGCAATGGATAAATTGTATGTATAAGTTATAGATAAGTGTGTGTGAACTTTTAGTAAAAGAGGCCACATATTACTATCAATCTTAAAACAGCTCACCTCCAGATGTACATGAGAAAAAAGATTTAAGATTTTTTTTTTAATATATGGCAATTCTTAGTGGCCCCAGAAGCCACTAAATATTGAGCAAGTCACTCAATATTTTCTAGAATGTGAGAGGTGTTTATAATGGAACTCTCTTCAAATTGTTCACAGATTCAGCATAGTGACTATGATAATGCTTGTGTCAATAAGATTGAAGAATGATACATCATAAGTCCTACAGAATGATAAAAAAATTTCTTTCATTACTAGATCCCTACGTGAGGATGGAGAGGGCATGCCATAATGCCTTCTTTGCCAGTATTATATCTTTGAAATCTCCATCAAACTATGCATTAAGAACAGACAGTACAAGTCAGATGTATAAAACAAATCATTGTATCATTGTGTGATTTCTCAGATCAGTTTGTCAGGTAATTGATCACAGCTTTATTTTGTTAAACCTGTGGGATCTTACTTAGAGCTTCTTATATTATTATTTAACTTAAATAAAAGCATATAAAATAAAAATTATTGAATCAGTCCTCATGCAGCATTAGTCAATGTAGCTAAAACTACTGGGATTTTATCAATTCCTGAGCAACTGATATTGTCTTCTGTAATTGCATCACACATATCAGCATAACTTTTGATTCAGACAATGTGAGTGAAATCTCCACTTCCTCAAAACTTACATGGATGAAAGAACATGAGAGGAACATTCTCTTATATCATCCAGGTCTTGTGCATATAAAACAGGTTACTAAACACTTTTCACATGAATGATACTGCTTGTTTACTCTTCAAGTAACTTGCAAACATCTTCCTCACTCATTTACCAATGTGAAAGTGTGCTGAGCAATACAGTTGTATTCTCTGAAGCATAAAATAGAATGGAATTTTCCAAAATAATCCTCCATAAAGATATTTCACTAAAAACCAAAGGCACTAACACTAGTTAACAGTCTAATGGTTTAATTAGCAGTTTAGAGTTATTAAGTAGGCAATTAATGTCCAAGAGATTAATGTTTGATAGAGAGATGTGAATTAAATGGTTTTTGGACTTAAAGTAAACAAAGGAAACTTTGCGACAGCATAGTGATCAAATCAGCAATGATACATATCCCTCCATTTACTTGGAAGTTCATCTGATCCGTCATGTTGGAAATGCACACATACAGATGCAGATAAGACATTGCCAATAACATAATTACATTTCCCAACTTTTATTTTTAACAGTATATCACCCACTGACATACCACAAAAACTTAACATACCTATTTGCTGTACCTCACCCCTCACTTCTGCGAAAAACAAAAGGACCAATCTTTCACAATTCAACTGTGGCACACATAACTGATTACAGGGTTTCAAAAATTTCATGTGTGTTATCACATGATAATGCAAGTGTTCTCAAACAATCAAACAGTAACAAATCAAATGAAAAAGCTATCCATTTCAGTCCAGGTCTTAAATATTTTCCAAAACCATAGCAATTAGGGCACAATCTTTATCTCTGGGCAGATGCTGTTCCAGAAAGTGGGGGGATCATGACAGAGAAGACACACTTCCTTCATCCCACAAGATGTCAATGTTTCATAAGGAGTGAATTTACAGTGCTATGTTCTGAACTTCCCCCTCTGGTCCGGGTTCCAGCAGGGGCGCCCAGCCACAACCTGATTGGCTGGTAGTTTAACAGCCGACTATATAAGGAGCTGTCAAACAGGCCAACAACTGCTGCCTCACAGCTGAGTGGTTTATTCACTGTTAGCGCACGAATTCAATAAAGCCTGAGCAACCAATTTAGCTGCCTCGCCTCATTGTGCGTTCATTCCCAGTATGAAGCATTGGTGACGAAGGTGGGATTTCCACCCTCGAGGCATTAGGCGAGCTTGAAGTCCTCCTGTGGGGCAACTAAAAGAGCTGATCACTGTGGCAGAGAGACCCAAACAAGCCAGAAGGGCATACAAAAAGAGCAAAGTCACACTGAGGGAGCTCGATAAAGTCCACCAGCCACCTGCCTATGGATCAAGGGTTCTGTGAAGCTGTTCAGAATGGCAGTGTTAAATTTATTCGCACCATTTGATGCATCCACAGAGACTTGGGAGTCATATATTGAGTGTTTTGACTGTTTCCTAGAGGCAAACGATCTTTCCTAGAGGTGGATTTGACAGGCAGCTGGCAAAGGGCACTGTTTCTAAATTTCTGTGGCAAACAAATGTTTGACACAGCCAGAGCTCTGTTAGCACCTCAGCCCCTGAATTCTGTCACCTGGGAGGTGTTAATGGCAAAGCTTAAGAACCATTACACTCCCACTCCCTCACAAATTTCCTGAAGGCATGCATTTCACTGGCATGAGCAAGCTGAGGGGGAAACTGTTAATCAATTTATGGTGGGTTTCTGGACAGCTGCTCTCCATTGCGAGTTTAAAGAGCTGGATGATGCCTTGTTGGATCAGTTAGTCTGTGGGTTAAAAGACCTCTGAATCCAGTGCAGACTACTAGCAAAGCCTGACCTGACACTACAATCGGCATTGGATGAAGCCTGCACTGAAGAGCTACCCAACAAGTCGATGATAGAGATTCATGGTGCGAGCAGCCCAGCTTTGGGGAGAAAAACCTTAGCTGTCCACAAAGAAGAGGCTATAGAGGAAGACCTCGATCTACCAGGGGATGACGACATCCACCGGCTGAAGACTGCGTCAGGTAATAATTGGCAATCCACAAAAAAAGCCCAGGCACAATCCTGCATAGGGTGCGGAGGGAACCATCCACAAGCAGCCTGCAGATTTCGAACCACAAACTGTCAGCGCTGTGGTAAGAGAGGCCATTTAGCTAGGAAGTGCAGAGCCATCCTGCCTGATGACAGAGTCCAGGCAAAACAAGGGCAAATGAAGGGAACCCCTAGAAAAGTTCCTAGGTTGGGGGAAGAGTGTTTCACCATCCAAAGGGATAATTGCCACATCAACCCCAGAGTAGGGCAAACAAACTTATCACTAAAGAAATTTATTTTTCTTTCAGTGAAAATTGAGGGACAGGATTGTCAAACGGAGGTTGACACAGGATCTTCTTTGTCATTGATTAGTTGGAGCACAATCAAAAAGTTGGTGCCCAAAATGGCAAAGAAAATATTAAGACCCTGTTCCCTCACATTAAGAGACTATCAAGGGAATACAATTCCCATTTTGGGTCTCACTAAAATGACAGTAGTTTTCAAACAATTCAAAGGCTATCTCCCACTAATAGTTGTGGAAAGGGCATTGCCATGTTTACTGGACCTTGACTGGTTTGAATCCCTAGGTCTGGCCATAAGTGGAGTGCATGCCACAAATGGGCAAAGCACTGACACCATAGACACACTGGCAAAGGAATTTGCTAATGTTTTTGACAATGACCTAGGTAAATATACAGGGAAACCTATTTCACTGAATTTAGACCCTACAGTTATGCCTAGGAGATTGAAAGCCAGATGAGTGGCCTTCGCACTCTGTCCAAAAATCGATGCTGACCTTGATAAGCTTATATCACAAGGGGTATTAGAGCCAATAGATCACGGTCCCTGGGGGACCCCAATTGTCACCCCACTCAAGGCTGACAGATCAGTCAGGGTGTGCTCTGACTATAAGGCAACCCTAAATTTGGCATTACAGCAAAGCACGTACTCAGTGCCTGTGGTGCAACATCTGTTGCATTCACTGGGTAACGGGAAATTTTTTGCAAAGCTTGACATGGCTTAAGCATATCAACAGCTGCTGGTGGACTCAGCCACCGCAGAAGCCCAAACCATAGTAACACATAGAGGAGCATTTAGATGCAATAGGCTACAATTTGGCATTACTGCTGCCCCTGGGATATTCCAATCCCTAATGGAACAACTCTTACAAGGCATCCCTGGAGTTGTTCCATACTTTGATGACATTATTGTGTCAGCTAGAGATGAAAAGGCATTTTTAGACAGCCTAAGGGAAGATTCCAGGCAACAGGTTTGAAACTAAAAAAGAGTAAGTGCCATTTGGGCGTACTTAAGGTGGAGTTCCTGGGGTTCCTGATTGATGCTGCTGGAATTCATCCCACAACAGCTAAGGTCCAGGCCATAAAAAACGCTCCCACTCCAAACAACAAAACTGAACTGCAGGCTTTCCTTGGCCTCCTGAATTTCTATGCCATTTTCATTCCTCACAAGGCATCAGTAGCTGAACCCTCACACAGACTTTTAGATAAAAAATCTCCTTGGGTTTGGGGCAAGAAAGAGGCTAGCTCTTTTAATGCTGTGAAGGACTTGTTAACTTCAGACTCTGTTCTCATAGAGTTCAACGAATACTTACCATGAGTGTTAGCATGTGATGCTTCTCCATATGGAGTAGGGGCAGTTTTGAGTAACAGACTGCCTAATGGCTCTGAGGCCCCTATAGCATTTTTCTCTAGGACCCTATCATCAGCGGAACGCAATTATAGCCAAATAGATCACGAGGCCCTTGCTACCATTACTGGCATTAAACGTTTCCACGAGTATGTTTATAGACATAAGTTTGAACTTATCACAGATCATAAGCCCTTACTAGGCTTATTCACTGGGGATAAACAGACTCCTAAAATACTCTCCCCTTGAATGACAAGGTGGGGGTTTTTTTTTGGCAGCATACTCATACACATGACATATCGGTTGAGCAAACACCTCAGCCATGCTGATGCCCTCAGCAGGTGCCCGATTCCAGCTGTAGCAGAGGACCAGGAGGCTGAGGAATCCATCCTCCTTGTTGACCATCACCAGGACTTCCTACTGACCATTGCAGACATTGCTGCCCATTCAGCTAAAGACAGACTCTTGGGTGAAAAGGGGATGGCCACAAGGGTCTGTGCCTGCTGATTGTCGTCCCTTCAAAATAAGGCAACAAGAGCTGTCTTGCAGCAAGGGTTGTTTACTATGGGGGAGTATAGTGGTAATTCCCTCATCCTTACAAAAGCACGTACTGGAGGCACTCCACAAGGGTCACTCGGGCATTTTTCATATGAAGTCTTTAGGCCGAAGTTATGTGTGGTGGCCAGGGATGGACCAGGCAATATCTGAATGGATGTCAGGGTGTCAGCAATGGCAGGAAACTAGGCCATTACCCTCAAAAGCCCCAGTAAGAGAGTGGGAAGCCCCCAGAGGTTCAAGGTCATGCCTGCACATTGATTTCTCTGGGCCCTTCCAAGGCCAGACCTTTCTCATCTTAGTAGATGCTTTCTCCAAGTGGGTTGAGGTAGTTTTAATGACCTCTACAACATCTGAAGCTGTCAGCTTAGCTTTACAAAAGGTGTTCGCCACCCATGGGCTTCCCGATCTAATTGTATTAGATAACGGGCCGCAATTTACTTCAAGAAGTTTTGAGCTGTTTCTCATTAGTTTAGGCATAAGACATGAATTAATTGCTCCTTTCAATCCCTCTAGTAATGGGATGGCAGAATGAGGGGTAAGATCTGCGAAAGAAGCTCTAGCAAAGATGGGCCCAGGTCCATGGCCAACTAGAGTAGATAATTCAGCATTCTACCCCATGTTCATCCACAAATCATAGCCCAGCAGAATTATTGATGGGCCGAAGACTTAGAACAGTTTTAGGCTGCATCCTGCCTATACACCAGACAAGCCCCTTGACTCACATAGGAACACCAGGGAGTTTGATGTGGGGGACCAGGTATTTGTTAGGAACTACACTGGTAATCCCTTGTGGCTACCAGCATGCATAACTAGCATAACTGGGCCATGTTTGTACATTGTGAAGTTAGAGAATGGCCAGACCTGGAGGCACCACATTAATCAACTAAGGGGGCAAGGGAACCTGTGGCCAGGAGCTGTATTAACTAGGGAGAATGATGAGTTCTCAGGAACCGACACAAGACCGTATGCACCAACAACATGCCAGCAGCCACACTCACCAGAGAGGCCATGGGTCGAGGAATCACCAGCAGAGGTCCAACTGCAGCAGTCAGAGGTTCCAGTTGAAGAGGTTCTAGCCAAAGAGGTTCCCACTGTGTCCAACAAGCCATCGCTGTGCAGATCAACTAAGATCCGGCGCTGCCTGGCCTACCTCGAAGACTATGCATGCGCTGTCAAGGTGGAAAGGAGTGCTATGTTCTGAAGTTCCCCCTCTGGTCTGGGTTCCAGCAGGGGGCACCCAGCTGAACCTGATTGGCCGGTAATTTGACAGCCAACTATATAAGGAGCTGTCAAACAGGCCAACAGCTGTTGCCTCATGGCTGAGTGGTTTAATCGCTGTTAGCATGCGAATTCAATAAAGCCTGAGCAACCAATTTAGCCACCTTGCCTCATTCTGTTGTGTGTTCATTCCCAGTATGAAGTATACAGGATGGGTAGAAACAGTTGGATTGTCTCCCGGGCATCTAGGTCCAATGCCATTAGAGGTTATGACTTTGAATTGCACCCAGAAGCTGGCCAGCAACCAAAGCAGTTCATTTAGCAGTAGTGGTATGTGCATACACTGGGAAGCAGCCCATTACTGCAGGATACCAGCTATAACTTCCAGATGGTCTTCAAAGAGAGCCTTATGGAGAGTCCATTGCAATAATTCAGTTGTTGGGTGACTAGGAGATGAGTAACTGACTGAATGGCCTCCTGGTTGAAGAAGTGATACAACTAGCAACAAAATAGATTTGTGCAAAAATGTTTAAGCAGGAGCTGCGGATCCAAAAGGATTCCCAAGTGTACCAGTCTACATTGGAGCAGTGCTTCTCCATCCAAGACCAATGATGGAAGTGACCCTGACTCAGGGGGACCCAATAACTATAACCACTCAGTTTTATTGATTTGTTGTTGTTGTTGATGATGATGATGATGATGATGATGATGATGATGATACTTTAAAATGCTAGTATTCGACTTCTATTGTTGTGGTGGTGGTGATTTAATCATGTCTGATTTCCAGAGACTGCCTAGATAAATTCCCAAGAAATACAGGGTTTCTTGGCATAGTTTTTCAGAAATGGTATGCCATTTTCTATGGCTAAAAATGACTGTCCCCCACACAGCTGTCTTATGACACATCACAGATTTTTTTATATATTCTGAATTAAAATCTTCCTTCCTTCCTTCCTTCCTTCCTTCCTTCCTTCCTTCCTTCCTTCCTTCCTTCCTTCCTTCCTTCCTTCCTTCCTTCCTTCCTTCCTTCCTTCTCTTCCTTCATTTGAAACATACTCTTGTCCATGTTAAAATGCACTCTCCCATCTTAGAATGGGCAAAATTGTGTGTCATTTTTAATTATGGGAATTCTGGAAGCCCAACATTTCTATGAGATGTCATGTTCAGGTGAGATTTAGTTCAAAATAGGTAGCCCTCAACTTACAACAGTTTGTTTAGTGACCATTCAAAATTACAACGGCACTGAAAAAAAGCGGCTTATGACCATTTTTCACAACCTTTCCAGCATCCCACGACTGTATGATCAAAATTCAGAAGCTTGACAACTGATTCATATTTATGACAGTTGCAGTGTCTTAGTGTCATGTGATCACTTTTTGTGACCTTCTGACAAGCAAAGTCAATGGAGAAGCCAGAGTCACTTAACTACTGAGTTGCTAACTTATCAACTGCAGTGCCTTCACTTAACAACAGAGGCAAAAATGGTCATAAGATGGGGCAAATTCTACTTAACAAATTTCTCACTTAGCAACTTAAATTCTGGGCTCAGTCATGGTCATAAATTAAGAACTACCTGTACTTCAATTAATAAAAATTAATCAGTTGCTATTATACTCTGAAAATACAGAACTTTTTGGGGAGAACATTTTCTGTAGCACCAATGATGTGGAAGACTTTTTGTTTTTCACCAGTTTTTTCTTATAAGATTTTCTTACAAAAATCTACCAGAAAGAGCAACTAATATATTTGTGATTACTACTGAATCCTCAACCTGGAAAAGAATTCCAGACAGTTCTAGTTAAGAATGAATTACACAAAAGAGAAGGAACTTTTCTGTAATTGTGCAAATTACACAGAACAGAAGGAATTCAACTATTATTGCAATAGCTATATAATAGTACCTACTTAATGAACCTATTAACAACTAGAGCACATGTGTCAAACTCTTCGTGTCATGTTGCCATCACGTGACATATCATGATGGTTTTTCCCTTTGCAGATGCACCTCCAGTCCACGGGCTGCTAGTTTGACACATCTGAACTAGAAACAAAAACTCTAGTGATTCATTCTTTTTTCTCAAAAATATTTCAGAAAAAAAATGCATTTTATGTAATACACCTTTTATTGGTTAAACTGATATTTTCAGAACTTTCCTTCCTTCATTAGGTGACAATCACAATTACACTTAACTTACATAATTTTAATTCAATGAGTAGTGCAAATTAATTCACCAGGAAGACAGAAGATTTAAATAACTTTCATTAAAAAATATCCAAATAAGGGAATATTGATTTCCCCCAAAAAACTCAGAAACAAAATTAAGGCTATGTCACATTTTCAGAAAGTTCTTAAAATAATTATGAATTTGAAAGCTTAGGCTAATGGCTTAAGAGATGTGATTGGGCTCAGAAATGAGATATCAATCAGGTACAATAAGATCATTGGACCTTATTACTTTCTTGTTAATGTTTTCTCAAGTCAGATATTAATTTTCCTGGGACTATATGGTTGCCATAGTAGACTAGGAAAAGAAGCAACTTCTTAAGGTGTAACATGTATGTTCACTTTTCCTCTTGATATACTTCCTCAGAACTCTGAGTGAAAAGCACCAAACTTTCTCATATCACTTGGTAGGAATTCTGATCCATCACTCCATGGTAAATTTCTGCAGCTTAGTAACTTTTAAAGATTTTTAGAACACGGAGCCACAACATTTTTACTTCATACTTCATCATTACGCCCCCCCACCCACTACCCCAAAAAATCCCTTCAGATGAGAGCCTAGCAATTTCCTGTAGTAGTCTCTGTATAAAGCAGAACTGATGTTCTGCTGTCTGATGCCAATTGTCCATGTCCGAAGACAAGGAAACATTTGCAAATGATGACACTATTACTCTCATGCTTGATTATCTAAATAAGGTACTTCTTGTGGAATGCAGCATGTGATTTTCATCAAGTCTAATGGACTCATGTAGCCTGAAAAATTCCCCTTCTGATTCATCTATTCAGAAGGTTGCTCCAGAAATTTGAAAAAGTGATCTTTGATAAATTACACTGGGAAAATTGAGTATTGTCCCAATTTTATTCCAAATGATGACTATAAGCATATCCAAAACTGCCACCTACACTATCATCAGAACTGTCTGGCAACCATGTATTGATCCTTCATTTACCAGGAAAGCTACACCATGAAAGTTGGATATTATCCTTCCTACATTACTCAAGTGCTTCTCCTATTTGTCTAAAGTACTTTCAGCTGGCTACAAACAAAGCTTATCACTTTGCTGAGAAAGGACTGCCCTTTAGATTTCCCCTCTGGTATATTTTAGACTTCCCTTTTATTATAATTGTTAGAAGAAGAAAATCAGTAGCACTCTTGTCTGATAACTTAAACTTTGTTGACCCAAAACCACCAGAATCATTTTTATATGATTGTTGTCTTTCTTTCTGAGCTTCCTCCTTCCTTTGCTTCCTGCCACCCCTGATAAGTACAGATCCAATACGTCATCATTCTTCTAGTCACCTGTGGTAGAAGGTTTTTGCCTTCAGCTTCTAAGGAACAATCATATAATTTTACTATCTTGTTTGACTGGAAAATTGGTGAAAAAACACTGATTTTTTTAAAAAAGGAAAACAATTGGTTAAATATTCAAACAATTGCCTCAAGTTCCCTTTATTTCAGGGATGTTAAATTGGTAGCCTGTGAGCTGGATGCATCACACACAGGCCATGCCACCCCAGCTCTAAGAAGGGGAAAAATGCCATGATACATCATGTGACATCAACATGAGACAGTGAATTTGACACTCATGCCTTATTTGGTGTTTCTCAAACTTGGCAACTTTATAGTATGCAGACTTCAACTTCCAGAATTCCCTAGACAGTATTCTTTAAACAGATAAATACATTGGATTCAGGAGGCAATTAGTTTTTTTCCCCCTCAGATTGGTATATTGTATGTCTATGAAAAACAAATAATTTCACAAAAATGATTTTTAATTATTATGATGATTATGATTATTATTTTAAATGCATGTTGTTTTTATATGGCAGTAGGCCCTATATAAAGAAGCTTCCATAACATTCAGTGGCAGAAATGCAGGACATCAGCAAATCCAAACAGGGACAAATATCTTTTCACAGAACTATTTGTTGCTGATGTAAACTATTTAGAATACATACATACATAGATGTATTCATACCATTTTTAAAATAAACATTAGAGGCTACTTAGCAATGCCAGGAAATAAACAGCTGGAATAATTAAATGGTTATTCAGGATAATGGATCATCATTAATATAGTCTGTAGCGTTTATTTGATTTTGTTTTCAGTAATATAATTTATTATGCAGTAAAATGTCTGTATATATAAAACATAATTTTATAGAATGTACTTTATTGACTGTATCCAAGAGGAACACTTTATAATATAAAAATGACTGCATTTGTACATTTTTGACATAATCTGTATATGTCAAGGAATGTCAAACAAATATATGCCTCTATTTTTTTTCTAATTTGTTATTTATGGAAGACCTTATTAGGGCCCAATTCTATGCTTAGTAAAGCAGCATAAAAATATCGACAATGAACAGAACTCTTCATCTATTACTGTTAAACAAAAGGCATTACCTAAAGTTGTGTTAGTGAGCTAATTTCATGTAGAAATGAAAGAAATAGGATACATTGAATTCTAATCAAGCCTTAGGCACAAAGTCAGCTGGGGAAACTTAGGCTATTCATTTCTCTTAGCTCTAGGAAAGAGGCAATGGCACTTTAAAAATCTTGCCAAGAAAAATGCAGGGACTACTCCAGGCAATCACCAGGAATCAACCCTAGTAGAAGGGGTATGCATGTGCATGTACACACACAAACATAACGTTTTTGTTAGAAATAGTTTATGTTTAGATAAAATATCTGCTAACCTGAAATCTGGTTCCATTAATATGTGGCTTGTCTCCTTCTTTTTATCATGCTGAAAAACAAACATGTGATTTTTTTAGGCTAATAATCGTTTTGTCAATGGATACAAAATCTATAATTAATAAGATGTTGCTTTCCAAATGACATCTTCATATCTATTTTAGCTAGACATCTAGAGTTCCATGATTGGGGGGTGGGGAGAAACCTCAGTAAACCTTCATTTGTGTGGCCAGTATCATTGCTGAAGCAGTAACTGAAGGAGGGAAAAAAATGACTTGATATTTTTATGCCCATTCAAGCGTTTGCTTCTAAAATCAAAATTCAACAAGGCAGCTTGCAAGCTATGACTACTTCTAACTCTAGTAGGAGAACATATACTACTAGAAGTACTGGTGTTATAACCAACTTCTATCCTATTTCTTCTGCTTTTAATTTTTAAATCTATCAGTTCCTTCTTGCCCTATTTTCGTGAAGCATCCTGTATTATCCAATTGTAAACTGTCATATCTATCATATTTTGTTCCCTTTTTCACCTTATGTGAAAAGATCAAGGTTTTTTTTTTTTTTTTTAACTTTCTGGTAATCTCATAGATGCAGTTTTCTTGGCAACCTATAGATGTGGCTTGTCACCGTTTTCTTCCAGAACAGGACATATGGGACTACATCTTAAAGCTACCCTGAAATATTTGGGTTCCTATCAAATGTTAACTAGGCCTGATATACTTAGCTTCTAAACCTTGAGAAAGGACCACACATCTTGATCAGGGTAAAGCAATAGATGCAATTTACATAGACTTCTGCAAAGCCTTTGATTCAGTGGTGCATGACAAACTACTGTTGCATCTTATGGCATCTCTGGATCCCTGCACAAGTGGATAGCCATGTTCCTGTCAAACAGGCAACAAATAGTCAAAATAGGGATGGCCCTATCAAATCTGGCATCAGTTTACAGCAGTGTTCCCCAAGGCAGTGTTTTAGGACCCACACTCTTTTTGCTTTACATCAACGACCTATGTGATCATATTAAAAGCAGATGCGCCCTCTTTGCCAATGATGTAAAATTATTTAACACCACTGACAATGCTGCTGCCCTACAAAGTGACCTTGTCTATGTGTCAGTATGGTTGCATAATTGGCAACTCCAAATTTCAACTAATAAATGCTCTGCCCTACACATTGGTAATAAAAATCAGAACACCAAATACAAGTTGGGCAGAAATAATCTCGTAGACAACCCTCACTTTGTCAAGGATCTAGAAGTACTCATCTCAAACTATCAAAGTCCCAGAGTTCACTGTAACAGCATTGCCAAAAAGCCATTAAGAATTGTTAACCTTATTTTGTGAAGCTTCTTTGAATTGCTACCTAGGGCATACAAAACCTTTGCCAGAACAATTCTCAAATACAGCTCGTCTGCCTGGAACCCACACTGTATATTGGACATTAACATGATTCAGTGGGTTCAAAGCTATTTCTCAAGAAGAATACTCCACTCCTCTACTCACAATAGTATTTCCTATGTCTCCAGGCTCGAAATTTTGGGCTTGAACAATCTGGAACTGTACCACCTGTGGTCCAATCTAAGCATAGTTCACAAAATTGTCTGCTATAACATCTTGCTCGTCAATGACTTCTTCAGCTTCAATCACAATAATACACGGGCAAACAACCAATACAAACTCAAGGTAAACCGCTGCAAACTCAATTGCAGAAAATATGACTTCAACAACAGAGTGGTCAATGTCTGGAACATCCTACCCGACTCTGTTGTTGCAGCCTCAACCTCACAACTTCAACCTCAAACTACCGTGGACCTCACCCCATTCTTAAAAGATCCTTAAAGGGGGCATGCATATGCGCACCAGTGTGCCTACCGTCCCTGTCCTACTGTCCCCATTTATCTGTACTTACTTTCCTTGTTTATGTTCATACTTATATTTGTTACCTTGTACATGTTTGACAAATAAATAGATAGATAAATAAATAAATAAACAAATAGATAAACAAACAAACAAACAAATAAATAAATAATAGCAGTAAAGTATTGTCATTTCTTAAGAATACCTTTAGATTCAGGTTCTGGGTTGTTATACAAACATTTTTCCCTCTGTAAAACTGGATGGAGAATTTCCTCCATTTTCTTGTTTGCTAATCTTTACAGAGAATACGTTTCTTTCCCAGAAACAACTGAATTATCTCTGCCTCCCTCCTTTTTTAAAAACTGTAAATCAATATGTGATTAGGAACTAATGCACCGTATGCAAGCATGAGTTATTTCCACAGTTTTGGAGCAAAGACAGCAAAATGTGCGATCTGAACCTCAGAATCTGATGCCGTTCTGTATTCCAAATGCAAAAGGATATGCCATTATGAACTCAAAAAGAGATACACTTTTATTTTAAAAAAATCACCAGGGAAAGTAAAGCTATGATAGCTACACTACCACTTCCAGTTAAAAAAAAAAACTGAAAAGTTTACTTGCAAAATGAGGACACCAACTACAGATGACTTTATCTTGAGAGTCATCCCCTGTTTGATATGTTACAGCAGTAGGAATCTAATCTAATTTCCAAGTGTGTCCTGTTAGAAATATTTTCCTACCAAGTAGAAGAATAACCTTTGACATAATTGCACTTGACATGAAAGCAATCAAGACAGAGCCAGGAACTGTATGTGTGGGTTGCCAGGCAGTAAAGAGGTCCCAAAGAATTGTTCCATATTAGAGGTGAAGGAAATCATACGGCTGTAATTTGTGGAACTCCATATCCAAAGCACACTTTTGGATTACACGATATAGGAGAGAAGATGCTGCATGCAATTTTTATTATGAGTTTGTTTAGCTCCAGTACTATTGGACTCCAAACTGGTTATGTATTCCAACTTCAGTGAACTAACACAACAGTAATTACTAAGCTGCCAATTAAATAGCAATGTATCAAGTTCCATTAGGGGGAACAGAATACTTTCATAGGTGGGCAGATGAATTATCTTGCCATAATGAAACATTTCTGTTGAATTGCACATTTCAGAGCTAAATGAGTAGGATGAAGGACAATTGACAAGGACAATGCAGTCCTTCAGAGAAAAGAATAATAGCATTCGTTGAATGCAAATCTGAAAAGTTTTCACAAGCAAGCAGGAACTCGCACAGATCAAGATAGATATGGTCAGCTTTTTCTAAGGTCTATACATTAACCCATGTAACACTTTGCTTTGCTACTTGCAAGGGAAAGAAATTGAGTTGAAAGATAAAAAGTGAGCTGTTCAATTTCATTTTGCTGGTGTAGCAAGCAGCTGTATAGGCATTCTCAGATTTACAGTAGCATTACACAAGAAAGAATATTATTTTGCAACAGAGAGTCATTTCTTCTCATATTTGGGGAAAATTTTCAAGCCCATTCTTTGAGGCCCCCTGAGCCTTCTTTGATGACTACGGCTGAAAATTGAAAGCCAATTTTCCATCACATTCAGGAAGAAAGTGATGAAAGCTCTAGTCTAGTGTAAATTTTATAAAGGGCTTAATTTCCTCTCCTGCAGCTTCATAGGAACTGAACAAAAAAATAATACCAGCCCTATCCAATTTCACGATTCCCTTACCCACCCCAGATTCCCATAAGAATGTGAAATGCAGCTTCCAGTCACCAAAACGTTGCCCACTCCATAAATCTATAGTAGGTACTAGCTGGGAGGTTGGAGCAAGTGGCAATCCAATGCTTGTCTTGTTAATGGTCAACAGCAAGGCTTACTTTTGTGTGATTTTCCTCTTTGGGGCAAACAGCGTAAATCACCAATAATTGAAATAGGGGATAGACAGGTAAACATAATAGTGGTGCTTCAGTTGACCTAGTAGCAAAAAAAATGTGAATTGGAAATAGAAGGCAATCAGTTACCTTCTTGATCTACCTACCACTCAGTCTTGATACAGACAAGAGCCAGACCTATAAATACTATTTTTCCCAAGCTGAGGAGGAGGAGCCTATAGAGTTAGAAAAGATGATTAAAGATTCATTTTTGTTTTATGCTAGAAATCTCACAGCAAACCATATAAAATATTTATAGTAGCAATGTGCAAATTGGAACTTCTATATTGACAATAATTTGACTATTATCTGAAATCTATTACTGAGAAATATTAGGAATCAAGAGACAAAGCTGGAAAGTTATCTCTTATCATTTAAAATAACAAAAACAATGGAATTTTATATTTGGAATTCAGGTTAGTAGTGAACCAAGATAAAATCTATTCGTTATCAATTATCTTGGACACAATGAAATGGAAAATAATTCTCGTGAGGATAAAAATAAATTGAGAGAACTAATTACAAGAGATCACAAAGACATCAAAAACTATAAAAGACCCAGGACCAGACAAATTTTCTGGTAAATGGTAAGAATGTTCATTGACACATTGTTGCCGGTTTATCCAAATTTTATAAAATAAATATATAAGAAGATATAATATAGAAACATTTAATATTCAGAAAAACACCATAAAATGTGCAATCTATAAGTTAACAGACCTGCTTAATATGAACACTATAATATTTACTGAACACTAGCTAGAAACTACAGACAGTAATGCTATCTATAATTCATCTAATTTTTTTT